>NC_051219.1:22145413-22455413 GCF_015220715.1 Pygocentrus nattereri | reverse complement strand
TGGTGTTTGAATACTGTGATATGTTCTCACATGGATGTGGTGGGACTGATGGCAATAAGGTGTGTTCCATCACTGACCTACCGAGCCAGCTAATTTTTGCTGTTCATACTAAGTTGACGTTGTTGAGAAACTGAACAATTTAGCACTGTTGTTGGCCACTTGTTTAGCATTTATAATGTGACAGCCAAGCACTCATCACCAGACAGTTAAAAATAATCTTTTCTTTCTTAAATTATGACTTACAAAAATTGTGGCCATGCTTTTCCAGCTGATAAAAACAGCCAACCAGAAACTCTCCCACTGTCCCATGACAGATGTTTGAATTGTTCCACTGTTTGGTGAGTGTTTGTCATGTTCCTACCAAGGATAGTTTAAAACAGCAAGTAACAACTCAGGATCAAAAATCAGCCATCAAACTTGAAAGAAATAATGATTTTACATTTATTGTGATATACTGATATACTGATGCGATATGATACTGATATAACAATATGAATTTTGTTTATCATGATAACATTTTGGTCATATCGCCCAGCTCTACCAGCAGGTCATGAGACTCTGAGGCCAGCTGATCAGGAAACTTGGAAGCTGGTAGATCAGAAGACTAGCAGGTCAGGAGACTTGAAGGCTGGCAGGTCAGGAGACTCAGAGGTGACAGGTTTGGAGACACAGATGTGGCTGGTCAGAAGACTCAGAGGCAGCAGATCAGAAGACTTGGAGGTGGTAAGTCCAGGGGCTGGACCATACTTAGGAGCAGGTGGGGACTGCACCAACATCTTTGGGAACAGGAAAGGCTGAAGACATGGCAGCATGTATGCTGTGTAGTCACAATCAGAGGCCTTAGACAAGTAAGGTCTGCATGATGGCTGGAAAAATCTTATCTTCAAGGACAATTTTGTAATTATGTCAAGTGGCATCGTCGGTATGTTAATGTGGACTTTTGGTTCATCATTTCTGTAAATATAAGTGTATTGGCACCTGTTGTGTGGCATTGGTCAAGTTGAGAAATGAGGATAGTATGTCATGTCAGCCTCATGTTCTGGCTAGCTTTAGCAGAGAAACTTACATGGCATATGTTATATATATTATTAGCTACATATGCATCCTGTACATCTAGAAATTCTTTACTGGTGTGATTTATGTTTATCTTTTCTGATTTAGACAACTTATCGTATTAGTACACGACTGTTGACACTTTATTGGTTGTATGTTTTCCCTTTGTCAGTTTTACCCTACTGCCAGTTGCCACATTAAAGAGCATCGAGTTGCAATCATTGCTGTCTGCGTGGTAATTGGGGATGGAGTTATCTGCCTGTCAATTTATGCAAGGCGTGTGAAGAGGACAGGACAGTAAAACGACGCTTTCTGGAGTACAACGTTACGTCTTTTCCGAGATGTCAGACAAGGAAACGACAGGCGCTCAGTCATTACGGACAAGGTCTAAGGTCTCAGGTTCTTCTACATCCAAGCGGTCACGTAGCTCCACCACCAGTGCAGCTGCCGCACTGGCTCGTGCTGAAGCAGAAGCTGCTAAAGCAGAGGCAGCATTTGCAGAAAAGGAAAGCCAACTCAAAATGGAACAAGCACGCTTTGAGGCATCCGTAAATGTAGAGACCACGTGCATAGAGGTGTCACTGGACACGCTTAAGTTGGAAAGGAAGGCTGCAGCTGCTTTGGCTAAAGCTGAAGCGTTAGAGGCAGCCATGGATGAGCAACTTAGTGAGAAACTTAGCTCCAAAATCGATCTACAAACCCATGATCCAATGCAGCGCACAAAAGCTTATGTAGAAGAGCATACAAAGCACACTACCTCTCAGTTTTCAGCACCCTCAGGGGCTGCTGCTAACATTACTAATCGACCAGGCACTGTTCTACTGCATTCCTTCAAAGCTACTACACAGTCTCCTGGCCAAGCTGAAGAACCTAGTTGTGACCAACATCCTCAGGAGAGTGCTTCCTTGGCTGGAAGTCAACCAGGGTACACCAACGCTCATATATCACAAACTTCAGATAGAAAACCCCAGAAGCAGTGGAGTCCTAAAGGCATGACCCATGTGGATTACAAAGTGACATTTAATGACCGAAATCAACCTCATTCTCCACTTGAACAATACACAGGACATAATCCTGCAGAGAGTCAGAGCATGTCAGACTTTGTCAGGTTTTTCGCAAGACGGGAACTTGTGTCGTCAGGGCTTCTTCAGTTCAATGATCGTCCTGAGAGTTATAGGGCATGGAAAGCATCATTCCTGAATGCAATACGAGGTCTAAACCTTACAAATAGCGAAGAGATGGACCTTTTAGTGAAGTGGTTAGGTGCTGAGTCAGCTGAACACATGAGAAGGTTAAGAGCTGTGCACGTTCATCACCCACATAAAGGGCTTGGGACAGGCTTGATGAGAGCTATGGGTCACCGGAGGTGATAGAGAATTCATTGTTCCAGAGAGTGGACAGTTTCCCTAAGATCTCTAACAAGGATCACAAAAGGCTACAAGAGCTAGGTGACTTGTTATTGGAGCTTGATGCTGCAAAATCTGATGGAGACCTACCAGGACTCGCCTACCTAGACACAGCCCGTGGTATCAACCCAGTTGTGCACAAGCTACCATATAATTTGCAAGAGAAATGGCTCACACATGCCTCTAGGTTCAAGGAGGAGTATAAAGTGCCTTTCCCACCGTTTAGATACTTTGTGGATTTCATTTGTCAGCAGGCTAAGATGAGAAACGATCCCAGCTTCTCTTTGCTCCCAAGTGGTAACGACCCACCACTATTGGGAAAATCAGTCCCTAAGTACAGCGGTCAGAGGTCTTCAATCACGGTCCACAAGACTGAAGTGTCTCCTCATGTGCCTTTGGCTGACACAATGCACAGGAGTAAAGTGGATCCTGTAAAGCTATGCCCTGTGCATAACAAACAACACCCTCTACCAAAGTGCCGAGGATTTAGGGAGAAGTCCATTGAGCACAGGAAAGCACTGTTAAAGCAACATGGTATCTGTTATAAGTGCTGTGCTTCATCAGCACATTTAGCCAAGAACTGTGACAGTAACATAAAATGTGCTGAATGTGGGAGTGATAGCCATGTCTCAGCCCTGCACCCGGGACCTGCTCCTTGGTCCTCAGAGTCCCAAACCCCAGCATCTGTGCATGGCGGGGAGAAAGAGAACAGTGGTGAAGAAGCTACCATCTCCTCAAGCTGTACTCAAATCTGCGGGAGAGACCTCACTGGAAAGTCTTGCTATAAGATTTGTCTCGTTAAGGTCTACCCTGCTTGCCAGCAGGAAAAAGCTATCCGGGTATATGCAATATTGGATGATCAAAGTAATCGTTCACTAGTGAGGTCTGAGTTCTTTGAGCTCTTCAACATCAAAGGTCAAGACTCTCCCTACTCCCTTAAGACATGTGCAGGTGTTGTTGAGACAGCAGGCAGAAGAGCACATGGGTTTCAAGTGGAGTCCATTGACGGACAGGTTGTTATCTCTCTACCGACACTAATAGAGTGTAACACCATTCCAAATAATCGCTCTGAGATTCCCACCCCAGATGCAGCACTGTACCATGCACACTTGCAGACTGTGGCACACAAGATCCCTAAGCTTGATCCTCAAGCTCCAATCATGATCCTGTTAGGCAGAGACATCATAAGGATCCATAAGGTACGGAAACAGATAAATGGGCCACATGACTCCCCCTATGCACAAAGGCTGGACTTAGGGTGGGTAATTGTTGGAAATGTCTGTCTGGGAAATGTCCACAAGCCAGCCATTGTGAGCACCTACTATACCAACACTCTAGACAATGGTCGCTGCTCTGTGTTTGAACCATGCCCCAATCGTTATGTTGTGAAGGAAAAGTGCCACAGCATCAAGGCCCCAGGTCTTCCTCAACCTGTCTATGTGGAAAGTCCCACTTGTGAGAACTACAGAGAGCACCTGGGATGTAATGTCTTTCAACAGACAAAGAGTGATGACAAGAGGGGCCCTTCAGTCGAGGATGTACTCTTTCTGAGGATTATGGAACAGGGAGTGTATAAAAACACGGACGGCAGTTGGGTTGCCCCTCTACCATTTAGGGAGCACTGACCTCGTCTTCCCAACAACAGGTCACTAGCAGTCGACCGTCTGTTTGCACTACGCCGCTCCCTTAACAAGAAGCCTGAGATGAAGGAGCATTTCATCTCATTTATGGACAAGATATTTGAAAGTGGACATGCAGAGATAGCATCTCCCCTTGGGGAAAATGAAGAATGCTGGTACCTTCCTTCCTTTGGGGTTTACCACCCAAAGAAACCAGGTCAGATTCGGGTGGTTTTTGATTCAAGTGCTCAATACAAGGGAGTCTCACTAAATCAGGTCCTCTTGACCGGCCCGGACCTCAACAACAGTCTTCTTGGGGTACTTATCCGTTTCAGGAAAGACTCTGTTGCCATTACAGTGGACATACAACAGATGTTCCACTGTTTTGTTGTCAGGCCAGAAGACAGAAATTTCTTGAGATTCCTTTGGTATGCGGACAACAACCTGGAAAATGGCATCACAGAACATCGCATGAAAGTGCATGTGTTTGGTAATAGTCCATCACCAGCTGTGGCCATTTACTGTCTCAGACGAGCTGCTGAGGAAGGGGAGCGAGAGTTTGGCGATGAATCAAGGCAGTTTGTCGAACGTGATTTTTATGTTGATGACGGACTGAAGTCCCTACCCACTCCAGAGATGGCCATAAACTTGCTCAAAAGAACGCAGAAGATGCTAGCTAGCTCCAACCTCAAGCTACATAAAATAGCCTCAAACAGCAGAGAGGTTATGGAAGCTTTCCCTATTGAGGATCGTGCCAATGACCTTAAAGATCTGGATCTTGGTGTTGTTGACTCCTTACCCATTCAGCATAGTCTTGGACTCTGCTGGGACTTGAAGACAGACACTTTTCTGTTCCAGGTGGCGGAAGAAAGGAAGCCCTTTACACGCCGGGGCCTGTTGTCGACAGTGAACAGCTTATACGACCCATTGGGATTTGTCGCACCTATCACTATACAGGGCAAGGCCTTACTTAGGGAACTCTCAACAGAAAGTAGCGATTGGGATGTTCTGCTACCACCAGACAAAGAAGAACAATGGGCAAAATGGAGAGAATCCTTAAAAGCTTCAACACCTCAAAATCCCAAGGTCATATACAAGTGTGTCTCCTACGGAGGCCCAGCGCAAGGAACTCTGTGTCTTTTCGGATGCTTCAGAGAAGGCAATAGCAGCAGTTGCCTATTTAAAGATCTCAGATGGAAAAGGGAACTGTCACACAGGCTTTATATTAGGCAAGGCGAGATTAGCTCCACGGCCAGAACAAACCATACCACGGTTAGAATTGTGTGCTGCTGTGATGGCCGTGGACTTGGCAGAGCTTATAACCAGTGAGATTGACGTCAAGTTTGATGCTGTCACTTTTTATACAGACAGCAAGGTAGTTTTAGGCTACATTTTCAATGAGAGGCGGAGATTTTATGTTTATGTCAACAATCGCATCCAGAGGATCAGAAGAGGAACACAACCTCAGCAATGGCATTATGTGTCCACCGAACACAACCCCGCCGACCATGCCACAAGGTTTGTCCCAGCTGCACGTCTGAAAGACACCAACTGGCTTTCTGGGCCTGTGTTCTTATCTCAGCCAGAGAAAACTCCTCACAAACCATCTATCTTTGCACTACTGGACCCAGAACAGGATAAGGATATTCGTCCACAGGTGACAGTGCTCACCACCACCCATGAAGATCATCTGGGTACTCAGCGCTTTGGACGTTTTTCTAACTGGAAAGTTCTGATTCGTGTCATATCTCGTTTGAGACACATTGTATGCCTCTTCAAGAAGACTTCGAAGAATCCTTCAGGAACCTGCAAAGGGTGGCATCATTGTAAGACACCCTCTACATTGGAGGAACTGACTCAAAGCAGAAATGTCATCATTCAAGCTGTGCAGCAGGAAATGTATGCCAAAGAGATGCAGTGCATCAGGGACCAAAAAGACCTCCCCAAGGACAGTCCTCTGCGAAGGTTAGACCCATTTATTGATGAGGATAACCTATTAAGAGTTGGAGGACACATAGAGGAATCTCAGTTGGGTCATGAAGAGAAAAGACCACTGATCATTCCAAGACAGCATCATGTTGCATCCCTCCTTGTGCGGCATTACCATGTTGAGTCACAACATCAAGGATGCCATTTCACTGAGGGCAATCTTCGCTCAGCTGGATACTGGATTGTGGGTGCCAAAAGATGTATAAGCAGTTACATCTTCAAGTGCATCACCTGCCGTAAGCTTCGGGGGACTTGTGAAGTTCAGAAAATGGCTGACTTACCTTCTGATAGATTGAGCATGGAACCACCTTTCACACATGTTGGTGTTGATGTGTTCGGACCTTGGACCATCCCTGCACGCCGCACAAGGGGTGGCCATGCCGAGAGTAAGAGATGGGCTGTCTTATTCACCTGCTTAAGCATCAGAGCCATCCATCTCGAAGTTATAGAGTCCATGGACACCTCAAGTTTTATAAACGCTCTGAGAAGTTTCTTTGCAATCCGTGGACCAGTCAAACACATCCGTTCTGACCGGGGAACAAACTTCATTGGAGCATGCAAAGATCTAACTATCCCTTCCAATGTTGATGGAGATGTGGTGAAGAGGTACCTTGCAGAAAAGGGCTGCACCTGGACATTCAACCCGCCTCATTCATCTCACATGGGAGGAGCATGGGAGAGGATGATTGGCGTCACCCGCAAAATCCTGGACTCAATGTTTCTCCAGTCAAGGCCTTCTAGGCTCACTCATGAGGTGCTCACCACCTTTATGGCCGAGGTAACGGCTATTGTGAATAACAGACCTCTGGTGCCTCTTTCTACAGATGCAAATGATCCATTTATTCTCTCGCCTGCCATGCTACTCATGCAGAAATGTGGCCCTCATCCCATTCCTCCAGGTGAATTCGACAGCAAAGACATGTACAAGAGGCAGTGGCGGCAAGTGCAATGCCTTGCTAGTACTTTCTGGGACAGATGGCAAAAACAGTACTTGTGTACTCTCCAGACACGAAAGAAATGGACATCCACTCGGCCAAACATTGCACCTGAATCCGTGGTGCTCATTAGAGACTGCCATTCAAAGAGAAATGACTGGCCTCTAGGAGTCGTAACTCGAGTATTTCCCAGCAAGGACGGAAGAGTCCGTAAGGTAGAGGTGAAGATCAGCACACAGAATGGGACAAAGCTGTTCCTCAGGCCCGTGACTGAATTAGTCCTGCTACTCTCCCTTGACAATCAGGCAAAGTGACTTCCTATCCAGGAGCGGCACTATGGTAATCTTTATGGTATCTAGGGATACCAGGCGGGAGTGTGCTGCCTCACTATCAGTTATTTTGTTTGTTGTTAGCTCCCCCTGCTGGTAGATTTTATATCAGTGTTTGGATCATGTGTGTGTCTCTCGCTGATGACGTCATCAGTGGGCACCAAGGCAGTCCTCCATGTTTTCATGAGTGAGGAAGCTCAGGCTTTGTTCATCTGTCACCATCCTGACATCTGGGCATTTGAAGGCATCGTCGGTATGTTAATGTGGACTTTTGGTTCATCATTTCTGTAAATATAAGTGTATTGGCACCTGTTGTGTGGCATTGGTCAAGTTGAGAAATGAGGATAGTAAGTCATGTCAGCCTCATGTTCTGGCTAGCTTTAGCAGAGAAACTTACATGGCATATGTTATATATATTATTAGCTACATATGCATCCTGTACATCTAGAAATTCTTTACTGGTGTGATTTATGTTTATCTTTTCTGATTTAGACAACTTATCATATTAGTACACGACTGTTGACGCTTTATTGGTTGTATGTTTTCCCTTTGTCAGTTTTACCCTACTGCCAGTTGCCACATTAAAGAGCATCGAGTTGCAATCATTGCTGTCTGCATGGTAATTGGGGATGGAGTTATCTGCCTGTCAATTTATGCAAGGCGTGTGAAGAGGGCAGGACAATAAATGTCCACTCAAAGGTGCAACAGTGGTTTTAAGGTCCAATTGTTCACCTTAAATAAGTTTTTCCAGATACATGTTTGTACCTTTTCGTAACCTAATGTTTTTGTTATGGGATTGCGGGGAGGTGGACCCAAGTGCAGAAATGAAAACCAGTGAGAAAGAGGATTAAATAGTTTTATTTGAGCAATGGAGTGTGTGTTTGGAATATCATGATTTAGGTGACCAGGAGCCAGGCTCAAACCGCCACTGTACTGATTGGCAGTCTGTAGCGTTACTGCTGTGCCCTAGTGACAATGGGTAAAACACCTCAAGGTAGGAGAAATGAAAACGCGGGAACCCGTCATGCAAAAGAAGTTTCAGTGTGCTCAAACAAAAGCTGAACTAGAAAGGTGTAATAAAAGACAGAGAAAACAAGCGTGATTCATCAGTCCAGAGAACACGTCTCCACTGCTCTAGAGTCCTGTGGCGGCGCTTTACACCACTGCATTCAACGCGTTGTGTTGCGCTTGGTGATGTAAGGCTTGGATGCAGCTGCTCAGCTATGGAAGCCCATTCCATGAAGCTCTCTGTGCACTGTTCTTGAGCTAATCTGAAGGCCACGTGAGGTTTGGAGGTCTGTAGCGATTGACTCTGAAGAAATCTGGCAACCTCTGCGCACTATGCACCTCAGCATCCGCTGACCCTGCTCTGTCATTTTACGTGGCTGTTGTTCCCAATCGCTTCCACTTTGTTATAATACTGCTGACAGTTGACTGTGGAATATTTGGTAGTGAAGAGATTTCACGACTGGACTGCATCCTATCACCTCTATCTACCTCTTCTCCTTCTACCCGACAGCTCCATCTCCAACATTCTTTGCCCAATATGTCCACTATTCCTCCTCAACACATGTCCAAACCATCTCGACCTGGCCTCTCTGGCTTTATCTCCAAACTGCTCCACCTTCACTGTCCCTCTGATCTGCTCATTTCTAATCTTGTCCAGCCTTGTCACTCCCAACGAAAATCTCAGCATCTTCATCTCCGCCACCTCCAGCTCATCCTCCTTTCTTTTAGACAGAGCCACAGTCTCCAAAGCATACATCATAGCAGGACGCACTACTGTCTTGTAAACCTTCCCTTTCACTCTTGCTGCTATCCTTCTGTCACACATCAGCCCTGACATCCGTCTCAGAATCAGAATCAGAAGAAGTTTTATTGCCATTGTCAATGAACAGGATTCACAGACTAGGAATTTGCTTCAGCATGAAGGTGCAACATAAAAACAAGTAGTAATAGGCATGCAAAAATAAGTCCACATAATAAATACTCTATGCAAATATAAGATATAGATAGAATGAATAAAAATAAAAATACAAAAGGCATGTACAACAGGACTATATACAACAGTGCATGTGGAGTAGTGCAATTCAAGTAAAGTGACCAAGGCAGGGTTATAAAGAGGTAAGTGACGTGATTATATATTGTTCTTGAGTCCAATGGCAGAGGGGAAGAAACTGTTCCTGTGGCGGGAGGTTCTGGTCCGAATGGACCGAAGCCTCCTGCCCGAGGGGAGTGGATCAAATAGTCCGCGTGCGGGGTGAGAAGGGTCTGCTATAATCCAATCCGCTCTCCCCACAGTCCTGGAGATGTACAGGTCTTGGAGAGATGGGAGGCTGCAGTCTATTACCTTCTCAGCGGAGCGCACAATGCGCTGCAGCCTTTGTCTGTCCCTGGCAGTGGCCCCAGTATACCACACTGTGATGGAGGAGCTGAGGATGGACTCGATGATGGCTGTGTAGAACTGTACCATCAGCTGGGCCGGCAGTTTGGCTTTCCTCAGCTGCCACAGAAAGTACATCCTCTGCTGAGCCTTCTTGATGAGGGAGCTGATGTTCAGCTCCCACTTGAGGTCCTGGGTGATGGTAGTGCCAAGGAACCGGTAACAGTCCACAGTGGTGATGGGGGTGTCGGTAAGGATAAGGGGGGGCAGGGGGCTTGTGGCTTTCCTAAAGTCCACAGTCATCTCCACTGTCTTCTGGGCATTGAGCACCAAGTTGCTGTTGCTGCACCAGGTCACCAGCCGGTCCACCTCCTTCCTGTAGGCAGACTCATCACCATCTGGGATGAGTCCAATGAGGGTGGTGTCGTCCGCAAACTTAATCAGTTTGACAGAGTCATGGATGGAGGTGCAGCAGTTGGTGTACAGGGAGAAGAGCAGAGGGGAAAGTACACAGCCCTGAGGAGATCCTGTGCTTAAAGTCTGCGTGTCTGAGACAATCTTCCCCAGCCGTACTTGCTGACTTCCGTGAGGAAGTCTGTGATCCACCTGCAGGTGGAGTCGGGCACATGGAGCAGAGAGAGCTTGTCCTGGAGCAGAGTGGGAAGGATAGTATTGAATGCAGAGCTGAAGTCCACAAACAGGATCCTAGCGTAGGTTCTTGGGGAGTCCAGATGCTGCAGGATGAAGTGGAGGGCCAGGTTTATGGCATCACCTGTTGGCTCTGTAGGCAAACTGCAGGGGGTCCAGAAGGGGGTTGGTGATGGACTTGAGGTGGGATAAAACCAGACGTTCAAAGGTCTTCATGACTGCAGGGGGTCCAGAAGGGGGTTGGTGATGGACTTGAGGTGGGATAAAACCAGACGTTCAAAGGTCTTCATGACTATGGACGTCAGGGCCACAGGCCTGTAGTCATTAAGTCCTGTGGCGCGTGGTTTCTTGGGGATAGGGACGATGATGGAGGACTTGAAACAGGCTGGGACATGGCATGACTCTAGGGAAGAGTTGAAGATTCCCGTGAAGACTGGGGCCAGCTCATCAGCACAGTGTCTCAAGATGGAAGAGGACACAGAGTCAGGGCCCGAAGCCTTGTGTTGATTTAGCCTCTTAAACAGCCTGTTCACATCCTCCTCCTGGACTGAGAGGGCAGAGGGGGCAGATGGGCAATCCAAAGTGGTTGAGTGTATTGTGGTGTGGGGAGTGGAGGATGGGGGGTGTGAGTCCATGACTTCAAAACGTGAATAGAAGTCGTGAAGGTCGTTAGCCAGTTTGAAATCTTCTGAACAATGAGGTGCTCTGGGCCTATAGTTGGTGATCTCTTTCAGCCCCCTCCATACAGTGGCAGAATCGTTAGCATAGAACCGCTGCTTCAGACGAGCATTGTACTTGGATTTAGCCTTTAACACCTCCCTGCTAAATTCATACTTTGCACCTCTGTAGCTGACTCTGTCTCCCTCTCTGAAAGCAACCTCTTTCTGTTGGCGAAGCTGTCTGAGTTTTGGTGTGAACCAGGGTTTATCATTATTAAAAGTGATTCTGGAGCGTGATGGGATGATGCTGTCTTCACAGAAATGTATATATGACGTCACGGTATCTGTGTATTCATCTAAGCTGTCTGTAGAAGCCTTGAACATGTCCCAGTCTGTGGTGTCCAAACACGTGCGTAGCAACTCCACAGCTTCACTGGTCCACTTTTTATATGTCCTCACGACAGGTTTAGAGAGCTTTAGTCTCTGTCTGTACGCAGGGATCAGGTGAACCATGACATGATCTGAGAGTCCTAAAGCCGCACGGGGCACAGCAGGGTAAGCACCACTCACTGTAGTGTAACAGTGATCCAACGTGTTCCCCTCTCTGGTCGGGCATGTGACAAACTGTTTGTATTTTGGTAGTTCATGACTAAGTTTCCCTTTGTTAAGATCTCCGAGGATTATAACAAGGGAGTCCGGTAAAGACTGCTCCACGTCCATAATCTGGTCCGCCAGACCACGCTCAGCTTCATGCACATCAGCGCTCGGTGGAATGTAAATAGCGGCCAGAATAAATGAAGAAAACTCACGTGGGGTGTAGAACTGTTTACAGTTAATGAAAATGTATTCCAGAGAAGGAGAGCAGTGTTGGGAAATCACTGTCACATTGGAGCACCAGGCGTTGTTGATATAGAAACAGAAACTCCTCCACCTTTCGTTTTACCTCCGGCAAATTCCTGTTGTCTGTCCGCGCGGAGGAGCTGGAATCCCTCAAGATGGAGCGCACAGTCCGTACTGTGTGTCTGTGTGTTCAACCATGTCTCGGTGAAGCACAACACACTAGAGGAGGAAAAGTCGCTATTTCTTCTCATCAGCAGCGCTATCTCGTCCATTTTATTGGAGAGTGAGCGGACGTTGGAGAGGAAAATCCCCGGTAGGGGCGTGCGCGTCCCCCGTGTGCGAAGGCGCACGAGTACACCAGCTCGCTTCCGTCTTCGGCGGCGTCTCACTTTTTTGTTTATTAAGTGCACTAATAATGCAACAGGCACTAGAAAAACTGGTGAAATGTCTGTAGGGGTTGTTGTTCTGATGTTTAGTAGCTCCTCGCGGCTGTAGGAGCACGAAGACACACGAATAACGCACAAAAACAAACAAAACAAAGAGCACCCGAACGCCAGGGCAGCCGTACGTGGCGCCATCTTGGATTTGAGTCTCCACCCACTCCATCCTGCCTGCACCCTCTTCTTCACCTCTTTTCTATACTGTCCATTGCTCTGGATGGTTGACCCAAGATATTTGAAGTCATCCAACTTTACGACCTCTACTCCTTGCATCTTCATCTTTCCACCTTACTGCCTCCCTCTTATTCACACACATGTATTCCGTCTTATCTCTACTGACCTTCACTCCTCTCCTCTCCAGTGCAAACCTCCACCTCTCCAGATTCTCTTCCACCTGCTCTCTACTCTCACCACAGATTACAATGTCATCTGCAAACATCATGGTCCATGGAGCCTCCTGCCTGACCTCATCTGTCAACCTGTCCATCACCACTGCAAACAAGAAGGGGCTCAAAGCTGATCCCTGATGTAACCCTACCTTCGCCTTGAAACAATTTGTCACTCCAACTGCACACCTCACCACTGTCACACTATCCTCATACATGTCCTGCACCACCCTAACATACTTTTCAGCTACACCTGACTTCCTCATACAGTACCACAGTTCCTGTCTTGGCACCCTATCATATGCCTTCTCTAGATCCACAAAGACACAATGTAGCTCCTTCTGACCTTCTCTGTACTTCTCTACCAACACTCTCAATGCAAAAATTGCATCTGTGGTACTCTTTCTGGGCATGAAACCAAACTGCTGCTCACTGATCTGGACCTCTCGCCTTAGCCTTGCTTCAACAACTCTTTCTCATACCTTCATAGTGTGGCTCATCAACTTTATACCTCTGTAGTTACTGCAGCTCTGCACATCACCCTTGTTCTTAAAAATGGGGACCAATACACTGTTTCTCCACTCATCAGGCATCCTCTCACTCTCCAGGATTTTGTTAAACAACCTGGTTAAAAAGTCCACTGCCTTCTCTCCTAAACATCTCCATACCTCCACAGGTATGTCATCTGGACCAACTGCCTTTCCATTCTTCATCCTTTTTAAAGCTGCCCTCACTTCCACCTTACTAATTCTCTGCACTTCCTGATCCACTATCTCTCCCCCCGTTGTCCTCCTCTCTCTCTCGTTTTCCTCATTCATTAGTTCTTCAAAGTACTCCTTCCATCTACTCAACACTCTCTGTTCACTTACTAGTACATTTCTCTCTCTATCCTTTATCAGCCTAACCTGCTGTACATCCTTCCCAGCTCTATCTCTCTGTTCAGCCAAGCGATACAAGTGCTTTACTCCTTCTTTACTGTCCAGCCTCTCATACAGCTCATCATAGGCCTGAGCCTTTGCCTTTGCCACCATTCTTTTTGCTATGCGACTAGCCTCACAGTACTCCTGCCTACTTCCTTCATCTCTCTGGTTATCCCACTTTTTCTTAGCTGCCTTCTTCTTCTGAATACTCTCCTGTACTTCCTCATTCCACCACCAACTTTCCTTGTCTTCTTTCCTCTGACCAGACGAAACACCCAACACATTCTTGCATGTTTCTCTCACCACCTTAGCTGTAGTTTCCCAGTCCTCAGGTAGCTCCTCACTGCCCCAAGGGCCTGTTGCAATTTTTCCCTCAACTGCCTGCAACCATCCTCCTCCTTCAGCTTCCACCATCTAATCTTTGGCTCTGTCTTCACTCTCTTCCTCTTCTTTGTTTCTAATCTCATTCTACAGACAACCACCCTATGCTGCCTTGCTACACTTTCCCCTGGTACCACTACAATCTCCAGTCTCCTTTAGGTGGCATCTCCTGCTAAGGATATAATCCACCTGTGTGCACCTCTGTTACGAAGTCCAACAAATCACGGACAGCATAAACCGGAGCCCCTTCAATCATTTCTGGTGGTGGGGGTATGGCCTCCGGAGTCGCTTCGTCCATGGGCCCTGTAATCAGAGGTTTGAGCAGTGAAACATGAAAAGCATTAGAGACCCTGTATCTGGGGGGCAGCTCCAGTCTATATGTAACGTCATTGATCCTCTTGATAACCTTAAAGGGCCCTACATATTTGGGGAAAAGCTTACGACAACGCCCCTCTGAACATCGAAAGTCCTTGGTTGCCAACCAAACCCGATCTCCAAGTTGGAAGATCGGGGTCGGGCCTCGGTGCTTGTCTGCCTGTTTCTTTTGACCTTGTATGATGTTCTCGATTCTTTGGTGAGTCTGTTCCCAAACTTGTTCACTGCGTCGCATCCAATCGTCAACTTCCGGAACATCGGTCTGTGCTCCAGTCCAGGGTGCAACAGGCGGCTGATACCCTAAAATACACTGAAAGGGGGTTAATCCTGTCGTGGAGCTAGTCAACGAGTTCTGGGCTATCTCAGCCCAGGCCAAGAATTTGGACCAATCTGCTGGGTTGTTGTGACAATATATCCGGAGATATTTGCCCAGTTCTTGATTAGTCCTCTCACATTGCCCATTTGTTTGTGGGTGTTATCCCGAGGACAAACTGAGTGCCACTCCTAAGTGCTCAAAGAAAGCAGTCCACACTCGAGAAGTAAACTGAGGGCCTCTGTCAGATACGATGTCCTCCGGAATTCCATATAGTC
Source organism: Pygocentrus nattereri (assembly GCF_015220715.1). Classification (NCBI taxonomy): domain Eukaryota; kingdom Metazoa; phylum Chordata; class Actinopteri; order Characiformes; family Serrasalmidae; genus Pygocentrus; species Pygocentrus nattereri. The sequence continues at coordinate 22,440,459 of NC_051219.1, read as the reverse complement.
GAAACACCTGCTGGAATATCGTTCACGCTGTTTCAAAAGCATTGGGTAAAGCCCTGAATGGTATGAAACGGACTCCTTTGGAGAACCGGTCAACGATAGTCATGATGGTGGTGAAACTCTGTGATTCTGGCAGGTCTGTAACAAAATCTACAGCAATGTGCGACCACGGACGTTGTGGTACAGGTAAAGGAAGTAATTTACCTGCGGGTAAGAGTTTAGGGGTCTTGCATTTAGCGCAAACTGAACATGATGCAACAAAGGAATGTATGTCTTGTGACATTGTTTCCCACCAATACTGTCCAGCAAGAAGTTGGTGGGTGCGCGTTTCACCGGGCTGCCCTGAGGCCAAAGATGAATGTGCCCACTTGATAAGTGCTTCTCTACAGGAGGGGTGAACAAATCTTTTCTGGGCAGGGCAATGCTTGGGGATTTGTTTTTCTAACGCCTTCTCTATTTCCTCGTCTATCTGCCACCGGATAGCTGAAACCCTCACCTCTGGTGGGAGAATCCTTTCTGGAGCTTTGGGCGATTCCTCAGGATTCTCTCTCTGATCCCGCCTCGAAAGTGCATCTGCCTTGGTGTTTCGTGATCCCGGACGATATGTGATGCTAAACTTAAAACGGGAGAAATAGAGCGACCACCTCGCTTGTCTTGCATTTAGTCTTTTGGCTGTGCGTAGGTACTCTAAGTTTTTGTGATCGGTCAATACTAGGAATGGGTGATTAGCGCCCTCCAGCCAGTGCCGCCATTCCTCTAGTGCCAGTTTGACAGCTAATAACTCTCGGTCACCTATGCCGTAATTCCTTTCCGGTGGTGACAGTTTATGCGAGTAGAATGCTATCGGATGTAACTTTTTTGGTTCACCCCTCCTTTGAGACAACACAGCTCCTACTCCTGTTTCCGATGCATCCACCTCTACAATAAAAGGTTCTTTGGGATCTGGGTGAACGAGAATTGGTGCAGTAGAGAAGGCTGCCTTTAGTTTCTGAAATGCCTTATCGGCTTGTTCATTCCAAATGATCCTGCGGGGTTGGCCTTTTAGGAGTGAGCTTAATGGGGCTGCGATTACACTAAAATTTCTAAAACGACGATAGAAATGGGCAAACCCTAAGAAACGTTGGAGCTCCTTTACTGTATTAGGTATGGACCAATGTAGTACAGCGTCTACCTTACTGTCATCCATGACAATACCCTGCTGGCTAATAATATATCCTAGAAACGAAACAGACTGTAAGTGAAATTCGCATTTTTCTCCCTTCAGGTACAAGTGGTTCTCTAACAACCTACGCAACACAGCCCGGACATGCTGGACATGGCTTTCAAATGAATGCGAATAGACGAGGATGTCGTCCAAGTACGTGATGACGTATTTCCCCAGCATGTCCCTGAGGGTGTCATTTATGAAAGCCTGAAATACAGAGGGGGCGATAGAGAGCCCGAATGGCATCACCAAATATTCATAGTGCCCCCTAGTGGTCATAAAGGCGGTCTTCCATTCATCCCCTTCCTTGATCCGTATTAAATTATAGGCACTTCGGAGATCTAATTTTGAAATGTGACGGGGACTAACGGTAGTGGGTATGGATACATCTTAGTAATCTGGTTAAGAGCTCTATAGTCAATACACGGCCTAAGTCCTCCATCTTTCTTTTTAATGAAGAAAAAGCTAGATGCTATCGGTGACGTGGACGGTCTAATAAATCCTTGGGCTAGGGCTTCTTCTATATACACGTCTAACGCTTTCTGTTCTTCCTGCGTTAATGGATAAACTCTCGCTTTGGGTAGGACTGGTTCGTCTATTAGATCTATAGTGCAATCATATGAACGATGAGGGGGTAATTTGGTAGCGTTTTGTTTGTTGAAGACTTCTTTTAGGTCTACATATTCGGGCGGAATTTCAAAAGAACTCCCCACATATGGGCTCTCTATGGTGGTGTATGCGATAGTTATGGTAGGGGTTGTTAAACAATGCTTCATACAGTAATCTGACCAGCGAGTGATAGAGCGCTGGGTCCACGAAATATCAGGATTGTGTTGCTAACCAGGGGAGTCCTAATATCATATCGAAGTCAGACTGGTGAAGCACCAGGAAAGATATGTGTTCGGAATGTAAAGCACTAGTATGTATTTCTAATGGAGTGGTGACTTGAGATACAGGTCCTTGTCCCACGGGGTCACCATCCAACGCGGTCACCTTCATAGCAGTGCGAAGAGGACTGAGTGGAATTTGGAGTTTCTCAACGATCCGGTTGTGGATAAAATTTCCTTCGGCCCCAGAGTCAATCAGCGCTGAAACGACAAGAGACACACGGTGAGAGTATATCTCTACCAATAACCTCATAGATTTGGTAACCAACCCCTTTGTGGGAACACTCACCACATTAGTAAACTCCACGTGCTGTCCCGGGGTTGGTGCCTGGTTTTGCCTTGGATTAGCGCAGCATTCCCGAAGTAGATGGCTGCCTTGACCACAATACAAACAGAGATGGTTCTGGATTCTGCGCTGTTTCTCCTCTCGTGACAAGCGGGCAGAGTCGCATATCATGGGTTCGTGCATCGTCGGGTGCTCTTGGGGAAGGCTCAAATGAGAAAAGCTGCTTCGTGGGCGTTTGGGGTTTTTGGTAGATGTACGTGATTGCATCAAGTGTCCCAATTTTATGGCCAGGGAGATTAGCTGATCCAAAGTTAGGTCACCATCTTTACTTGCTAATTCATGTAAGATCTCTGTGTTCAGTCCTTGTCTAAAGGTTACTAAGAGGGCTGCCTCGTTCCAGCCACTGCTCGCCGCGAGCGTTCGGAACTCTAATGTGTAGTCCACCACGGAACGAGTCCCTTGACGTAGCCGCGAGAGAAGTTCCCCGCTAACCTTCCCTTCATATGGATGGTCAAAAACCAGCTTAAACTCCCGGACAAATTGTGCGTACGACAATCTATGTGAACTATTCCAACTAGCGGTAGCCCATTCCAGTGCTTTCTCTGTCAGTCTAGAGATCACAAAAGAAATTTTCGCCTGATCATAACTGGGAGGTGAATTAACAAAAAACACTGAGCACTGAAGTAAAAAGCCCCTACATTTATCGGGGTCTCCCCCATATTTATCTGGTTTACTAACCGGGAAAAAAGTGGCTGCAGCCTCCGTAGACGTAGGCGGAAGAGCAGACGAGTCTGTCTGATTGGCCAAGTTCATCCCCCGAAATTGGTTGGCCATCTCCTTCACACTGTTAACCAGTTGCGCCAACTGAGCTTGTTCCGCCTGTTGTTGTGCTAAGGAATCCAGGGAGTGTGTGACTCCAGCCAACACCTGCTGATGCCTTCCTAGGAGCTGTCCTTGTTCTGTTAAAGCCTTCTGGAAGGTCTCTGTATCCGCCGTCTGCATAATGGCGAGGTATTCTGTTACGAAGTGACAGAAGTCCAGATGCTCCCGGATGTAAGGTTCCACTATTTATTTGGTGGGCTAACAGCCAAAGATACAAAAGGGGCAAAACACAAGGGGGTAGTCAAAGAGCAGTCCAAGAGTCCAAATAACAAATCCACAAAACCAGCAGAGGTACCAAAAGGGAGAGGCAACAGATGTAGTCGTAAAACACGATTCTAAATGGTCGAAATCACGGTAAGACAAAACAAGAAGGAATCCGCTCAGTAAGTTTCTAGGAAAAACAATACCTCGCACTGACTGTTTGTCAGAGCCGAGCTTAAATGCTCAGCTCTAATGAGGTAATGGTGACATTCCTTAAAAGTCTGGGGAGAGTGAGCGCTGATAGGTGCGCGTGCCAGCGTCCAGAGTCACATGATCTCCCAGGGTGTTCTGGGAGTTGGAGTCCGCTCGTCGAGCTGAATGCGTGACAACCTCCCTCCATCATCTTGTAAGTCACCCTGTGTTCTTCCCTCTTCTGAAAATACGTGTTCACCACAGCCATTTCCATTCTCTTTGAAAAATCTACAACCATCTGACCTTCCGCATTTCTGTCTTTCACACCATACATACCCAGCACCTCTTCATCCCCTCTGTTCCCTTCACCAACATGTCCATTGAAGTCTGCACCAATCACTAATCTCTCCTCTCTAGGGACACCATTTATCACTTCATCCATCTTACTCCAAAATTCCTCTTTCTCCTCTAACTGACAACCAACCTGTGCTGCATATGAACTGACCACATTCAAAATTACACCATCAACCTCCAACTTCAGGCTCATGATCCTGTCTGACACTCTCTTTACATCCAGAACATGTTTCATAAACTGTTCCTTTAGAATTATCCCTACTCCATTTCTCTTCCTCTCTACACCATGAATGAACAGTTTGAATCCACCTCCAATGTTCCTGGCCTTGCTTCCTTTCCATCTGGTCTCCTGGACAGAAAGAATATCTACCTTCCTTCTCTCCATCATGTCTGCAAGCTCTCTGCCTTTACCAGTCATTGTTTCTATGTTCAGAGTCCCTACTATAACCTCCACACTCCTGCCTTTCCTTCTCTCTTGCTGCCTTCTAACCCGCCTTCCTCCCGGGCCTCGACCGATCCGGTATGGCAATCATATTTGTGATCCGCATGATAGTTTTGGCACAAGTTTTACGCCGGATGCCCTTCCTGATGCAACCCTCACCATTTATCCGGGCTTGGGAAGTACACCAGAAGTACACAAAGTAAACCCCTAATGGCTGGTTTATATCACATTCAATAAATTCCATACAGAGGGGGGTGTAATAACCAGTCGGCATAAATGGAAGTACGTTAAAGTAATCTAGAAATGGATTCCATTTTAAATAAAATGCTGTAGTATTACCTCTGACAGTAAACCTTATTTCCCTCATCTTAGAAAATGTAAGATATCTTGGAGCCACAACGAAAAAGATGGTGGTATTGGTGATTTCCATGCTAATAGAATCTGACGTCTTGCCAATAAGGATGTGAAGGCGAGGACAGTCAGTAGAAGTCGGGACAGGGAGGGGAATCCAGTTGTTAGGCCAAAGATAGCAATAAAGGGACAGGGAGCAATCCGCAGTTTTAAAACTTGAGACATGGTGTCAAAATAACAGGACCAAAAATTAAATAATGAAGGGCAGAGAAAAAACATGTGACTTTGCATGGTGCAGCGCCGCATTTGTCACAGCGATCACTGAACGAATTGGGGTAAAACCTCGCCAATTGAGATTTAGATCAGTGAAACCTTAAACTGTATTAACTGGAGTTTTGCACAGGGTGCGCAGGTGTGAATTTGTCTTAAGGCTTTGTCCCTGACCCTGAGGGATCTAATACCTTTATCATGCCAGATTCTGAATGCAGCATCATGTAAACTCGGGGGAAATAAATGATTATTCAATATAGGCATCCTATAGGATGGAGCTAAGAATTTAAAATATTGCATAAATTGACCCCAAATTTGAACAGTAGAATGATTAACATATCTAATTGGTAGCGGAGAGGTAAGTAATACGAGTAGGGAGGAAGTGGGACAGGAACGAGACTCCCAACTCCCACCAACCCCGCCCAGTAGCCTGAAACCAATATAGCAATTTTTTAATATTTGTTGCCCAGTAGTAAAATAAAAAGTTTGGAAGGGAAAGACCACCATCAGAAACAAAATTTTGTAACACAGATTTTCTGAAACTGGGGGGATTTCCATCCCAAATAAATGATGCAATTAACTGGTCGAGCGCTTTGAAAAATTTTTTAGGTAAAAATAGCGGGATAGTCTGGAATAGAAAAAGAAAGTGAGTTAATACATTCATTTTAATTACATTGATTTAGGCTATTAATGTCAAGGGGAGAGCTCTCCATCTTTGAAAGTCCAACTTAAGCTTATCCATGATCAGGGAGTAGTTAGCATCAAAGAGGGAGGGAAAAGTACGAGTTATATTTACACCAAGATACTTGAACCCGGAAGGAGAAAATTTAAAGGGTGTGGAGGCCTGTGAAAGAGACCTTGCTGCTGGGTTAATCGGGAAGCATTCGCTTTTCTGCAAATTCAGTTTGTATCCAGAAAATGAGCTAAATTTGTTAAGCATTGCCAGGATGGAAGGAAAACAACTCTCTGGATCTGTGACATAGCAATAAATCATCCGCATATAAGGATAATTTAATTTCGGAACCTACACGGGAAATTCCCCGGAATGAATCAAGAGAATTCAATGCAATGGAGAGGGGCTCTATAGCAAGTGCAAAAAGTAGAGGAGACAGAGGACAACCCTGCCTCATTCCACGAAACAGAGGGAAAAAATCTGACCTGACCCCGTTAGTACACATGCTAGCTTTAGGAGAGGAGTATAACAATTTTATCCAGGATATGAATTTGTCCTTGAATCCGAATAAATAATAACACATTGAATAAATAATTCCATTCCACTCTATCAAATGCCTTTTCAGCATCCAAAGAGATGAGAACCTCAGGAGCAAGGGTTGATCCCTTTGTGAAAATAACATTAAGCAGTGTTCGTATGTTAAAGAAAAGCTGTCGCCCTTTAATGAAGCTATTTTGAGCTGAAGATATTATACTGAGAACAGCTTCCAAATGTAGAGCCAGAGCTTTAGCTAAAATTTTAACGTCTGTATTTAATAGCGACAGAGGCCTGTAGGAAGCACAAGATGTAGGGTCCTTGTCTTTTTTCAGTAACAAAGATATTCAAGCTTGTGACCCAACCCCCAGCGACTCCTCAAAAACTGCCAGAAGAAGAGGCCCAAGCTTTTTCTGAAATTTTTTGAAAAATTTGAGTGGAAATCCATCCGGGCCTGGTGCCTTGTTAATTTGCAGTTTTAATGGCCGCTTGGATTTCATCCAAAGTCTGGAAAACTGTCTGGAGAACTGGAAACTCAAGCTCATTAAAGAATGCTGACATTACTGAATCACCCGAAAGAGATTCAGATTTATATAAGTCAGAATAATATGATTTGAAAACTTGGTTTAAGTGACAGAGAATCTGAGGAAAGTGTACCTGCTGAATCCATCACTTTAGAAATTATACGAGAGGCTGCTCGTCTCATTAGTTGATGTGCTAAAAGCCTGGAAGGTTTATCACCATTTTCGTAGTAGTTACAACGAGCATGAAGTATTAAGCGCTCTGCTTCTGTAGTTGTTATTAGGTCATATTCAGTTTGTAGAGCAACTCTGTTTTTAAACAAAGTGGGCGATGGGGAGAGAGCGTTAAGCCTGTCCAACTCGGCAATCCCCAACATCAGGGCCTGAAGTTTTACTCTCTGTTGTTTTTTAGAAAAGGCGGTGTAGGAAATAATTTGTCCATGTAAGTATGCTTTGAGAGTCTCCCAAAGAAGCGAAGGTTGTACTTTTCTTATTGTTGAGTAAAAATTCATCAATGGTGGAAAAGATGAATGTATTAAAAGTCTCATCTGATAGGAATAAGGAATCGAATTTCCAAGCTGGCAAAACAGTTGGGCGGCAGGAAAACTTTAAATTTAGAGTGAGTGGAGAATGGTCTGAGATTACGATGGGGTGATATTCTGTGGAATTGGGAGGTAAAAAAATAGTACTAAAATAGTAGGTGTTAATGGAAGGGATAGAGCTAAACAGACCTTTCATAAAGCTTGGGTCGTCGAAGTTGGGGGCATAAATATTTACTAAAAGCACAGGAGTGTCATATAACGAACCCAGGACAATTATATACCTACCGTTAATATCTGAAATAGTTTTATCAAAGTTGGATCCCGTTTTTAATCAGTATTGCTTCGTTGAAAGCTACGCGAGCCCTCGCAGTTTTTTGTGTAAAATCCGGAAAAACAGAGAATTCAATGTTATTAGTAGCAGCATGCTGTTGACGCCTCCTGGCTTTCGAAAGGATGTCGGCACAGTCTACATAGTTGTGGAGCCTCGCGATGATTGACCATGGTGCTTCACCAGGTTTCGGTTTGGGTGCCAGAGAACGATGGGCTCTTTCCACTGGAGGAGTTTTTTCCAAGTTAAACGTTTCCATAAGAAGCTTAGAAACTGCCGCGTTGGTCAGTGAAAAAGAGCCGTCCTCCGGGATCCCCATAATCCAAAGGTTTTGGCAGCAGGACCTGGTTTAAAAATCCTCACATTTATCCTCGAGCCGGGTCACATCCTTGGCCAGGGTCTCGACTGTAGCCCGAAGGGCAGACATTTCGTCGGTGCATGCGTACAGAGAATGTCCAATGCCCGACACTGTGTTTTTAATGCCGCCGAATTCCGTTTTTAATGCTGCAAAGTCCCGCATTATTTCAGCTTTCATAACCGTAAGCTCAGATCTGAGCTTAGAGTAGTGGTCATCTAGAATTGTCTGCATTTTGGTGAGGCAATACTTACCGAAGCAGACGCACCCGCCATAGGTGATGCAGCATGTGCTGGAGAGGATGCAGTGTTTGCCGTAGGCCGAATAAGCGATTATGTGAAAGTTGTCAATTTGCTCGACTTAGGAGGCATTGCGAAGTTTGCACTTATTGAAAAATAAGGTCACGTAAACATTCGGTATAGGAAGGAAAGGAAAAGGTGCAGTAAAGTTAGAAATGTAAAAATTTCTACACGGAGGCTACCAAACACCCAACTACTCCATACCACACAGGAAGTCCCCTACCTTTTCATTTTTAATTATATTTTTAGCAAACCTAAATTAACTTCTAATTAGATTTTCAAATTTAATGATTTTTCCATTTTAAATCTATTGTTTCAATCATGTTTTAATTTCTATTCTTTATTTTATATTTTAAAGACTGTATTTTCTCATCTGTAAAGCTCTTTGAATGACAGCAATGTATGAAAGGTGATATATAAATAAATTTGACTTGCTTTGCATTAATTGTAGTAGAAAATGTGACAGGCTGTATATAATTCGCTGCAGAGGTCGTGTTTACTTCATATGACTTCAAAAATCAACAATGCGCACACACACATAGTGGGAGCGTTTTAGTGTCTCTGTGTGATTTAGAGAGGGTGTATTTTTTGTGTGGCTTTGTGTGTGTGTGTGTGTGTGTGTGTGTGTGTGTGTGTGTGTGAGAGTGTGTGTGTGTGTGTGTGTGTGCGTGTAAGGGCTGTAACACGATTATGAGGCTTTGCTGTGCTTTCTTGGCAGAATGAAGTGGTTTACAGACAGCAGTCTAGAAAGACAGATATCCCCCAGAACAGCGCTGTGTATTGTGACAGTCACACAGGCCAGGAGAAATTACCTCTGTATACAAAAAACATCACAGCTGCACGTCTGATATACCTCTGTGTCAAATCTGAGTGCTTGTGGAAGCTGTAGTCATTTACTCATAGGCAGTTTGTGGGGTGTAGTTGAGACTGAGAGCAGCGGACACCATGACAGACTGATAGAAGCTGGTTCAGCAGCCCTGTCAGGCACTTTCAAGCCAAGTGTTACATGAATGAGGTGATGTGTCCGTTCTTTGATAAGGTGAGAGTAAGTGAATGCTCCAGTGGGGGCTGTGGAGGTGAGCGGAGGCTGGAGGAAAAGCCAGTGACAAGTTTCTGCCAATCCTCTGGTAGGTTCTGTGCGCAGCCATGAAGGAGGAAAAGCAAGAAAAAGAGAGGAAAAACAAGCAGTACTAATGTGCAGTCTGTGAGGAGCTCACCCCACAGAGAAGAGAGTGATGTTTTCATGGTGACTATAGGCAGCCTGGTAAATGCCGGTGGGACAATCATTTGCCACCTGCCATACACAGTTTCCCAGCTCAGGCCTTGAGCCATGCTGCTTCTGTTGTCCTAAAATGAGATACCCTCGCTCTGTACCTTGACTACTATTCCGTTGGCTTGGAAGCTTGGATGGTTTGAGTTTTATCTGGCAAGAGTCCCTCCACAAGAATATTCCTGAGCTTTTCTCACTACGTGGTGAGTGCATCAAACATTTCCCACTGCCCAAAGTATCTCCTTAGCTCAGTCGAGTGTAGCAACACAGGTTCAGTTTTGGAGTGTATGGTAGTTGTAGTCCATCAGGTAATATGAGCACTAGAGAACAAATCCAGGTATTTGTAAATAAAGGGTCGCACAAGGTACAAAATGCCCAAAAGCTGTTTAGTTTTGATCTACTGTATAATGTCATATTTAAAACCAGCCTCACTTAAAGGTTTTATGGCTTGCCTGCAAAAAAATAAATAAAAACCAAAAAACATCAGCCTTAAGCATTTCTGGATTCAGAAGCATAGGCACCGCCTGCTGTAGCGTATTTAGTATCTGTAGGGTATGCAATATCTTTAGCCTGTTTTGTAAAATAAACTGATTAAAACTTAAACTCCACATATTTAATAACACTGAACCTTACCTTTAGGTGATAAACTATTTTGTTTTTTCATTTTCAAGTTATGATCACTCCCAGAACTGCATACCTGCTGGGTTTCCTCAAACTCAAAAAAATTCAGGAAAATGCTCTTTGAGTTAAAATAGTGCCCTCTTCTGGGGAATCTGAATCATTGTGGTGAAAATCAGCTGTGTATATTTCACCAAATAAACATACACACACACACAAATCTTCTAAATTGCTTATCCTTCTGGGTCACAGGGGGGTGCTGCAGCCTATCCCAACGGTCATTGGGTGGATCATTGGAGGTCACCAGTCCATTGCTGGGCAGACAGACAGACACATACATTCACTCACACACTCACATTTTGGGGCAATTTAGCATGTCCAATTGGCCTGACTACATGTCTTTGGACTGTAGGAGGAAACCAGAGAATCCAGAGGAAACCCACGCAGACACAGGGATAACATGCAAATTCCACACAAAAAAGACCCTAGTTGCCCAACTGGGAATCGAACCCAGGCTCTTCTTACTGTGAGGTGGCAACACTACTAAATAAACATTAAAATACAAACCTTTCATGTTAACAACATGAAGCAAAAACACAAACAACTGATTTTACTGTAAGAATCTGAGCTATCATGCCAATAGTTTTGGTAGACATGTGTTAGCTAGATACTTAACCCAGACTGTATTTATGAGATTTTCCTAAAGGAGCAATAAATGATGTTTACAGAAAAAAAAAACCTTATGTATGAATGTGATTTATCATTGTCTTTAAGCTTTATTCATAATGTAGACTCGCCTGAGACAAAGACCCACATTACTTTGTAGGCCTGTATGTGAAGCATTTTATCACAAGTAAACACAGGTCCACACATTGGCGATGCCATGCTTCAGTCATGTGACAACTTGCAGCAGAAGAAAAAGATTTGTGTACTTATTGGTTAAAAATGCTAAAGCTCTCTCACAGGTTGTTTAATGCAGAACCTGACAGGTGTCTGCTGCTGAATATTAAATGGGAAAAATGATCATAGATGACCATCTCTGCTCTTTACAAGCAGAAGCAGAAAGTAACGTTACACTGTATAAATAATGAAAAGTAACAGAAGGAAGAAATAGAACAGTGTGAGCAAAGAACCAAATCCAGGGTGACCATCAGGAGTGCTGTTTACTAACCAGAAAGCCTGCCTTCATGAAGGACAGAGGACTTCAGGGTGAAGCTATGCTGCTGAAACTACTTGTTTTCTGCTGTCCCATCTCTGATGAGTCATATTCTGTATTTGTTGTCAAGAATGGTCAACATGACCAAAGGTTTATGTGTTTAATTTTTAAAGGTATAAATATTATACCTTTTTAATAATATAATTATTATTAATATTAATAATAATATTATTATACAATAATATAATAATTGTAGTGCTAGCATGCATGTTAACAGTATTTCTTCTAAATACTGAGTGAATGCAAGCAACGGATCTAAAAACGTAAGTGATTCAAATGACTCACTGTTGATTTAATAGTGCCCGGTCCTCATCAGTGAGAGTGAATAACTGGCTAAGCTGAGCTGCTGTCAATCTGATTTATGTTTGATGTCAGAAATTGCTTAAACAGTGTAAAATGCTGCTTGGCGTGTTTGGTGGCTGTCGTGAGTTACTTACACAGATAACTGGTGCTGTCGAAACAGTTACTGACCAGAAAAACAAACATTTCTTACAGTCTCCAGTAACTCACTTCTCACCCCGACACTGATAACAAAGCCATGACTGTTGTTCCGCTATCTAATGAGAAGGGGCCGACTGCCTCTCCACAACATCAAAGGGGCAGTATAGACACTCTGCATAACCCACAATGACAGGTAAACAGTTCAGTATACAATTCCTAAAACATGGCCATACTGGTCGCTTCATAAAGCACAGAAGAATGTCACTCACCTTAAAAATTTAATTAGGCTCCTAGCTAAATATATATATTTTGACTCTGCGCACTGCGCTCTCTCTCTCTCTCTCTCTCTCTCTCTTTCTCTCTCTCTCTCTCTCCTGAGAGCTTGCAGCTCCTTTATCACTACTATTAAAAGGAGTGATAAAAGAGTGATTAAAGTAATGTGTAAGTAATTTAGTGATTTCGGTCACTAATATTTAGTCACTGCCAAACATGCAGTGCTCCTTTTATTTGCAGCTGGATTTACATTCAGATGTTTATAAAATTTTACATGAATTTCAAATGATGTAAGGATGTGAACTAAATATGCATTTGCCAACTCACTGTGTATATCTCACTCTGAAAGGCTCCTCACAGCGAGCAAAGTAGGAAACAACTGTTGTACAAATGGTTACTCTCAGACAGATAAAGCCTGCTTTCACATCACTATGGAAGCTATCGGAAATAAAGGAAAATAGTCCAGGAACAGAAGTAGCCAGATTTTTGACTTGCACTATTAATACTTGTAACCATTAATGACTATTCCTCAGCATTCTCACTATGAGTGAGTCATCCCCCTGATATTTGGATGTGCTGCTCAACAAACAGAAAAATGGTCACAAACAGGCTATTTGTGGAGTTACAATAATCCCAAATATCACCCACATATTTCAGAGAAAAACAGACTCTTTGCTTAACCAAAGTTACAGTCTGGAGTCTGCTTATATTTCCTAACATTGATAGCACATCAGCAAAAGCGGTTGATACCTCTAAATTCCTAGTTTACAACATGTTTCTTGTGCTCTCTTTCTCTTACATTTTGGTGTTCAAATGAGTAAAGATGACTTATAAAATACAGCCTCAAATAATCACTACATTATGAAAATGTATACTCCACTCATGAGATTACTTGAGGATGTATTTGAGAATCTGAGAAAGATATAGCCTCTGAAGGTGCACGTTGCCATATCGACCATATATTTTTAGAAAAATGTCCTACATTTTGGAAGCTGCCTACCGAGTTGAATTGCAGTGAAGACGATTCACTTCTTGAAGGTTCTTTTCTCTGAGGAACCCTCAGCTACTGCCAAACACATCTTTACCTGTGTACCACATGACTAACAAGTGAAATGTGCCAAAATACTGCTGAAGTACTTTAGAGCTCAGTTGATTTATATTCTCTCCTACATGCACTCAACCTCTCTCCCCCTACACTCATCACAGAAACAGATAATAACACACTTTGTCTGTCTGTCTGTATTATGCAGACTTCATTACTGTAGCCTGGCACTGGTAGGTGGTCTTCAGACAAGGCACAAGGCAGCCACTTACGGCCTACATAAAAATACAAATATACTGCACATGCTAATGTTAAATATCCTAATGTAAAATATATACACATTTTGAAATAGCAGTTAGTTGCAAATGTATTGATTATTTCCTTTTTTTACTATTTGCTTCTTTTCATAAACAACAGTCACATTTATCAAAAACATAAGAAAGCACATAAAATGCAGAATGTAAATAAAAATAGGATGCAATGATATAGGATGCAATGATATGCAAATCATGTAAACTGTATTTTTAAGGGAAAATTCTACAAAGACAACATATCAAGTTTTCAAGCTTCAAGTTTATTTGTCATTTACACAATGTGTCAGGACATTTATGCTTTGAAATGCTTGTGGTGAGGCTCAGGTAATAACTACCTAACTAACACAAGACATAGAGACAGTATACATTTTAAAGTGACTTGACTGACTGTGTTGATGTTCTTTAAAGTGGCTTAGTGTTAAGGTGTTATTATCCATAGCAGAGATGATATGATAATAATACTGACAGAGTGACTGAGTAAATTGGTAGTTGGGGACGGACCCACAGCTTCACAGCTTGTTCAGAAGCCTGACAGCCTGTGGGTAGAAACTGTTCATTAACCGGATTGTTCTAGCCTGGATGCTGCAGAATCTACTGCCTGATGGCAGGATGGTGAACAGGCCGTGTGCTGGGTGGCTTCTGTCTGACTGGATCTTTTTGATCTTCCTGAGGCAGCAGTACTGGTACATGTCCTGTGAGCCTGGTAGTTTGTTGCCTGTGATGGCTTCTGTTGTTCTCACCACTCCTCTAAGAGCCTTGCGGTCACAGGCAGTGCAGCTGCTATACCAGACAGTGATGCAGCCTGTGAGGGTGCTCTCTATGGTGCACCTGTAGAAGTTAGTCAGGATCTGCGGAGGCAGACCAAACTTCCTAAACCTACGCAGGAAGAAGAGACGCTGAAAGGCAGATCTCACAATAGTGTTGGTGTGGAGGGACCAAGTGAGGTCATCAGTGGGGTGTACGCCGAGAAACTTCACACTGCTGACTCTCTCCACTTCAGCTCCATTGATGAATAGGGGAGAGTGACCACCCCTCTGCTGTTTCCTGTAGCCCACAATCATCTCCGTTGTTTTGCTGATGTTGAGACAGAGATTGTTGTCATGGGTCCACTCTGACAGAGCACTGACCTCATCTCTGTAGACCGTTTCATCTCCATTAGTGATGAGGCCTAGGATGGTAATGTCATCAGCAAACTTGAAGATGATGTTAGACGTGTGTTTGGCTACACAGTCATGTGTATACAGGGAGCACACATCCCTGGGGAGCCCCTGTGCTCAGAGTCAGTGTGGAAGAGAAGCTGTTCCCAACTTTCACCACCTGGGGTCTGCTCATCAGGAAGCCCAGTATCCAGTTGCACAGATGAGAGTTCAAACCCAAGTCTGTGAGTTTAGGAATGAGTTTGGCAGGTATGATTGTGTTGAATACTGAGCTGTGAATTTCCCCGCTGTGGGTCTAATAAAGGATTATATTATCTTATCTTATGTTAATCTATGAACAGCATCTTACATATGTGTTTTTCCTGTCCAGCTGTGTGAGAGCAGTGTGTATCGTTAGTGCAATGGTGTCGTCTGTGGATCTGTTGGAGTTGTATGCAAAATGGTGATGGTCCATGGTGGCTGGAAGTGTTGAGCAGATGTGAGCTTTGACCAGCTGCTCAAAGCATTTCATAACTGTAGATGTCAGTGCAACAGGGCAGTAGTCATTCAGGCAGGTGACAGATGATTTCTTGGGGACGGGAACAATTGTGGTTTCCTTAAAGCACTTGGGAATCACTGACAGTCTTAAGGAGAGGTTAAAGCCTCAGCCAGCTGGTTGGCACATGCTTTAAGTACCCGGCTACGGACACCGTCAGGACCGTCAGTGCCTTGCGTGGGTTAACTGTCCTGAAGGATCTTACCACCCTCAGACAGGGGAATGGCTAGAGTGCAGCTATCCTCATCTACTGGAAGTTTCTCGGCAGGTGAGGTGTTAGTTGCCACAAAACGAGCATAATGAGCATTTAGTTCATCTGCAAGTGAGGAGGAAGAGCCCCTATCACAGATCACTACTTTGTAGTCAGGCCACTCCACATACGTCTGAGATCAGAGCCAAGATAGTTAGATTCCAGTTAGATAGTTAGTTAGATAGTTAGATAGTTGGATTCAAAGCAGTCTTGAAGTGTGAAGATGGCCTCCTCACTCCATTGATAGACTGATCTGAGCACTGGTTTTGCCTGTTTAAGTTTTTGTTTGTATACGGGCAGGAGAAGAACAGAGGTGTAGTCAGCTTTGCGAGGCAGGGGAAGGGTTTGTAACTGTTCTTAATTGCGGGGTAGCAGTGGTCATGAATCTGTTCACCTCGGGTGGGAAATTTAATATGCTGGTAGTATTTGGGAAGAACCTTCTTAAAGTGCCCTGTTAAAGTCCTCAACCACAATAAAAGCAGCCTCAGGGTGAACGTTCTCAAGTCCATTAATAGTCACGCACAAAACCTCCAATGCACATGACTTATCTGCCTATGGTGGGATGTAGACGGTAGTGGGGATGACCAGAGTCCAGAGTCCTGTCTTGGCGATAGGTGGTGAAGACGGCCGATGCGATGCCGTTGTTTGGTGTTGCCGCCGGGAGCCACGTCTCTGTGAGCGCTAAAACGCAGCAGCTCTCGATGTCGCGCTGTAACCTGATCCGCACGTTCAGCTCGTCTACTTTGTTCTCCTGAACATTTGCGAGCAGGGTTGAAGCTCCTTCTCCTTGTCCTGAACAGTATCCTGGCGCGTCTGCCCCTCTTGCGCTTCCTCTTGCTCCGCCGGAGCGCGCGTGTTGGTAAACAAAGAGGCAGATGAGTCGCGAAGGGGCAGCCGCGCGCGTCGGAGCGTGAGTTTGCGTAAAAGGTGCGTCCTGAGCGATGATCGGATTCTCAAAAGAGTTTGTCGATCATACCGAATGAATCCAAAAGCGATTTGTGCAAAAACACAAAGAAACAGTACAATAAAACACAAAAAACTGTAGAGTTTACCCGGAGCTCTCACCAGCGCGGCCATTCTACGGCGCACCGGTACCGGGATCAAATGTTGAAACTGAGAAATCTTGGTTTTTTTTTGCCCGTTTTTAATTTGATGCCAACAACATGTTCCAAAAAAGTTGTAACGGGGGTATGTAACCACAGTGTTTCATCCCCACTGGCCTTTTGGCCTTGTCCCTTGCATACAGAGATTTCTCCAGATTCTCTGAATCTTTTTATGTTATTATGTACCATAGATAATGCAAAGCAAAATGTCTTTGCTATTTTACATTAAGAAACGTTATTCTTGAACTTTTGCACTCTTTTTTTTCATTCTCTTGCACTATTTGCACAAGCAGTCATTCACAAAGCGGTGAAACCCTCCTCATCTTTACGTCTGAAAGACTTTGCCTGTCCAGGATGCTTTTTTAAACCCAATCATGTTACTGACCTGTTGCCAGTTAACCACCAGGTGTTATTTTAACATTACACAACTTTACTAGGCTTTTGTTGCCCCGTCCCAACTTTTTGGAATGTGTTGTTGGTGTCAAATTCAAAATAGACATATATTTTTCAAAAAACATTTAAATTTCTCAGTTTTAATTTAAGTTTCAACATTTAATATGTTGTCTTTGTACTATTTCAATGATATCGTTGCATTTTGTTTTTATTTACACTTTGCAGAGCATCCCAACTTTTTGACAACAGTGCTGAATCATTGCATGTTTCGTTGATTTGTACATAAAAAAACGTTTTTAAGGTCTTCTAGTGTACAGTTAGCCTTAGCCATTTCCCCAGTTCTTTTTAACTGCATTATTTATTAGTCTCAGAGCAAAAGTCAGGCTTTTTGCTTCTTAAATGTCAGATGCTTCATAAACAATGTGACTATTAATGCAACACCTACCACTCCCCCTGGGCAGGGTTATAATGGATTCTTCCATGTTGTTACATGATGACACAGCTGTGTAAGGATGGATTAGCATGAAAAAGGTGCCAGGATATTTTTGCAATGTTGCCCAGTCAGGAGCCCAGAACCTTAACTAATTGAAAAATTAAAAAATGTGCATCCAGGGGGCTGAGGGAGAATTTTAATATAATATAGAGAAAAAGACTTTGTAAACAATTATTTGAATAAAACTATTATTTGAATCATAATTAACTATTAAATAATCATAATTAAATGTTATTTAAAGGCTGTGTCAGAATATGCCAAGAAATGGGTGGTTATAAGAAGGTCAGTTGATCAATAGCTGCATTTTGAAGTATGCTGTTTTTCCTTGCTGAACCACTGCACTAGAGCCTAGGTTTCCCCACCTGCCAAATCCTACATTTACCCCTGGTGATCGGCTGTGATGAGGGTGGAGAGATGAAGAAGATGGTGGAGAGAGTCCATCGTAAAACCTCCTCTTTAAAATGTTAATCGAAAAAATTATGTATGCATGACAGGGACATTAAAACAGAGAGCTGAGCAGGAGGAAGAAAGGGAAGAAAAGAGGGATGGAGAGAATTAAACAAGGGGAGAGGAGAGATTAAAAATCAGGGACTGAAAAAAGACTCCATTTGATGAAATATTCAGGGGCCACACTGTGAGGATTTAAAGGTGTCGCTGACCACTTTTCCCAAAGGCTACACCAGCAGGTTAACAATCAGGGTAGAGACACAGAGACCTTTAACTGAGAGAGAGAGAGAGAGAGAGAGAGAGAGAGAAAGAGAGGGAGCAGTACCAGCAGAATTTTAACAATGTTCTCATTATTTATTTACTGCCCCAGGGGATGAGACCCTCAGTAAATAATCCACTTCACATCACAGTGAGCGTGTGTGTATGTGTGTGTGTGTGTGTGTGTGTGTGTGTGTGTGTACGCCTGGTTGTTAGATAAATCTGTTATATCTGATTTTGCAGTTGCCAGCATTAAAGCTGCATTGTGTAATAATTTTTCTAAACAAAATGTTATGCTGTGTAATGTTGCATTAATTTGAATGTTTGTTCTTCAGTGGTTATTCAGTAAGAAAAACAGGTCAATATAAAACCATGAACACAAAGAATGTACAAGGATGCAGGAAGTGGGGGTGCTACATGTCTGGATTTCAGGACTGCAACTGCTAATCCATTTATACAGGATTTTGGAGTATGTGTGGGGGAATTTGTGTCCATTCATCCCGAAGAGAATTTGTGAGGTCAGACACTGATGTTGGAAGAGAGGGCCTGGCTCACAATCTCCATTCTAGTTCATCTCAAATATGTTTGATGGGGTTGAAGTCAGGGCTCTGTGTGGGCCAGTCAAATTCTACCACACCAAATTGACCCAGCCATGATTTTATAGACCTTACTTTGTGCACTCAGTCAAACTGTTCCTACAAAGTTTGAAGCTTACAATTGTCCAAAATGTCTATACTGAAGCATATACTAAGCATTAACTTTACAGTTGGTACCATGCAGTCAGACAGGTAACGTTCTCCTGGCATTTGCCAAACCCAGACTTTAGTGGTTAAGCTTGACACACCTGGTTTAAGTTAATGAGCCAAATCATTTCCTTTGCCAACTGCTATGCCCCTTGTTGCTAAATCACACACAATTTGCTTTGTAAAAACTTTTACTAACTCGCCTCAAAAATATATTTGGCATAACTGGTACTGCATTAGCTTGGTTCCAATCATATCTTTCTAGTAGGCAGCAGTTTGTTTCAATGGGAAGTTTTCGATCATTACTTTTTAAAACAAATAGTCTAATGTTCCAGTCCAGTTCCAGTGAATTGACTGTGGGTGTTACATAATTGGTTGCTGTATCACAGATCAACAATCTAATCAGAACGAGAGAGCAGAGAAGTGATGTGCATCAGTTCTATGTGTATATTGCTATAGTTCTGTGGAAGGATGAAGTACACAAATCATGTACTTGAGTTAAAGTAGAGTCACCCAAGGTAAAATATAACTCCAGTAAAAGTAGAAGTTCCTCCTGTAGCAGTATGCTTTCAGTTGCACTTGTGTGCCCCATTTTCTTGGCCGTTCCTTGTGTTAATTGGTGAGCCAATCAGGGCTCTCTGTGGGACTATAAAAGAGTCTGCGTACGGCCATCTGGGGGCGCTGTGTGAATGACTGGTGCCACTACTCATTTCCCTCCCGTTGGCTTCTGTCCTCATGACTTCCGGGTTGTGAACTGGTGTGTTCGGTTGCCTGTGGCTGCAACTGGCATCGGGCCAATAGACTGCAGGTATGGTTTGTCATTTTATCTAGTACAAGATGACCTGTATCGTGATGGGAGTGGAGTACTAGGCAAGTCTGTTTTTGTTACTGCTTAGGATTGGTGTTGATGTTGTCAGCTCACTATTGCCCAAAGCGGGTGCTTACTGATCTGCGTTTGCTGTGTTAGCGGAGCATTAGCACGGTCTGAAGCGTCTGATTTAGCCTTTGCTCTCCTGTGCCTGGCTCTGGATAAATGGTAGGCACTTTTTAGTATTATTTTTCTAGTTATTGTGGTTTTATAAAGATTATAACTCTTAACTCTTCTCCTATTGCAGGATGGTCAATTGGTGTTGGCTTCTGCTGTTTTGTTGATAGTGTGTGTGCCTGTGGAGCACGTGTGTGTGATCGGTCTTATCCCTCTGTGAGCGGTGAGTTAATCTCTCTGTTGGTAACTGCTTAGCCTACAGAAAAACATACATCTTTTGGTCTTTTTTTTGTCTTGAGTTGGTTAGTCCTGGGTGGTAACCTCTGTGAAACAGCCTGCTTTGTTTTAGTGTTTCTTTTTATGCGTAATAAACAATTATTTGTATTAGACACGTCTCTGTTTGTTACTATAACGAACATGTGGGCCTATTGAGTATATGGTAGTGTTCCCTGGGAGTGAGTTCCTGGGGCGGCGTAGTCAACTTCATTCGGTTGGTTTCAATTACTGAGCAACCACGCCGCCACGCCACACTCCTTTAGACCTTCACTTGAATAAAAGTACAAAAGTATTTGCCTTCAAATGTACTTAAGTATCAAAAGTATAAGTACCCATTTTAGGTGAAAATACTCCAGTGTGACTCTTGGTAAACTAATCCTTTAATAGAATGTCATTAATTAGTCTGGCACTGATGTCTATTAAAATTATCTTTCTGTCACAAAACACTGAAGGCAAACAATTTCCATCAGATAGAACTGAGTGGCTCTGAAATAACTTTTTACAAACAAGTAAAGTTTCAGTTTAAAATTTATTTGCAACTTAGTTATGTTTAAGTTTAAGTTTAATAAAAACTTGCTTTAAACACAGGTTCACAAATGAGTTTTCCTTTACTGTATTGCATCTGTAGGTCTCTGTTCATAAACATAAATTAGCCAAAGCTAATTTATCATAGTGTTTGTATAAATTCAGAAAAAGACACATCAGTCACAACTGCATATGTGTACATATTTCTATATTGTGGTCTATTTACGCAAAGTTAGGTTAGTTCATCATTTATGTTGAATAGACAATCCCAAAATTTTACACTGCCGACATTGAATCGTGTGCTTGCACTCAGTCTGTTTGTCCAACAGGTCAAAACAAGCTCAAAATAAAGTGCGTGCTGTACCCTGATTGGTGTTCTTGCATTGCGCTTCTTTCGTTTTGACATGTTAAATTTTGATACACACATAAACCAAAAAGAACGACAGATTTTACATAATATAGTGAAATCTAAAGAGTAAAAAGTAAGATATTTCACTTTGAAATGTAGTGTAGTGAAAGTAAAAAGTTACCAGAAATGGAAAAACTTCAGTAAAGTACAGATACACAAAAAAACTATTTAAGTACAGTAACTAATTACATTTACTTAGTTACTGTGTGTCACGATTGGCCCCTCCCAGTCCTGTCCATGTGCTCATGTTTTGGTTTTGTAACTCCGCCCCTGATTGTTTTCACCTGTCCCTCATTGTTCTGTGTATTTAAGCCCTGTGTTTGCCCTTTGTTTTCGCTGGTCGTTGTATGCTTGTCGTTTTGGTGTTTGCCGTAACCAGCTGTTTAATCATGTCTTACCCTCAATCTGTTCGTGTTGGCTCTTTGACCCTGGACCGTTATGACCCTGATTTTGGATTTGCCCTCAATAAAAGTCGCTTACCTCCGCACTTGCGTCCGCTACCTCGCTCCCCGTTACAGAACGACCAGCCGCCTATGGACGCAGCAGGTAAGCGACACACTGGCCTGTGGCAGTTCCGTTGGGACGAAACTCCGGCTGTTTTCACGCAGCCCGAGTTACCCACGTCTCAACACCGCCCCGCCAGTGAGAGTGAATCCCCTGGCGCTGTGGGAACACGAGCGTCTCGTCGGTCCCGCAAGAAAGCGAAGGACCTTCCCGCCTTGTGTCCGGGCGACGAGTGCTCAGATAAGCGCCTTGGGTCCACCCGGCTTGAACAACGCTGCAGGGAGGAGCGACCTGCAGCACAAGTCGAGGTGAGACGGAAGGAGCATTCAGATGGCCCGTTTTTTGGAACTCGACTCGTTCGCAAGCGCCACTGCGAGCTGCCTATCGCTCGAGTGGGTCCAGTGTCTGTGTGTTCCTCCAGGTTGGAGCAGAGGTCCCCAGCCCGAAAGCCTGATCCCGTGGCCGCACCCCGCGGCACTCCTGATCCCGTGGCCGCACCCCGCGGCACTCCTGATCCCGTGGCCGCACCCCGCGGCACTCCTGATCCCGTGGTCGCATCCCGCGGCACTCCTGCGCCTCTGGACCCGCCGGCAGTCGCCGCGCCTCCGGATCCGCCGGCAGTCGCCGCGCCTCCGGACCCGCCGCCAGTCGCCGCGCCTCCGGACCCGCCGCCAGTCACCGCGCCTCCGGACCCGCCGCCAGTCGCCGCGGACGTCGTAGCAGGCCCGCCTGCCTCCGTGGACGTCGTAGCAGGCCCGCCTGCCTCCGTGGACATTACATCCACTTTGTTCCCGCCCATCCCACCCTCGCCTGTGTCTGTTGCCCCTGGGCCTTCCGTTCCTCCTGTCTCGGTTCCCTGTGGTCCTTCTGTGCCCCCTTTGTCTGTTTCTGTTCCTTTGTTTCTGCCCTGTTCGGTCCCCGGTTTTGTCCTGTTCCCTACTGTTGTGTCTGTCTCGGTTCCCGTTCCTGTTGTGGTTCCCGTTCCTGTGTCTCCTTTTGTTTCTGTTCCTGTTTCTGTTTCCGTGCCCGTTTCCGTTCCTGTGTCTGTCTTGGTGCCTGTTCCCCTGTCTTTTGCGTGGTCTGTTATTCGTTCTTGTTTTCCTCGTCCTGTGTCTCCGGTCGTCTCTCTGTCGGCGTCGTTTTTTGTTGTGCCTCCTCGTCCTCCCTCTGTTTTTTTGTCCTCGTTCTGTTTCGTCTGTTCCTGTGTCTGGTGTGTCTCCGTCTGTGTCTGTTCCTGCCTCTTGTGGTTCTTCCTCTTGTGGTTCTTCCTCTTGTGGTTCTTCCTCTTGTTGTTCTGCCTCTGTGCCCGTTTCTGCCTCTTGTGGTTCTGCCTCGGTGCCCGTTTCTGCCTCTGCTCCTGTGTCTGTCTCTGTGTAGTTTGTTTCGGTTTTTGGTCTTTTGTGTCTGTTTTTGTTCTGTTTTTTGGTTGGCACACCTCGGTGTGCATGCCTTTGGGGGGGGAACTGTCATGATTGGCCCCTCCCAGTCCTGTCCATGTGCTCATGTTTTGGTTTTGTAACTCCGCCCCTGATTGTTTTCACCTGTCCCTCATTGTTCTGTGTATTTAAGCCCTGTGTTTGCCCTTTGTTTTCGCTGGTCGTTGTATGCTTGTCGTTTTGGTGTTGTTTGCCGTAACCAGCTGTTTAATCATGTCTTACCCTCAATCTGTTTATGTTGGCTCTTTGACCCTGGACCGTTATGACCCTGATTTTGGATTTGCCCTCAATAAAAGTCGCTTACCTCCGCACTTGCGTCCGCTACCTCGCTCCCCGTTACACTGTGCACCACTGCTATAGTGTCTCTCACCTCATTATAGCATCTTATGACATACCCTGTTTGATGTAATTTAGCAAAAGAATTCACTTAAAAACAGGCAAATCATTTTATTTCACATGATCCCTAATGTCACATACACTGCTTAAAATGTTTGCAACCTTAAAACACCTAAATAGATAAAAAAAGGAAACGTTTGTCTCCCCACCCTGCTCCCACTGTCCTCATTCTGAGACAATTTACCAGCAGCATAGTAACCTTTCCCAAAACTTAACCCTAAACCTGGACTTAATCCTATCCTTAATCTTAACTTCAACTCAAATCCAAATCCTTAACCTTCACCCTGGCCCTACTCCTAACCCTAGCCCTAACCTCAACACAAAACCTAATCTTAACCCTCACTCTGGCCCTAATCCTATCCTTACCCAATCTCTAATCCAGTGGAGCTCCAGGTACAGAATTCCATCAGTGTGTCTATAATAGCTTGTTGACAATGTTGATGGTCTGCATTAAACCTGTTACATGTCAAAGTCCTCTGGTTAAACATATACAGATATGAAATTGGACCCCAAATAAATGCTGAATTCAGCAGATTATAAACATTTTTTTTTATTTCTCTTGATCACCTACTGAATTTATTTACTGCTGCTACATCACTGATGTGTTGTTGATGGCACTGAGAGTCTGTTAAGTGTTTATATCATCTAAAAATATAAAAATATATCTCAAAATAATTTGCCAACCTGTTTAAGGTACACATAAGGACCTTAAACCCATACAGTCCCTTTGCTGCATATAGAGGTTCCCCTCTATCAAAACAGTCTCCCTAATCAAGCCCAGTATCAGAAAATGTTGGCATCATAATCAGTATGAAACTAGTCACCTCCCAAATAACATCAGTACAGAAGTGGTCCTGTGACCAGAAACAGATTAGTGATGAATTATATGTGGTGGGGGATGGTGGTGGGGGAGCTGGTAAACTGTACAATAACAGATGGGCAAATCTGTGGCTAGAGTTACCACCTGTCCAGGATTTCCCAGATCGCCCTGGACTTTGGTTGGCTGTACAGGAAAAATGTATTCCATTCCTGGATACAAAATGACTCAGAAGTATTTTCATATGTTAGCATTTCTTCTGAAGTCTGTTTGTCTAATCACAATGCTGGAGGGACCTATACCTATAACTGAACACCTACATAGTGGAGCTGCCCACACTGCCCATTGAACTCTCGCACTTAGCTTTGCTGCAGCTCCCCTGCTTGCTCTTTAGGAAGAACCAACTATGCTGCTCTGCCTGTAGGTCCTTGCTACAGCACAGAAAAGCCTGGTGGAGCACAATAAACTGTAGCGCAGCAGCTGACTCGTAAATGAACCAACACACACACAAACCTAAAACAAACACAAATGCACTCCTTCAGTGAAATCACACATTCACATATTAATGTAACGTGGTGCAGGAGTTAGTGGAAGTGGAGACAGGAATATGAGTGATATGACAATGAAATTAGATCTCACAAAACCTGGTTATACAGCATCACATTACAAATCCAAAGTTATCTATCAGTGTACAACCATTGTGGTCTGCAACTACATATTCAAAACAATATATCAGAGCAGAGAAACACATTGCTTTCCAGGCATTAGGAATAACATGCCTTGTAATAAAGCAGAATGCCTCACCAGAGAAGTTCAGTGCTTGAAAAGAAATGATGCATGACAAGCTTTCATCTGGGCAAACTTGTCAAACTCTTTTTTTTCTCTCAAAGTTCACAAATCCTTGAATAAATTCAAGTGATACCATATCAAGGGTGGGCAAGCAGAATAATGTTTTTTAGCTACACTAGCAGTTTGCCACCTTTTTCTCTTGAACCTCTCTTAATTGAAGGAGCAGTGTTAGTCCTTTTTCAGAGTGAATGATGTTGAACTCCTCTGGTGTAGTTTCTAATGTTTGATCTCTAATTTCTGCTCTAATGGAAGGCTAATTTAACTTTTTTGGCTTGACCCATTGTATTGCCTTGAGTGGCAGCCATAACTGATGGGGAACAGTAGTTATATGCCCATATCATAAAGTAAATTTACTAAACTTTTGGACATAAGTGAACTTATTATGTTTGATTGGCTGCTGGTAATGTGATCGTACCCCACAGCTGGTTATTGAAAGTGTGGTGAATTTCATCTTATTAATTCTATAGTCATAACATTAGTTTCGATCATATTGGTTATTATACTGTGTAGTCCCTCTTGTACAGAGGGAACCAGCAGTCACCCCCACAGTAAAGAAATGGTCTGAGGAAACTGAAGAGGCTCTGAAGGACTGTTTTAATACAACGGTGTGGGAAGTGCTGTGTGATCATGAGGAGGAGGACATAGACAGTCTCACACACTGTGTAACAGACTATGTGAACTTCTGCGTGGAGAACACTGTACCCACCAAGACTGTACGGTGTTTCTCTAACAGCAAGCCGTGGATTAACCCTAACATAAAGGCTCTCCTGAAGGAGAAAAAGAGGGCCTTTAGATTAGGGGATAAGGAGGAGCTGAAAGCTGTGCAGAAGGAGCTGAGGAGGAAGATCCGGGAGGGCAAAGCTAGCTACAGGAGGAAGATGGAGGAACAACTACAGCAGAATAATGTCAGCGGAGTCTGGAAAGGCCTTAAAGCAATCTCTGGCCACAAGAAGTCCGACTCTCAAGCAGTAGGGGACCAAAAGTGGGTGAACAATCTCAATCTGTTTTTCAACAGGTTTGATCACTCACCCACCCCTCCCACTACACAGACATCTCTGCTGAAACCCTCCTGTCTGGCACTTCCAGCATGCTGCTCTACCCCCTCTCTCACAACCACCCCCAGCACTTTCAGCTCACAGCCACCCCTCACTGGTTCTTCTGCTGGTTGTTATAACACCCCGTTCACACATTTCAACACTCAGCACCCCCCCTGCTCCAGTCTGACCTTCACAATGGCCCAGGTGAGAAATGAGCTCAGGAAGATCAAGGCGAGGAAGGCTACAGGGCCGGATGGCATCAGTGACAGGCTCCTCAAGTCCTGCGCAGATCAGCTGTGCGGGATCGTGGAGCACATTTTTAACACAAGTCTGAAGCTGGGGAGAGTACCACAACTGTGGAAAACATCTTGTGTGGTGCCATTGCCAAAAACACAGCACCCAAAAGACCTCAGCAGCAACAGGCCGGTGGCACTGAGGTCACACCTGATGAAGACACTGGAGAGGCTGGTCCTTAGACAACTCCGCCCTATGGTGAGCTCATCTATGGACCCACTTCAGTTTGCCTACCAACCTGGCATCGGGGTGGATGATGCCATCATCTACCTGCTGCATGGAGCTCTTTCTCACCTGGAGAAGCCTGGGGGCACTGTGAGAATCATGTTCTTTGATTTCTCCAGTGCTTTCAACACCATACAGCCTGGGCTCCTGAAGGACAAGCTGGAACAGGCAGGGGTGGGCCATCACCTAACACACTGGATCCTGGACTACCTCACCAACCGTCCACAGTATGTGAGGACAAGGGACTGTGTGTCCGACATGGTGGTCTGTAACACAGGGGCCCCACAGGGGACAGTGTTAGCACCGTTCCTCTTCACCCTGTACACTGCAGACTTCATGTACAACTCACCAAACTGCCACCTACAGAAGTTCTCTGACGACTCAGCGATCGTCGGCCGCATCACAAATGAGGACGACAGAGAGTACAGAGAACTGATTCAGGACTTTGTGGACTGGTGTCTGCGGAATCACCTACAGATCAATGCAGGGAAGACCAAAGAACTGGTGGTGGATTTCCGCAGGCGCACACATCCCCCTCCAGCAGTGAACATCCAGGGAATGGACATTGAAAGAGTGGACTCTTATAAGTACCTGCACCTTAACCCTTGTATTATGTTTCGGGTCAATTTGACCCATTTCAATTTTTGTGTTGACCAAAGTGCAGGTTATCCTTACTTTTTGTCCATGAAATTTTATGACTTTTCCTCATCTAGGGTCATGAACTACTGTGTAAAATCTGGACACTTTGATGTGTCGTGGTGTGTCTGCACAGAGTTTGTATACAAAGATGATGTTGCAGGTCATTTTGACCCAGACACAAATTAGCTGTACAAATCCAAAATAAACATCTTACAAGTACATGTCTTTTTATGTACTTTATTTTGATTGCCTCTGAATAGCCATTCAGAACCAGGTGTGTATGGAAAAGGGACTTTCTCTCCCCTGCCCTTGTCACTCTTTCCATGCCCTTTCTTTGAGAAATACACCAAAAATGAGCTCCAGAAGATTTACAGCTGAATTTACAGCTGATGTAGAGGAAGAGATTTCAGAGATGGAGGATTCCTCAGAGCCAGAGGACAATGCTATTGATGATCCAGATTGTCAATTTTCCCCTGATGATGAGGATTCAGAGGACGAGTCTACTAGTGTCCCTTCAACAGATGAAAACCAAGAAACGCCACAATCTTCATCCACAGAGGGGATATGGACATCTAAAGATGGTAAAATAAAATGGTCAACATCACCACACCAAAGCCGAGGCAGATTGTTATCTTCTAATGTCATCAAAATGACTCCTGGTCCAACAAGATTTGCTGTCACAAGAGTTGATGATATTGAATCAGCATTTCAGCTCTTCATATCCCCAGCCATAGAGAAGATAATCCTTGACATGACCAACTTGGAGGGGAGGCATGTCTTTCAAGAAAAATGGAAGTCACTGGATCCAACTGACTTGCATGCTTACATTGGAATTCTCGTATTAGCTGGAGTATACAGGTCAAAGGGTGAAGCAACTGCTAGTCTATGGAATGAAGAGAATGGAAGGCCAATCTTCCGAGCAACAATGTCTTTGAAGACATTTCACATGATCTCTCGTGTGATCCGATTTGACAACCGTGACACCAGAGCTGGTCGACGCGAGAGAGACAAACTTGCAGCGATCAGAGATGTTTGGGATAAATGGGTCAAAATCCTGCCTTTATTGTATAATCCTGGCCCCCATGTTACTGTCGATGAGCGCCTTGCTCCATTCAGAGGACGCTGTCCTTTCCGACAAATGGAATTGTATATCTCTTCTTCTCATCTATTCTAAATGTTTGTATGATCTAAAATAAAGTTCCTATTGGTTTAACTTCATTTTTGACTGTTTTGAGTGGTTTTACATAATACGGGTCAAAATGACCCACAACATAATATATGTATTTTTTTCTCAACATAATACAAGGGTTAACTGTAAATCAAATCAAATCAAATCAAATTTATTTATATAGCGCTTTTTACAACTGATGTTGTCACAAAGCAGCTTTACAAAAATGGGAATCACAGCACAGAGAATCAGACAAAACACTGAACATAATATACATGAACATATATAAACTGGACTGGTCAGACAACACAGCTGCACTTTACAGGAAGGGACAGAGCAGACTCTACCTGCTCAGGAGACTGAGGTCATTTGGAGTGCAGGGGCCACTCCTGAGGACCTTTTTCGACACAGTGGTGGCATCAGCCATCTTCTATTGAGTGGTCTGCTGGGGCGGCAGCATCTACACTGCAGACAGGAAGAAACTGGACAAACTGATCCGGAGGGCCGGCTCGGTCCTAGAGACTCCTCTAGACCCAGTGCAGGCGGTGGGAGAAAGGAGGATACTGAACAAGCTAGCATCCATGCTGGAGAACGACTCCCACCCCATGCGTGAGACTCTGGTTGCACTGGGCAGTTCATTTAGTGACCGGCTCCTTCACCCCAAGTGTGTGAAGGAGCACTATTGCAGGTCCTTCCTTCCTGCTGCTGTGAGACTGTACAACCAGCACTGCTCCCAGTAGACCACATACAATACAATATACACTTACATTCAGAATGCGAACATTTTTCATTGTGCAATATGCTAAGTGCAATACAGATTTCTATGCAACTCTTATTTTATTTTATTATTATCCTTATTTTGTTGTAAATAGTCTAGAGATTTAGCTTTAATTTTTATTATTTATAATGTTGATAAGGTTTATACTGTTTCACGTTTCTACTACTGAATGCCTTACTCCTGTTACTCTGCTGTTGCTGTAATACTGTGAATTTCCCCGCTGTGGGACTAATAAAGGATTATCTTATCTTATCTTATCTTATCTCTTATCTTAGATCCTGGTTGAGTTTATTCTGTGGGCCTCTGACTGAAATGGTAGTAGGACAATAAGGTCTCAGTCGAGCTGATGAAGGAGGCATCTGGACAGGAAAGGGGCCCCCTGAATGATTAACAATGCCATATATGGGGTTAGATGACCAGGGTCATTCTGGAGAAGAAATTAGGTTAAATACCTAATTTGGCTTGAGAGGAGCCATACATCGAACTGAGGCTATCTTGACAGAAACCAGATGTGGTCCACAGCAGGTATGAAACCAGGAGCTGAAATGTATGTGCCAGAGACTATTGGCTGTTCTCTCCAAGCTGTTTCGCGAAGGCTTGTTTTGTGACTTTGACCTCTCAATGCTAATAAACATCTTTATATACAAGAGACGGGTGTCACCGAAGAGTTTGTTCCTAC
Source organism: Pygocentrus nattereri (assembly GCF_015220715.1). NCBI lineage: Eukaryota > Metazoa > Chordata > Actinopteri > Characiformes > Serrasalmidae > Pygocentrus > Pygocentrus nattereri. The sequence continues at coordinate 22,410,571 of NC_051219.1, read as the reverse complement.
ACCTTCACAGCATCGCTACTAAATAAACCACAAAAGCATATTAAACATGCGCAGGGTGTTGTAACTGCTCATTTGGTTAGATAAAGGCTGATGAACCACACCCACACTCACCAAATGAAGGCTGCTAGGAGTAGTAGGTAGCCTACTGGTATTTACACCACAACAGGTACAGGAAGATATTTGTAATGTATCAGCCAGCCATAATAAATGTACTACAATGACAGGTACAAAGGATATATATATATATATATATATGTTGTTATGCTGAATTATTGATCATGCCGTACACTGCTCAAAAGCGACATCATGTAGAAATGCCAGTGGTAATACTAGATTAATATATTAAGATATTCTATAAAAGAGAAAATAGAGCACAAACTTTACAGTTAGCATCTGTAACACAGAACAGAACAGAACAGCACACATAAATTACTTAAAACAAGTAAAACTGTATAGAAACAGGCAGATGTATTTCATTCTTACAACAACATAGTTAGAAATACTAGATATATTGACTACATTTAAGATGTTTACTCTGGCTAAGATTGAATTTTTTTTGCACTAAAGGGGGAAAGAAGAACAGTGGGATTCAAACGGGATAAAGGAAAGGAGAGAAAGAGAATAGCGAGAGTATTGCATGAAAGAAAAAAAACGAAGAGAGAGAGAGAGTGTGCAGCAGTAGCAGACAGTAGTTGCGGTGATGATAGGTGCTGTATGTGATTACAGGGTTGGGATTATGATTCTGTCCTTCTGACATGAAAAGTCGAGTGAAGAATTACAGAGCAGTAGATGCTCATGGCTCATGAGTGAATTTCTCCATATAACTGCACTGACCAGAGAGAGAGAGAGGGAAATAAAGAGATTTGACCAGCTTGGTGTGGAAGAACTTGCCTGGCCCACACAGAGCCCTGACCTCAACCTCATCAGACACCTTTGGGATGAACTAGAATGGAGATAGAGTCAGGCCCTCTCGTCCAATATCAGTGTCTGACCTCACAAATGCTTTTCTGAATGAATGAGCACAAATTCCCACACATTCTAAAATCTTGTAGATAGCTTTCCAGATCAGTGGAAGCTGTTATAGCTGCAAAGACTAACTCCATATTAATGCTGTAATGCCTATAGATTTAGAATGGGATGTCCAACAAGGACATTTCTCATATAGGTGTGATAGTCAGGTGATACAGAATATATATATATATATATATATATATATATATATATATATATACACAAACACATGCATCAACATTTCATGATAAATGGACCAACAGAAAAAATCTAGTACCATTAAATTAACTGCCACTCAAAGTTAAGAAGGCTTTTTCTTTCTCCTGTAAAGTTAACATTTTGGAGATACACGGTTTGTGAATAATCAGTATTAGAGGACTGAAATGTGACTGCATGCTGTGTGTTGGTGACCCTGGACAGGTCTCTGATGTGGTGGTGTTTCTGGTATTGATGCGCACCTCTTTAATATGCCTGTTCCATTTCCTTTTCTCTGGACAATGCAGGATGAGACGCTCTTTGATAACACTGAGAGCAGCTCACGTATTCCTGCACACAGACCACATAAAGACTGAAAATGGCCTTTCAGACGGAAATGAAAGTCTCTCTGCCTCTTGCTGCCATGTCTCCACTGATCAGCATCAGCATCCACACATCATCATGTGTGTAAGAAAGTCAGACTCAATTAAAGCCAGTTATATAATTATAATATTCACTTGTCTTAGTGCATTACGATTCTACAATATTTGTGTGTGGTGTTTACATGTCCTCATGCTCAGATTTATTTCCTGATCGATGTGAGAACAGAGGTGGGGGGGTTAAAGAGGATCATTCCTGATAAATGGACAGAGGAGTCAGGGCTGTTTGGTAGTGTGATGGCATTTGGGCCAACATGCAGTATAGATTTTCATCCCTATACACCCATCTACCCCATTACTACTCATTCAGGAGGAAGACCCCCAGGGGCTGCAGCACCAACAGGTCTTAACTAAGACTATCTTAAATACAAAGTGGGTTGTAGCTCAGAGAGGACTTTAGGCTGTTGCACCTGCAAAAGTTAGCTGAAACTAATGCAGTTCAACTTTCCCAAATTTTGCCATCAGCCATGAAGGGGTAATGAAGTGGATGTTTTTGTAGCCATAGATGGCAAACATCTCACTGTCAACACTGTCATCACGGCAACATTTTCATTCCTATGTGGTGCTGTGAAGGCACCAAATGTCAGCATCATGACAGATTACCAACAAAAATGGCCAAGCAGTATTTCTAATTTATGTAAGAAGGCAGGAGAATGTTCTGTACTCTTTAATTTTAAACTAAATTTAAACTCTTTAAATTAAATTAAACTCTTTCATTTAATTTAATTAATCCACCTGGAGTCAACAACAAGGCATTTGGCATCCACAGCTTACAAAAAAAATCAAAGCTGTAGCCTCATTGCTTTGGTGTTTTACAGCTGTTTATGCTCTTTCTTTCTCTCTCTCTCTCTCTCTCTCTCTCTCTCTCTCTCTCTCTCTCATACGTTGCTGTGCTTTCTTGGGGTTCTGAACAAGTTAGATGGGCGTGCTTATACATTTTTACACCACATAGCAGCCCAATGTATTACATAAGGGGTGGGTGCCAACCCTTGTATTTACGTTTTGGTATAGGAAAGATCAGTGTAGATTGCTATTCTTTTGCTGATAGGTGAGAACATAAATTAAAGAGCTAGGGTAGTGTTTTTTTTTTGTCTATAGTCCTAGCATGAGTGTACTTTACACCTAGCATACAAGAAATAAAAAAAAACGGATAATCTGATTTATGTCTTCTTCCTTCCTGGTTTGTGCTCCAAACATCACATTTTAAGCAATGCGTTACTGACTCCATTATCCCCTAGACTTTTCTGTGGGGTTGTAACACTGCTGATCATGGTTTCGTGCCATGAGCGGGCAGCAGCAGTGGTGTAAAGGTTGCCTGCTGAGGTTCTATCACTTCTTGAAGTACAAATTGGAATAACGAGACAGGACGGGCTGGGGCTAGCTGATTAGCATGCTAATGTACAGATCTCTGCTACAGGATATAAAGACATCTTGACATTAATGTCAAATTCTGTAGAAGTTCATTTTTAAATGTTTCAAACTAAAGAACCTTTAAAGTCACACTGATCAAAAATAATCTTAATAGTTTAAATTAAAAAAAGGAAAAAAAAGTATCAGAATCAGATTCAATGTATGAATCAGTACCAGAATCGGTATTAAAATCAGTGGCAAAAGCAGAAGTAGAATCAGTATCAGAATTAGAGTCAGTAGCAGAATTAGTAATAGTATTAGAATCAGTAGCAGAAGCAGAATCAGTATCAGAATCAGTATCAATATTAGAATCAGTATGAGAATCAGTATTAGAATCAGTATCAGTACCACATTTAGAATATGTTGCAAAAGCAGAATTAGAATCAGAATTAGAATCAGTATCAGATTCAGAATCAGTATTAGAATCAGAATCAGATTCAGTATCAGCACCAGAATCAGTAGCAGAAACAGAATCAGTATTAGAATCAATATCAGAATGAATTCTGAGTCAGAGAGAGAAAATTCTATTACTGACTTATAAAACTCTAAACGGACTCACCCCTCAGTACCTGAGTGAACTTCTCTCCTACTATGAACTATCACGCCTACTTAGATAACAAGGTGCTGGCTTACTACTGGTACCTAGAATTAATAAAGTTGCATCAAGGGAAAGAGCTTTCTCATACAAAGCCCCCCAGGAATAATCTTCCTGTTAATGTTCAGAACTCAGATACAGCCTCAGTTTTTAAGTCTAGGCTAAAAACTTACTTGTATAGTCAAGCCTTTGGTAGTTAGTCTTCCCTGTCAGATCTAGACCTGACAGAGCTTCTGCTGCTCTGTTAATATAGTAATCTGTGATCAGTCACTCTTTACAGAACTGACTCTGTGGATTTCTTTACTTTCTTTGCTGAGTTGAACAGCTGCCCATCCTGTGCGTCTGATGCTGTTGCGTCTTCTGCCTTGATCGGGTGCCACTGCTCGCCAGACTTCTGGACTGGTTTGACCACCACTGAGATGCTGCTGCTGCATAATCATAAATTAATCAAGTTAACCACTGATTTTTTCCCACTTTGTACTATAATACTTTATACTAATAATGTTTGCTATCCGGTTTCGATCAGAGGAGGATGGGTTCCCCTTCTGAGTCTTGGTACCTCTCAAGGTTTCTTCCTCTTTAGGGAGTTTTTCCTTGCCACTGTCGCCACTGGCTTGCTCGCTCATGGGGGCTTGGGCCCAGATTTTCTTTACATACCCCTCTCTCTCTCTCTCTCTCTCTCTCTCTCTCTCTCTCTCTCTCTCTCTGTATCCCTGTCTTTCTCTCACACTCTATCCCTCACTGTGACAAGAATTTGCCCTGGGGCTGTCTCAGATCAATATGCCGTTAGCCTCTCTCTCTCTTTCTCTCTCTCTCTGGTCATCCATCTCCTCACCAGCTCCCTGCCTAGGTCAGCACTATTAACTTTCCCCACCCCCCCCAATTTATGTGTCATATTTACACAGGTACATTGTAGTGATATAAACATGTAGTAGTGATATGACTGTGTAATAGGGATATGAGGATGTAGTATTGTGCATTAGTGATATGAGTGTGTACAATTAATTTGTAATAGCAATATGAGTGTGTAATGGTAAAATGGGAGTGTATTAGTGATTTAAGTGAGTGCTGTGAGTGAATCTGAGTGTGTAATAATGATAGGAGTGTATAATAGTGGTGTGTGTGTAAAACTAATTAGTATGTTAGTAGTGATATGAGTGTGTACAATACTTGAGTGTGTAATATTGATGTGTTTACAATGCATAAGTATGTAATAGTAATATGTGTAATAGTAAAGTGTGTAAAATGAAGGTGTAGCAGTGATTTGAGTGTGTAATAGTGACATTAGCACGTAACATAAGTGTGTAGTAGTGATATGGGTGTACAGTGGTGATATGAGTGTGTGGTCATGATATTAGTAACCATAGAAACTATAACTAGAATAATATACAGTGAGGAAAATAAGTATTTGAACACCTTGTGACTTTGCAAGTTCTCCCACTTAGAAATCATGGAGGGGTCTGAAATTGTCATCTTAGGTGCATGTCCACTGTGAGAGACATAATCTAAAAAAAAAATCCAGAAATCACAATGTATGATTTTTTAATAATTTATTTGTTTGTTACTGCTGCAAATAAGTATTTGAACACCTGTGAAAATCAATGTTAATATTTGGTACAGTAGCCTTTGTTTGCAATTACAGAGGTCCTCCACACAGATCTTCTCCAGATCAGCCAGGTTTCTGGGATGTCGCTGAGAAACACGGAGTTTGAGCTCCCTCTAAAGATTTTCTATAGGGTTTAGGTCTGGAGACTGGCTAGGCCACTCCAGAATCTTGATATGCTTCTTACGGAGCCACTCCTTGGTTATCCTGGCTGTGTGCTTTGGGTCATTGTCATGTTGGAAGACCCAGCCATGACCCATCTTCAATGCTCTAACTGAGGGAAGGAGGTTGTTCCCCAAAATTTCACAGTACATGGCCCCGGTCATACCTTCCGTGCCATGCATGACTTTAAACTATGTTGTCTTAGTTTATTACCCACAGTAACCTTGTAAACAGTGGTGCCAGCTCTCTTCAGGTCATTGACCAGCTGCTCCCGTGTAGTTCTGGGCTGATACCTCACCTTTCTTAGGATCAGTGATATGCCACAAGGTGAGATCTTGCATGGTGCCCCAGTCCAAGTGAGATTGACTGTCATGTTTAGCTTCTTCCATTTTCTAATAATTGCTCCAACACTTGATATTTTTTCACCAAGCTGCTTGGCAATTGCCCCATAGCCCTTTCCAGCCTTGTGGAGGTCTACAATTTTGTCTCTGGTGTCTTTTGACAGTTCTTTGGTCTTAGACATGTTAGTAGTTGGAGTCTTACTGATTGTGTGGGGTGGACAGGTGTCTTTATGCAGCTAACGACCTCAAACAGGTGCTTCTAATTTAGAATAATAAGTGGAGTGGAGGTGTACTTTTTAGAGGCAGTCTTTGAGGGCCAGAATTTTTGCTGATTGACAGGTGTTCAAATACTTATTTGCAGCAGTAACACACAAATAAATTATTAAAAAATCATACATTGTGATTTCCGGATTTTTTTTTTGATTATGTCTCTCACAGTGGACATGCACGTAAGATGAAAATTTCAGACCCCTCCATGATTTCTAAGTGGGAGAACTTGCAAAGTCGCAGGGTGTTCAAATACTTATTTTCCTCACTGTAAGTATAATGAGAGCTGGGCAGTAAGAATGAACCTACACTGTTTATACATTTCACACACAAGCCTACAAAGATATCAGGTGATAAAGTGTGAAGATGATGCCATACGGATGTTTACAGTGTTACAGTGAGACAGTGAGCTCAGCGAACAGTACAATGACTCAGAGGCTGGATATCCTGCTGCTAGTCCGACAGTTTTCCTGCTGAACTTGTGTCTCTGTGTGTAAGCTGTCATTATTCAACAGTGTCTGGTTCTCTGTCTGCTGGAGGCCACGCCCATCGCACATGTTGATCAATTACTCACTCACGCCTCCCTGCAGGAAAACACACAGCATCCAAAACTCCTCTCTCTCTCTCTCTCTCTCTCAGTCTGTTCAGTGTTAGATGTAAAACTGGATGTTTTAATTAGTGAGCGCAGGTCAGATCTGTTTGTCTTTGGTGTGATTTTAATCATCAGGTGATTAGAAACACATTAAAATCTTCCTCCAGAATGTTCCAGAATGCAGAATGAGATGTGCCATGGCATACTTTAGTCCATGTTTGAAGATAACAGGGTGTCACAAACCATACCATCAACTATTAGAGATACTGATCAAACCTCCTGATCCTGTGTTTTTAAATAATTAACTCCTCCTGATGCCAAACTTGAACCATTTTTTGATGCTATATAGAACCATATACAACACATTCTCCATCAATATGAAAAACCTTTTCAACCATTTAATCATGAATCAGTGTTCTCAGTTCAATATAGAACCATTGTCTATGCTAAAGAACCCCTGAAGAACTGTTTTGTTTAAAAGAGTACTTTAACACCTCCACATTGTGTGAGGCAATCATTCAGGTGTGCAGTGAGCAGGGACCCGGGAAGGTATTTTAAGTTGCTGAAATGTTTAGCAGCAGAAATCTGATGTGAACGATGACATCATGCTAAATTATTTGTTATATATTATAATAATCACTATTATATATTTGATTTTTTCTTGATTTATATCTAACAAAGTGTGTCATACTGCACTATAATGAGGCAATAGAGCAATATAAAGACATAACTGACACATCAGAGCACTGATGCATGTCCTCTCTCTGCCCTCCCATTCTGGACCAACTTTATGCGGCAAGCAATCTGGTTATTGATATGTGGTGCAGTAAATGATTGCATCACGTCCACAGTCACGCTGAGATTCAACACTGGAAAGCACTCTGAGGGGAGAAATAAGGGCCGATGAAAACTTTAGTATGTCAGATGATTTTTTTAAGTTTAAAAACTGTATTCAGCTGCTTTAGTTTACAGGACTGCAGGATTTCACTGTCCCTCTAAATAAATTAACACTGAAAAGCACAAAATCTGCCCTAAAACACACACATGGGGGCCTTTATGTCACACATCCCTCAGGCTCAGAGGTCTCTAGGGACTCCATTTTTCAGAATCCACAGGGGGATCACATGAATCTTAGCTGTCTATCTTGCTCCAATCATCATTCTCTGTCACCTGAGTACTAACTGGTTACACCTGTTCTAAGAATACACCTGTTCTAATTAGTTTAGTATAAACCCCAGGCTTTTAGTCCATGCGAGGTATTGCTTCTTGTTCAAGAGCTACTGAGCGGTCTTTCGTTTATTGTGATTTTCTGGTTTTTGACTTCTGCCCTTGTCTTGACTTTGAACATGGCATGGTTGTTGGTGACAGACAAGCTGGTCTGAGTATTTTAGAAACTGCTGATCTACTGGGCCTCTCCATGGATCACCACCTTATCGTGGTGGAGGGATTTGCATGCTTGAATGATCCTAGGAGCTATGTTGTCTGGAGCAAAAGCTCCTGGTAGGGTCTCCCATGGCAAACTGGTCTTAGGTGACAGGTCAGACAAAGTGTGATCCATAATAACCCCTATGAAAACACAAAAACAGGACTTGTGTACCCTGCCCGGAAAAGGGTTACCGGGGCCCCACCCTGGAGCCAGGCCTGGGGGAGGGGCTCGCCAGCGAGCGTCTGGTGGCTGGGCATTTACTCATGGTGCCCGGCCGGGCCCAGCCTGAAAGAGTTACATGAGTCCCCCCTCCCATCGACCCACCACCAATGGGAGGGGCAGTAGTAGGGGTTCGGTGCGTTGTGGATCGGGCAGTGTCCGAAGGCATGGGCCTTGGCGTTCTGATCCTCGGTTGCTGAAACTGGCTTTTGGAACTTGGAACGTTACCTCACTGGCGGGGAAGGAGCCTGAGTTGGTGCGCGAGGTTGAGAGATGCCGGCTAGATATAGTCGGGCTCACCTCAACACATAGCTTGGGCTCTGGGTCCAATCTCCTTGAGAGGGGCTGGACTTTATTCTTTTCTGGAGTTGCCCATGGTGAGAGGCGGCGGGCAGGTTGGGGTTTTCTCCGGTGGACGAGAGGGTAGCTACCCTACACCTTCGGGTTGGGGAACGGGTCCTGACTGCTGTCTGTGCTTATGCACCGAACAGCAGTTCAGAGTACCCAGCCTTCTTAGAGTCCTTGGGAAGGGTGCTTGAAAGTGCTCCTCCTGGAGACTCTATTGTCCTACTGAACATCTAGCAGAAGAACCTGTCAGATTGATCTTCAACTCACACCTCCGTCAGAACTTTGACCAGATATCGGGAGAGGTGGGGGACATTGACTCAGAATGGGAGCATGTTCCGTTCCTCCATTGCTGAAGTGGCTGACTGTAGCTGTGGCCGTAAGGTAGTTGGTGCCTGTCGGGGCGGTAATCCTCGAACCCGGTGGTGGACACCCCAGGTGAGAGATGCCGTCAAGCTGAAGAAGGAGTCCTACCGGGCATGGTTGGCCTGTGGGACACCAGAGGCAGCTGGCAGGTATCGACAGGCCAAGCGATCTGCGGCTTCAGTTGTCGCCAAGGCAAAAACCTGAGTATGGGAGGAGTTTGGTGAGGCCTTGGAAAGTGACTTTAAGTCGGCTCCGAAAAGATTCTGGCAAACCGTCGGGTGACTCAGAAGGGGAAAGCAGTGTGCCACTAGCACTGTATATAGTGGAGATGGTGTGCTGCTGACTTCGACTGAAGACGTCATTGGGCGGTGGAAGGAATACTTTGAGGACCTTCTCAATCCCACCGACATATTCTCCAGTGAGGAGGCTGAGTCTGGGGGCATGGGAATAGGCTTGTCCATTACTGAGGCTGAACTCGCTAAGGTAGTTAAGAAGCTCCTTGGTGGCAAGGCTCCAGGGGTGGATGAGATCCGCCCTGAGTTCCTCAAGGCTCTGGATGTTGTGGGGCTGTCTTGGCTGACACGCCTTTTCAACATTGCGTGGACATCGGGAGCGGTGCCACTGGATTGGCAGACTGGGGTGGTGGTGCCTCTTTTTAAAAAAGGGGACCTGAGGGTGTGTTCCAACTACAGGGGAATCACACTCCTCAGCCTCCCTGGTAAGGTCTATGCAGGGGTACTGGAGAAGAGAGTCCGGCTTATAGTCGAACCTCGGATCCAGGAGGAGCAGTGCGGGTTCCGCCCTGGTCGTGGAACACTGGACCAACTCTTCACCCTCTCCAGGATTCTGGAGGGTTCATGGGAGTTTGCCCAACCAGTCCACATGTGCTTTGTGGATCTGGAGAAGGCATTCGACTGTGTTCCCCAGGGTATTCTGTGGGAGGTGGTTCGGGAGTACGGGGTACATGGCTCTTTGCTACAAGCCATTCAGGCCCTGTACAAACAAAGCTGGAGTTTGGTTCGCATAGCCAGCAGTAAGTCAGACTCGTTCCCAGTAAGAGTTGGACTCCGTCAGTGCTGCCCTTTGTCACTATTCATAATTTTTATGGATAGAATTTCTAGGCGCAGTCAAGGGATGGAGGGTGTCCGGTTTGGTGACCTCAGGGTCATATCGCTGCTGTTTGCAGATGATGTGGTCCTACTGGGGACATCAGTCCGCGAACTTCAGTTTTCGCTGGATCGGTTTGCAGCCGAGTGTGAAGCGGCTGGGATGAGAATCAGTACCTCTAAATCCGAGACCATGGTTTTCAGGCGGAAAAGGGTGGATAGCCCTCTCTGGGTCGGGGATAGGCTCTTGCCTCAAGTGGAGGAGTTCAAGTATCTGTTCAGATCAGTATGTCTTGTTCACATGTGATGGTACAAGGGAGCGGGAGATTGACAGGCAGATTGGTGCTGGGTTAGCAGTGATGCGGGCTCTTTACCGGTCTGTTGTGGTAAAGAAAGAACTGAGCCGTAAGGCAAGGCTCTCGATTTACCGGTCGATCTACGTTCCCACCCTCACCTATGGTCATGAGCTTTGGGTAATGACCGAAAGAATAAGATCGTGAATACAAGTGGCCGAAATGAGTTTCCTCTGCAGGGTGTCTGGACTCTCCCTTAGAGATAGGGTGAGAAGTTCAGTCATCCGGGAGGGACTCGGAGTAGAGCGGCTGCTTCTTCACGTCGAGAGGAGCCAGCTGAGGTGGTTCGGGCCTCCTGGACGCCTCCCTCGGGAGGTGTCATAGGCAAGTCCACCTGGGAGGAGACCCCGGGGAAGACCCAGGACACGCTGGCGTGACTATATCGCCCAGCTGGCCTGGGAGCGCCTTGGAATCCCCCTTGGAGAGCTGGTGGAAGTGGCTGGGGAAAGGGAGGTCTGGGCTTCATTGCTTAGGATGCTGCCCCCGCGAACTGAACCCCAGAGAAGCGGAAGATAATGGATGGATGGATGGATGGATGATCTACTGGGATTTTCACGCACAACCATCTCTAGGGTTTACAGAGAATGGTCCAAAAAAGAGAAAATATCCAGTGAGCGGCAGTTGTGTGAACGAAAATGCCTTGTTGATGTGAGAGGTCAGAGGAGAATGGGCAGACTGGTTCCAGATGATAGAAAGGCAACAGTAATTCAAATAACCAATCAAAATCTCTGAGGAATGTTTGCAACACCTTGTTGAAAGCCTGCCACGAAGAATTAAGGCAGTTTTGAAAGCAAAAAGAGGTCCAACCTTTTACTAGCAAGGTGTACGTAATAAAGTGGTCAGTGAGTGTGTGTGTGTGTGTGTGTGTGTGTGTGTGTGTATATATACATATATATATACATGTATATATATTTTTTAAATAATTTATTATATGTTATTATTGGTGTTTTCATTATTGTTAAATTCTTGAATTCTGGGACTGCTGAAGCCCTTTCAGCCCCTCCACCAACTAACCACATGGTTAGCAGCATGCTAAGTGGTGCTATATAAGCTTCCTTTGACCATAACATCATTGCTAAACCTAATGTCTCTACTTTTATTTTCTTTCTGTCTCTGTACCTCCCTCTCTCTCTCCCTTTCTCTTTCTCTCTATTAATTTTCTTTCGCTCTATCTCTCTTTCCCCTTATTCTCTTCCTCTTTTTCTCTGCCTCTTTCTCTCTCCCATTCTCTCTGTCCCTTTCTCTATTCTTCCTCCTTCTCTCTTTACCTTTCTCTCTTCTTTTATTCTCTCCCTCCCTCTGTTGTTTCCCCTTTGATCTCCCTCTATCCTTTTATTTCCTTTATCTCTCTTTTTTATCCCTCCCTTTATTCTATTTTTATTTCCTCCCTCCCTTTACTCTCTCTCTCTTTATTCTCTCACTCCTTTCATTCTTTCACTCTTTCTTTTTCTCTCTCTCTATTTCCTTTTATTTTCTCTCTCTCTCTCTCTCTCTCTCTCTCTCTCTCTCTCTCTCAGCTTTCTCGGCGCATTGTTTATATTAAACTTTTTTACTGAACTGTCTATTTAATAAGAAATTAGAAAAGTGAGTGAAGGTCAGGTGGAAGGATGTGATCTGGAGGGAGGCCAGTCTTCCTCTCAGTGTAGAAGACTATAAATCAGGAGACTGAGTCCTCCTTACCTCCACCACACTGAGTCGGTGTTGCGGATCAATCTGAATCTGCAACATTTCTTTGGACTTCATTCTGCATCTGTTTGAGTGTGTACCACAGGCCAGTCTTCTCCTTTACTAGAAAAAATGATGAAATAAAAAAGAAACAGCTGTGCTGCGCTGCCAAAACCAATATCTCAGTAAGTGAAAAAATTTTAAATAATATATATAAATATTTCTCATTAGGAATAGTTGTTCATTTTATATAGCACTTTTCTCATGCCCAAAGTCACTTTATAGAGGCAGGAAGGAAAAAAAAACAGAAGAATGAATGTCCTGAGAAAAGAGACAAGTTTTCAGTTCAGCTTTGGAGGAGGAACTGATGGAGTCATGAAGAAATTGTATTAATGTCCACATAGTTTGGGGGCCTAAAAGATCTCCCCTGTGCTGGGACAGATGAAAAATAAAGCAGATACTTTTGCTTATTTAAAGAAATAATGCTTGAAACAAATAAAATTATTTGCCAATAAAATAAGACACTTTCATAATGTGGCGTTACCATGGAGTAAAAAGGGCATGATTTTGACCATGCAACTTACTTTTATATTAAATTTTACATGCTGTCCATAGTGCACTTGACATTCCCCTGACAACTCCAACTTTGAGTCTCACCCAGTCATTGTCCCCATGGAGCCTTTGAGAGCTTTTACTGTCATACAGTCTTTTGCTGGGTTCTGTCTCTCTCACTACCTGCTTTGTAGTTTATTTTAGCACAGTTCCCCTCCAGACCACTGCATCAACATAGAGTAAAGCACAGGCGAGGCCATTAATTCACCACAATAAATGCTTTTTATTAAACACCAGGGCAGAAAAGCACATACAGAAACCCAAACCCATAGGGAGGCAACCACCAGTCACAGATGTCATACTTACGATGACCAAAATACGCACATAACACCTACACTTTTAACACAGAACAACAAAATGAGCACATAAACTAACAAACTGTAATGTTATTAGCAATACATTCCTTAACAAGAGGGTATGTGTCTACCATGAACCTCTGTGGACAAATTAATTAATCAAAAAATCTCAAAGTGAAAAATATTAGTTATATTGAGTACATTTAAGATTTTATTTTACTTTCAACTTCAGAATTCTTTGAAATGTCAGTAAATTTTTCAATTCTTCAAACAGGTTGAAGAAGTTGCAAGCAAAGTAGCACAAATGAAAACATAATAACACCTCTAGAAATTAATTGTTAATTTCAAAAGATAGAACGATCTGCCATCATAACTGTGGACAGACACAGAAGCAGCATGTAAAAATTTTACTTCTGTGACACACACACACACACACACACACACACACACACACACACACACACACACACACATACACACACACACACACACACACACACACTCAGAGGTCAGTTTGTGGTGAGTCAGAGCTGAACAGCTGAATTAAATTCTGAGCTGATTTCACGCAGAGCTTCAGCCACATTCACTATATAACACACAGAGAGAAAAACACAACCATTAACCTCCCTCTCTCCTATTATCCACTCCCTTTTTCCCTGTATTCTCCCCCTCTCTCTCTTTTAATTCTCTCTCCCTTTATTCTACCTCGCTCTTTTAATTCTTTCTCTCTCCCTTTATTCTCTCTCTCACCATTTATTCTCTCTCTCTGTGTCCATTTATTGTCTCTCCCTTTATTCTCCCCTTCTTCTTTTATTCTCTCTCTTCCTTACTCTATCTCTCCATTTATCATCTCTCTATGTCTCCCTTTATTCTATCTCTCCTTTTATTTATTCACTTTTTCCTTTTATTTTTTCTCTTCCTTTCTTCTTTTGTTCTCCTTTTATTCTCTTTACTCTCTTTATTTTTATTTATTTTATTCTCTCTCTCTCCATTTATTCTTTCTCTCTCTCTTCCTTTATTCTCACTCCTTTTATTTTGTCTCTTTTTTCTTTTCTTCTCTTGCTCTCCCTTTATTGTCTCTCTTTATTCTGTATATTTTTTCCCCTCTATTTGGTATGTTTAGGCACTTTATAACAACAGAGAGAAACAAAGTTATCAAATATATCTATGTGAGTAAGATGGGGAAAAGAAGAGGAAAAAACACTTCTACATAGATGCGTATACAACAGAGAGTAAAAGAGAAGGTTGTAGTGAAGTGGACATTCATTGTATGACACTTGTCCACATATCTGGCTGCAGTGGACACTAATAAACCCTCTACTAATATGATTACTAATTTATCTTTATCTCTTAACATCCTGAAGTTTCTTTCTCTCTTTATTCTCTCTTTCTTTTTCTCTTACTTTATATTCTCCCTTCTCTCTCTCTCTCTCTCTCTCTCTCTCTCTCTCTCTCTCTCTCTCTCTAATGTATGTTTAGTTCTGAGTGGTTTAGTGTCAGTGAGTGTCAGAGCTCTGATTTTACTCCTGTTGTGAGATAAAAAGTCTGATTGTGTTTACAGCTCGTTATCATGTCTGTGTTCAGATTTTTTGCTTTATTTTTCATTTACACTGCAGTATCTCCACTGTGAGCAGGTGAAGCTGATGAGCAAAAGCACATTAACACATCACATCAAACTCAGTGATGACTCTTTCATCATTCAACTGTGTAACTGTATGCTGATATTGAGAATGCTGCAGACGTGGTTGAGAGCTTTCTCTGTTTACTATGTATGTATGTATATATATATATATATATATATATATATATATATATATATATATATTAGATAGATATATATATATTATATATTAGATATATACAGAGAGTAAGAGAGAGAGAGAGCTATCGTTTAATTACTTATTAGTCAAAACTGTTAAGTTACCCATTTTCTAGCATCTCTATGAACTAATCTAATCTCAGCTGTGTGAGTGTCAGTGAGTCATTCTTTCCCTTTATTCCAACTTCCATTCTTTTCAGGAGACTCAGTGCATAGTTCAGCTTCTTTGTTTGATGCATCCGTCTCCTTTTCTCAGTGAGGTTCTTCTTGACAGCTATACATCCTTTCAGACCCATAGCACTGAGTTGTCTTCTCACAGTGGTGGGATGAACAGAAACACCTGTGGATGTTTTCAGATCTGAAGCAGCTTGATTTTCTCCTCTCTCTCAAAGATGAAAGCTATAAGTGCTGATGGGGGCAGTTTTGGCATCTACCAGGTCTCACAGATGGTTATTAGTTTCATTTTCTCTATAGCTTTCAACTCTTGCTTTGGAAACTCACTTAATGGCTATTTTGACTGGAAAATTTCACACAGTAATGTAATTAGATTTACTTTTACAGAAATAAGATAAGCGCTTTGAATAATTAAAATTTCTTGATATTTTTGATGTGGGGATGTACTGTGGTTAACTTCAGCAGCTGGCATGTGTTGATGGAGTGAAGTTTATTTTGTCCGCACGCCCTCAGAGATGGTCTAACAGCGGCTTATCAGCCGACTGCACTCACCCACAAAATGGCTGTTTTAATTGAATTATCTTTCAGCTGCAGAATTCCTGCTGAATAAACCCAACTGTGTTTATAACCTAGGATTTTATTATTGATGGTACCCCTTCCACAACCCCACAAGGCCTCATTAGGATCAGTGCTGAAGGGTAAAATTAGCAGAGGGAGGGGTGAACGCATATGCAGCAGGTCAGGGGCATTGTGGGTAAAGTTAATGCGTGGCTGAAGGTCTCTCAGCGGGAGCTGTACATTATCACAGTACACAGATTAATTAGTGAAGCACTACAGCTTCCCTTTGTGAGGTCATTATAGACCTGATCTCCTCACAGCGCTCAGAGTTACAGAGATGCTGCAGATGGTCATTCTTCATTCTGGATTCTTTACAGATCACTCTTCCTGAACACTTTTTGATGCATTTTAGACTACTGTCCTTCCTCACTTTGTTGCATTTCAGAGCACTCTATTTCCACAATTTTGTCTAATTCCAAACTTGGATTGTGTACCTATCTTGCCTTACTCAATTACACATTTTTACACAAATCAGATTGCATTCCTTCCATACTTGTAACCAACTTTGCTTATTCTACTTCCACACTTTTACCCAATTAAGATCACTTTCCTTCCACACACTTAACCCGTACAGATCATTGTATTTCCAGACTTTTACCCCATTCAGATCACTTTCCTTCCTCACTTTTCCCCAAGTTGTTTTATTCTTCCATCTTGCTTTATTGAATTACACAGTTTTCGCAAACAAAATTACTCTCCTTCCATGCTTTTCACCACCTCGGATTACACTCTTTTCAAGCTTTTAACTCGGATTACTCTCCTTCCAAACTTTTGCCTGATTGCGTCTGCACTCCTCTCTCAGTAATTCTTTCATTGTTCAATGTTCAAGCACATCTACCACCGAATAAATTTTAGAACAATTCAATTTATGATTTTCTCTGGGCCAAAGCATACAAATTTCACCGCTAGATACTTCATAGGCAGAATTCATTAACATTCAACCTTTTACAGCATTGTCAAAGCAGCAAATAAATGAGCAATGAACTACAATAAAATAACCAAGAAGCAAACGCACTCTGTGACATCACCATGACCCCACCTCTCCAAAGCCTTCACATCACCAAATACCACACCCACTACTGCAAAGTTATACAATTTTTTCTTGTATGACTAACTTCCCCAAATATTCCCATCACAACTTCATAAGGATGACTAGCACAATCAATTTGTTCTATGGATCTCAAGTCTTGTTAGGCAGTTTTTGTGCTGAAAATAAAATTAACCATGACTTAGTCAGGCAGAGCAGATGTGGTGACATTTAAGCTCTTAGTCAAACTCTTTAGGTGTAGTGGGAGGAAGCTCACTACAGAGGTCACACACTGCGTGTTAATCACTCCACCATGAACCTTGGGGAAGGTCTGAGACAAGAGCCAATTGCTGTCCTTGCAGGGCATCACCTGGCGCAGGTGAGTGAGTACCCAGAGACGTTGGGCCTCAGTGGGATGTCTTCATAAGAGAAGTCAGTTAGTGTGATTAGCCAGCACAGCTGATGGATATGACACCACTGGCTTGGAAATGCTCATGGCTGGCAGCAGAGTTCAATGTGTGAGCTGGAGTTCAGCTCCAGAACCCAATTCAGACTACTCTCCTTCCACACTTTTATTCAATTCACATGATTCTCCTTCCTCACTTTTACTCATTTCAGATCATTCTCCATCCATACTTTTACCAAATTCAGATCACTCCCCATCCATATTTCTATCCAATTCAGATCACTCTTCCTCAACACTTTTTTATACATTTCAGGTCACTTTCCTTCCACACTTTAATCCAATTCAGATAACCCTCCTTCCTCACTTTCACTCATTTCAGATCACGTTCCTTCCTTACTTTTATCCAATTCAGATCACTCTTCTTCGTCACTTTTCCTCATTTCAAATCACTTTACTTCCACACTTTTATCAAACTTGGATTGTGTACCTATCTTGCCTTACTCAATTACACATTTTTACACAAATCAGATTGCATTCCTTCCATACTTGTAACCAACTTTGCTTATTCTACTTCCACACTTTTACCCAATTAAGATCACTTTCCTTCCACACACTTAACCCGTACAGATCATTGTATTTCCAGACTTTTACCCCATTCAGATCACTTTCCTTCCTCACTTTTCCCCAAGCTGTTTTATTCTTCCATCTTGCTTTATTGAATTACACATTTTTCGCAAACAAAATTACTCTCCTTCCATGCTTTTCACCACCTCGGATTACACTCTTTTCAAGCTTTTAACTCGGATTACTCTCCTTCCAAACTTTTGCCTGATTGCGTCTGCACTCCTCTCTCAGTAATTCTTTCATTGTTCAATGTTCAAGCACATCTACCACCGAATAAATTTTAGAACAATTCAATTTATGATTTTCTCTGGGCCAAAGCATACAAATTTCACCGCTAGATACTTCATAGGCAGAATTCATTAACATTCAACCTTTTACAGCATTGTCAAAGCAGCAAATAAATGAGCAATGAACTACAATAAAATAACCAAGAAGCAAACGCACTCTGTGACATCACCATGACCCCACCTCTCCAAAGCCTTCACATCACCAAATACCACACCCACTACTGCAAAGTTATACAATTTTTTCTTGTATGACTAACTTCCCCAAATATTCCCATCACAACTTCATAAGGATGACTAGCACAATCAATTTGTTCTATGGATCTCAAGTCTTGTTAGGCAGTTTTTGTGCTGAAAATAAAATTAACCATGACTTAGTCAGGCAGAGCAGATGTGGTGACATTTAAGCTCTTAGTCAAACTCTTTAGGTGTAGTGGGAGGAAGCTCACTACAGAGGTCACACACTGAGTGTTAATCACTCCACCATGAACCTTGGGGAAGGTCTGAGACAAGAGCCAATTGCTGTCCTTGCAGGGCATCACCTGGCGCAGGTGAGTGAGTACCCAGAGACGTTGGGCCTCAGTGGGATGTCTTCATAAGAGAAGTCAGTTAGTGTGATTAGCCAGCACAGCTGATGGATATGACACCACTGGCTTGGAAATGCTCATGGCTGGCAGCAGAGTTCAATGTGTGAGCTGGAGTTCAGCTCCAGAACCCAATTCAGACTACTCTCCTTCCACACTTTTATTCAATTCACATGATTCTCCTTCCTCACTTTTACTCATTTCAGATCATTCTCCATCCTTACTTTTACCAAATTCAGATCACTCCCCATCCATATTTCTATCCAATTCAGATCACTCTTCCTCAACACTTTTTTATACATTTCAGGTCACTTTCCTTCCACACTTTAATCCAATTCAGATAACCCTCCTTCCTCACTTTCACTCATTTCAGATCACGTTCCTTCCTTACTTTTATCCAATTCAGATCACTCTTCTTCCTCACTTTTCCTCATTTCAAATCACTTTACTTCCACACTTTTATCAAACTTGGATTGTGTACCTATCTTGCCTTACTCAATTACACATTTTTACACAAATCAGATTGCATTCCTTCCATACTTGTAACCAACTTTGCTTATTCTACTTCCACACTTTTACCCAATTAAGATCACTTTCCTTCCACACACTTAACCCGTACAGATCATTGTATTTCCAGACTTTTACCCCATTCAGATCACTTTCCTTCCTCACTTTTCCCCAAGTTGTTTTATTCTTCCATCTTGCTTTATTGAATTACACAGTTTTCGCAAACAAAATTACTCTCCTTCCATGCTTTTCACCACCTCGGATTACACTCTTTTCAAGCTTTTAACTCGGATTACTCTCCTTCCAAACTTTTGCCTGATTGCGTCTGCACTCCTCTCTCAGTAATTCTTTCATTGTTCAATGTTCAAGCACATCTACCACCGAATAAATTTTAGAACAATTCAATTTATGATTTTCTCTGGGCCAAAGCATACAAATTTCACCGCTAGATAATTCATAGGCAGAATTCATTAACATTCAACCTTTTACAGCATTGTCAAAGCAGCAAATAAATGAGCAATGAACTACAATAAAATAACCAAGAAGCAAACGCACTCTGTGACATCACCATGACCCCACCTCTCCAAAGCCTTCACATCACCAAATACCACACCCACTACTGCAAAGTTATACAATTTTTTCTTGTATGACTAACTTCCCCAAATATTCCCATCACAACTTCATAAGGATGACTAGCACAATCAATTTGTCCTATGGATCTCAAGTCTTGTTAGGCAGTTTTTGTGCTGAAAATAAAATTAACCATGACTTAGTCAGGCAGAGCAGATGTGGTGACATTTAAGCTCTTAGTCAAACTCTTTAGGTGTAGTGGGAGGAAGCTCACTACAGAGGTCACACACTGAATGTTAATCACTCCACCATGAACCTTGGGGAAGGTCTGAGACAAGAGCCAATGGCTGTCCTTGCAGGGCATCACCTGGCGCAGGTGAGTGAGTACCCAGAGACGTTGGGCCTCAGTGGGATGTCTTCATAAGAGAAGTCAGTTAGTGTGATTAGCCAGCACAGCTGATGGATATGACACCACTGGCTTGGAAATGCTCATGGCTGGCAGCAGAGTTCAATGTGTGAGCTGGAGTTCAGCTCCAGAACCCAATTCAGACTACTCTCCTTCCACACTTTTATTCAATTCACATGATTCTCCTTCCTCACTTTTACTCATTTCAGATCATTCTCCATCCATACTTTTACCAAATTCAGATCACTCCCCATCCATATTTCTATCCAATTCAGATCACTCTTCCTCAACACTTTTTTATACATTTCAGGTCACTTTCCTTCCACACTTTAATCCAATTCAGATAACCCTCCTTCCTCACTTTCACTCATTTCAGATCACGTTCCTTCCTTACTTTTATCCAATTCAGATCACTCTTCTTCCTCACTTTTCCTCATTTCAAATCACTTTACTTCCACACTTTTATCAAACTTGGATTGTGTACCTATCTTGCCTTACTCAATTACACATTTTTACACAAATCAGATTGCATTCCTTCCATACTTGTAACCAACTTTGCTTATTCTACTTCCACACTTTTACCCAATTAAGATCACTTTCCTTCCACACACTTAACCCGTACAGATCATTGTATTTCCAGACTTTTACCCCATTCAGATCACTTTCCTTCCTCACTTTTCCCCAAGCTGTTTTATTCTTCCATCTTGCTTTATTGAATTACACAGTTTTCGCAAACAAAATTACTCTCCTTCCATGCTTTTCACCACCTCGGATTACACTCTTTTCAAGCTTTTAACTCGGATTACTCTCCTTCCAAACTTTTGCCTGATTGCGTCTGCACTCCTCTCTCAGTAATTCTTTCATTGTTCAATGTTCAAGCACATCTACCACCGAATAAATTTTAGAACAATTCAATTTATGATTTTCTCTGGGCCAAAGCATACAAATTTAACCGCTAGATAATTCATAGGCAGAATTCATTAACATTCAACCTTTTACAGCATTGTCAAAGCAGCAAATAAATGAGCAATGAACTACAATAAAATAACCAAGAAGCAAACGCACTCTGTGACATCACCATGACCCCACCTCTCCAAAGCCTTCACATCACCAAATACCACACCCACTACTGCAAAGTTATACAATTTTCTCTTGTATGACTAACTTCCCCAAATATTCCCATCACAACTTCATAAGGATGACTAGCACAATCAATTTGTCCTATGGATCTCAAGTCTTGTTAGGCAGTTTTTGTGCTGAAAATAAAATTAACCATGACTTAGTCAGGCAGAGCAGATGTGGTGACATTTAAGCTCTTAGTCAAACTCTTTAGGTGTAGTGGGAGGAAGCTCACTACAGAGGTCACACACTGAGTGTTAATCACTCCACCATGAACCTTGGGGAAGGTCTGAGACAAGAGCCAATTGCTGTCCTTGCAGGGCATCACCTGGCGCAGGTGAGTGAGTACCCAGAGACGTTGGGCCTCAGTGGGATGTCTTCATAAGAGAAGTCAGTTAGTGTGATTAGCCAGCACAGCTGATGGATATGACACCACTGGCTTGGAAATGCTCATGGCTGGCAGCAGAGTTCAATGTGTGAGCTGGAGTTCAGCTCCAGAACCCAATTCAGACTACTCTCCTTCCACACTTTTATTCAATTCACATGATTCTCCTTCCTCACTTTTACTCATTTCAGATCATTCTGCATCCATACTTTTAGCTAATTCAGATCACTCCCCATCCATATTTCTATCCAATTCAGATCACTCTTCCTCAACACTTTTTTATACATTTCAGGTCACTTTCCTTCCACACTTTAATCCAATTCAGATAACCCTCCTTCCTCACTTTCACTCATTTCAGATCACGTTCCTTCCTTACTTTTATCCAATTCAGATCACTCTTCTTCCTCACTTTTCCTCATTTCAAATCACTTTACTTCCACACTTTTATCAAACTTGGATTGTGTACCTATCTTGCCTTACTCAATTACACATTTTTACACAAATCAGATTGCATTCCTTCCATACTTGTAACCAACTTTGCTTATTCTACTTCCACACTTTTACCCAATTAAGATCACTTTCCTTCCACACACTTAACCCGTACAGATCATTGTATTTCCAGACTTTTACCCCATTCAGATCACTTTCCTTCCTCACTTTTCCCCAAGTTGTTTTATTCTTCCATCTTGCTTTATTGAATTACACAGTTTTCGCAAACAAAATTACTCTCCTTCCATGCTTTTCACCACCTCGGATTACACTCTTTTCAAGCTTTTAACTCGGATTACTCTCCTTCCAAACTTTTGCCTGATTGCGTCTGCACTCCTCTCTCAGTAATTCTTTCATTGTTCAATGTTCAAGCACATCTACCACCGAATAAATTTTAGAACAATTCAATTTATGATTTTCTCTGGGCCAAAGCATACAAATTTCACCGCTAGATACTTCATAGGCAGAATTCATTAACATTCAACCTTTTACAGCATTGTCAAAGCAGCAAATAAATGAGCAATGAACTACAATAAAATAACCAAGAAGCAAACGCACTCTGTGACATCACCATGACCCCACCTCTCCAAAGCCTTCACATCACCAAATACCACACCCACTACTGCAAAGTTATACAATTTTTTCTTGTATGACTAACTTCCCCAAATATTCCCATCACAACTTCATAAGGATGACTAGCACAATCAATTTGTCCTATGGATCTCAAGTCTTGTTAGGCAGTTTTTGTGCTGAAAATAAAATTAACCATGACGTAGTCAGGCAGAGCAGATGTGGTGACATTTAAGCTCTTAGTCAAACTCTTTAGGTGTAGTGGGAGGAAGCTCACTACAGAGGTCACACACTGAATGTTAATCACTCCACCATGAACCTTGGGGAAGGTCTGAGACAAGAGCCAATTGCTGTCCTTGCAGGGCATCACCTGGCGCAGGTGAGTGAGTACCCAGAGACGTTGGGCCTCAGTGGGATGTCTTCATAAGAGAAGTCAGTTAGTGTGATTAGCCAGCACAGCTGATGGATATGACACCACTTGCTTGGAAATGCTCATGGCTGGCAGCAGAGTTCAATGTGTGAGCTGGAGTTCAGCTCCAGAACCCAATTCAGACTACTCTCCTTCCACACTTTTATTCAATTCACATGATTCTCCTTCCTCACTTTTACTCATTTCAGATCATTCTCCATCCATACTTTTACCAAATTCAGATCACTCCCCATCCATATTTCTATCCAATTCAGATCACTCTTCCTCAACACTTTTTTATACATTTCAGGTCACTTTCCTTCCACACTTTAATCCAATTCAGATAACCCTCCTTCCTCACTTTCACTCATTTCAGATCACGTTCCTTCCTTACTTTTATCCAATTCAGATCACTCTTCTTCCTCACTTTTCCTCATTTCAAATCACTTTACTTCCACACTTTTATCAAACTTGGATTGTGTACCTATCTTGCCTTACTCAATTACACATTTTTACACAAATCAGATTGCATTCCTTCCATACTTGTAACCAACTTTGCTTATTCTACTTCCACACTTTTACCCAATTAAGATCACTTTCCTTCCACACACTTAACCCGTACAGATCATTGTATTTCCAGACTTTTACCCCATTCAGATCACTTTCCTTCCTCACTTTTCCCCAAGTTGTTTTATTCTTCCATCTTGCTTTATTGAATTACACAGTTTTCGCAAACAAAATTACTCTCCTTCCATGCTTTTCACCACCTCGGATTACACTCTTTTCAAGCTTTTAACTCGGATTACTCTCCTTCCAAACTTTTGCCTGATTGCGTCTGCACTCCTCTCTCAGTAATTCTTTCATTGTTCAATGTTCAAGCACATCTACCACCGAATAAATTTTAGAACAATTCAATTTATGATTTTCTCTGGGCCAAAGCATACAAATTTCACTGCTAGATAATTCATAGGCAGAATTCATTAACATTCAACCTTTTACAGCATTGTCAAAGCAGCAAATAAATGAGCAATGAACTACAATAAAATAACCAAGAAGCAAACGCACTCTGTGACATCACCATGACCCCACCTCTCCAAAGCCTTCACATCACCAAATACCACACCCACTACTGCAAAGTTATACAATTTTTTCTTGTATGACTAACTTCCCCAAATATTCCCATCACAACTTCATAAGGATGACTAGC
Organism: Pygocentrus nattereri; assembly: GCF_015220715.1. Taxonomy (NCBI): domain Eukaryota; kingdom Metazoa; phylum Chordata; class Actinopteri; order Characiformes; family Serrasalmidae; genus Pygocentrus; species Pygocentrus nattereri. The sequence goes on along the minus strand of NC_051219.1, from coordinate 22,386,369 downwards.
ACAATCAATTTGTCCTATGGATCTCAAGTCTTGTTAGGCAGTTTTTGTGCTGAAAATAAAATTAACCATGACTTAGTCAGGCAGAGCAGATGTGGTGACATTTAAGCTCTTAGTCAAACTCTTTAGGTGTAGTGGGAGGAAGCTCACTACAGAGGTCACACACTGAGTGTTAATCACTCCACCATGAACCTTGGGGAAGGTCTGAGACAAGAGCCAATTGCTGTCCTTGCAGGGCATCACCTGGCGCAGGTGAGTGAGTACCCAGAGACGTTGGGCCTCAGTGGGATGTCTTCATAAGAGAAGTCAGTTAGTGTGATTAGCCAGCACAGCTGATGGATATGACACCACTTGCTTGGAAATGCTCATGGCTGGCAGCAGAGTTCAATGTATGAGCTGGAGTTCAGCTCCAGAACCCAATTCAGACTACTCTCCTTCCACACTTTTATTCAATTCACATGATTCTCCTTCCTCACTTTTACTCATTTCAGATCATTCTCCATCCATACTTTTACCAAATTCAGATCACTCCCCATCCATATTTCTATCCAATTCAGATCACTCTTCCTCAACACTTTTTTATACATTTCAGGTCACTTTCCTTCCACACTTTAATCCAATTCAGATAACCCTCCTTCCTCACTTTCACTCATTTCAGATCACGTTCCTTCCTTACTTTTATTCAATTCAGATCACTCCTCTTCCTCACTTTTCCTCATTTCAAATCACTTTACTTCCACACTTTTATCAAACTTGGATTGTGTACCTATCTTGCCTTACTCAATTACACATTTTTACACAAATCAGATTGCATTCCTTCCGTACTTGTAACCAACTTTGCTTATTCTACTTCCACACTTTTACCCAATTAAGATCACTTTCCTTCCACACATTTAACCCGTACAGATCATTGTATTTCCAGACTTTTACCCCATTCAGATCACTTTCCTTCCTCACTTTTCCCCAAGTTGTTTTATTCTTCCATCTTGCTTTATTGAATTACACATTTTTCGCAAACAAAATTACTCTCCTTCCATGCTTTTCACCACCTCGGATTACACTCTTTTCAAGCTTTTAACTCGGATTACTCTCCTTCCAAACTTTTGCCTGATTGCGTCTGCACTCCTCTCTCAGTAATTCTTTCATTGTTCAATGTTCAAGCACATCTACCACCGAATAAATTTTAGAACAATTCAATTTATGATTTTCTCTGGGCCAAAGCATACAAATTTCACCGCTAGATACTTCATAGGCAGAATTCATTAACATTCAACCTTTTACAGCATTGTCAAAGCAGCAAATAAATGAGCAATGAACTACAATAAAATAACCAAGAAGCAAACGCACTCTGTGACATCACCATGACCCCACCTCTCCAAAGCCTTCACATCACCAAATACCACACCCACTACTGCAAAGTTATACAATTTTCTCTTGTATGACTAACTTCCCCAAATATTCCCATCACAACTTCATAAGGATGACTAGCACAATCAATTTGTCCTATGGATCTCAAGTCTTGTTAGGCAGTTTTTGTGCTGAAAATAAAATTAACCATGACTTAGTCAGGCAGAGCAGATGTGGTGACATTTAAGCTCTTAGTCAAACTCTTTAGGTGTAGTGGGAGGAAGCTCACTACAGAGGTCACACACTGAGTGTTAATCACTCCACCATGAACCTTGGGGAAGGTCTGAGACAAGAGCCAATTGCTGTCCTTGCAGGGCATCACCTGGCGCAGGTGAGTGAGTACCCAGAAACGTTGGGCCTCAGTGGAATGTCTTCATAAGAGAAGTCAGTTAGTGTGATTAGCCAGCACAGCTGATGGATATGATGCCACTGGCTTGGAAATGCTCATGGCTGGCAGCAGAGTTCAATGTGTGAGCTGGAGTTCAGCTCCAGAACCCAATTCAGACTACTCTCCTTCCACACTTTTATTCAATTCACATGATTCTCCTTCCTCACTTTTACTCATTTCAGATCATTCTCCATCCATACTTTTACCTAATTCAGATCACTCCCCATCCATATTTCTATCCAATTCAGATCACTCTTCCTCAACACTTTTTTATACATTTCAGGTCACTTTCCTTCCACACTTTAATCCAATTCAGATAACCCTCCTTCCTCACTTTCACTCATTTCAGATCACGTTCCTTCCTTACTTTTATTCAATTCAGATCACTCTTCTTCCTCACTTTTCCTCATTTCAAATCACTTTACTTCCACACTTTTATCAAACTTGGATTGTGTACCTATCTTGCCTTACTCAATTACACATTTTTACACAAATCAGATTGCATTCCTTCCGTACTTGTAACCAACTTTGCTTATTCTACTTCCACACTTTTATCAAATTAAGATCACTTTCCTTCCACACATTTAACCCGTACAGATCATTATATTTCCAGACTTTTACCCCATTCAGATCACTTTCCTTCCTCACTTTTCCCCAAGTTGTTTTATTCTTCCATCTTGCTTTATTGAATTACACATTTTTCGCAAACAAAATTACTCTCCTTCCATGCTTTTCACCACCTCGGATTACACTCTTTTCAAGCTTTTAACTCGGATTACTCTCCTTCCAAACTTTTGCCTGATTGCGTCTGCACTCCTCTCTCAGTAATTCTTTCATTGTTCAATGTTCAAGCACATCTACCACCGAATAAATTTTAGAACAATTCAATTTATGATTTTCTCTGGGCCAAAGCATACAAATTTCACCGCTAGATACTTCATAGGCAGAATTCATTAACATTCAACCTTTTACAGCATTGTCAAAGCAGCAAATAAATGAGCAATGAACTACAATAAAATAACCAAGAAGCAAACGCACTCTGTGACATCACCATGACCCCACCTCTCCAAAGCCTTCACATCACCAAATACCACACCCACTACTGCAAAGTTATACAATTTTCTCTTGTATGACTAACTTCCCCAAATATTCCCATCACAACTTCATAAGGATGACTAGCACAATCAATTTGTCCTATGGATCTCAAGTCTTGTTAGGCAGTTTTTGTGCTGAAAATAAAATTAACCATGACTTAGTCAGGCAGAGCAGATGTGGTGACATTTAAGCTCTTAGTCAAACTCTTTAGGTGTAGTGGGAGGAAGCTCACTACAGAGGTCACACACTGAGTGTTAATCACTCCACCATGAACCTTGGGGAAGGTCTGAGACAAGAGCCAATTGCTGTCCTTGCAGGGCATCACCTGGCGCAGGTGAGTGAGTACCCAGAAACGTTGGGCCTCAGTGGAATGTCTTCATAAGAGAAGTCAGTTAGTGTGATTAGCCAGCACAGCTGATGGATATGACACCACTGGCTTGGAAATGCTCATGGCTGGCAGCAGAGTTCAATGTGTGAGCTGGAGTTCAGCTCCAGAACCCAATTCAGACTACTCTCCTTCCACACTTTTATTCAATTCACATGATTCTCCTTCCTCACTTTTACTCATTTCAGATCATTCTCCATCCATACTTTTACCTAATTCAGATCACTCCCCATCCATATTTCTATCCAATTCAGATCACTCTTCCTCAACACTTTTTTATACATTTCAGGTCACTTTCCTTCCACACTTTAATCCAATTCAGATAACCCTCCTTCCTCACTTTCACTCATTTCAGATCACGTTCCTTCCTTACTTTTATTCAATTCAGATCACTCTTCTTCGTCACTTTTCCTCATTTCAAATCACTTTACTTCCACACTTTTATCAAACTTGGATTGTGTATCTATCTTGCCTTACTCAATTACACATTTTTACACAAATCAGATTGCATTCCTTCCGTACTTGTAACCAACTTTGCTTATTCTACTTCCACACTTTTATCAAATTAAGATCACTTTCCTTCCACACATTTAACCCGTACAGATCATTATATTTCCAGACTTTTACCCCATTCAGATCACTTTCCTTCCTCACTTTTCCCCAAGTTGTTTTATTCTTCCATCTTGCTTTATTGAATTACACAGTTTTCGCAAACAAAATTACTCTCCTTCCATGCTTTTCACCACCTCGGATTACACTCTTTTCAAGCTTTTAACTCGGATTACTCTCCTTCCAAACTTTTGCCTGATTGCGTCTGCACTCCTCTCTCAGTAATTCTTTCATTGTTCAATGTTCAAGCACATCTACCACCGAATAAATTTTAGAACAATTCAATTTATGATTTTCTCTGGGCCAAAGCATACAAATTTCACCGCTAGATACTTCATAGGCAGAATTCATTAACATTCAACCTTTTACAGCATTGTCAAAGCAGCAAATAAATGAGCAATGAACTACAATAAAATAACCAAGAAGCAAACGCACTCTGTGACATCACCATGACCCCACCTCTCCAAAGCCTTCACATCACCAAATACCACACCCACTACTGCAAAGTTATACAATTTTTTCTTGTATGACTAACTTCCCCAAATATTCCCATCACAACTTCATAAGGATGACTAGCACAATCAATTTGTCCTATGGATCTCAAGTCTTGTTAGGCAGTTTTTGTGCTGAAAATAAAATTAACCATGACTTAGTCAGGCAGAGCAGATGTGGTGACATTTAAGCTCTTAGTCAAACTCTTTAGGTGTAGTGGGAGGAAGCTCACTACAGAGGTCACACACTGAGTGTTAATCACTCCACCATGAACCTTGGGGAAGGTCTGAGACAAGAGCCAATTGCTGTCCTTGCAGGGCATCACCTGGCGCAGGTGAGTGAGTACCTAGAGACGTTGGGCCTCAGTGGAATGTCTTCATAAGAGAAGTCAGTTAGTGTGATTAGCCAGCACAGCTGATGGATATGATGCCACTGGCTTGGAAATGCTCATGGCTGGCAGCAGAGTTCAATGTGTGAGCTGGAGTTCAGCTCCAGAACCCAATTCAGACTACTCTCCTTCCACACTTTTATTCAATTCACATGATTCTCCTTCCTCACTTTTACTCATTTCAGATCATTCTCCATCCATACTTTTACCTAATTCAGATCACTCCCCATCCATATTTCTATCCAATTCAGATCACTCTTCCTCAACACTTTTTTATACATTTCAGGTCACTTTCCTTCCACACTTTAATCCAATTCAGATAACCCTCCTTCCTCACTTTCACTCATTTCAGATCACGTTCCTTCCTTACTTTTATTCAATTCAGATCACTCTTCTTCCTCACTTTTCCTCATTTCAAATCACTTTACTTCCACACTTTTATCAAACTTGGATTGTGTATCTATCTTGCCTTACTCAATTACACATTTTTACACAAATCAGATTGCATTCCTTCCGTACTTGTAACCAACTTTGCTTATTCTACTTCCACACTTTTATCAAATTAAGATCACTTTCCTTCCACACATTTAACCCGTACAGATCATTGTATTTCCAGACTTTTACCCCATTCAGATCACTTTCCTTCCTCACTTTTCCCCAAGTTGTTTTATTCTTCCATCTTGCTTTATTGAATTACACATTTTTCGCAAACAAAATTACTCTCCTTCCATGCTTTTCACCACCTCGGATTACACTCTTTTCAAGCTTTTAACTCGGATTACTCTCCTTCCAAACTTTTGCCTGATTGCGTCTGCACTCCTCTCTCAGTAATTCTTTCATTGTTCAATGTTCAAGCACATCTACCACCGAATAAATTTTAGAACAATTCAATTTATGATTTTCTCTGGGCCAAAGCATACAAATTTCACCGCTAGATAATTCATAGGCAGAATTCATTAACATTCAACCTTTTACAGCATTGTCAAAGCAGCAAATAAATGAGCAATGAACTACAATAAAATAACCAAGAAGCAAACGCACTCTGTGACATCACCATGACCCCACCTCTCCAAAGCCTTCACATCACCAAATACCACACCCACTACTGCAAAGTTATACAATTTTCTCTTGTATGACTAACTTCCCCAAATATTCCCATCACAACTTCATAAGGATGACTAGCACAATCAATTTGTCCTATGGATCTCAAGTCTTGTTAGGCAGTTTTTGTGCTGAAAATAAAATTAACCATGACTTAGTCAGGCAGAGCAGATGTGGTGACATTTAAGCTCTTAGTCAAACTCTTTAGGTGTAGTGGGAGGAAGCTCACTACAGAGGTCACACACTGAGTGTTAATCACTCCACCATGAACCTTGGGGAAGGTCTGAGACAAGAGCCAATTGCTGTCCTTGCAGGGCATCACCTGGTCCAGGTGAGTGAGTACCCAGAAACGTTGGGCCTCAGTGGAATGTCTTCATAAGAGAAGTCAGTTAGTGTGATTAGCCAGCACAGCTGATGGATATGACACCACTGGCTTGGAAATGCTCATGGCTGGCAGCAGAGTTCAATGTGTGAGCTGGAGTTCAGCTCCAGAACCCAATTCAGACTACTCTCCATCCACACTTTTATTCAATTCACATGATTCTCCTTCCTCACTTTTACTCATTTCAGATCATTCTGCATCCATACTTTTACCTAATTCAGATCACTCCCCATCCATATTTCTATCCAATTCAGATCACTCTTCCTCAACACTTTTTTATACATTTCAGGTCACTTTCCTTCCACACTTTAATCCAATTCAGATAACCCTCCTTCCTCACTATCACTCATTTCAGATCACGTTCCTTCCTTACTTTTATCCAATTCAGATCACTCTTCTTCGTCACTTTTCCTCATTTCAAATCACTTTACTTCCACACTTTTATCAAACTTGGATTGTGTACCTATCTTGCCTTACTCAATTACACATTTTTACACAAATCAGATTGCATTCCTTCCGTACTTGTAACCAACTTTGCTTATTCTACTTCCACACTTTTACCCAATTAAGATCACTTTCCTTCCACACATTTAACCCGTACAGATCATTGTATTTCCAGACTTTTACCCCATTCAGATCACTTTCCTTCCTCACTTTTCCCCAAGTTGTTTTATTCTTCCATCTTGCTTTATTGAATTACACATTTTTCGCAAACAAAATTACTCTCCTTCCATGCTTTTCACCACCTTTTTTTGTGCTGAAAATAAAATTAACCATGACTTAGTCAGGCAGAGCAGATGTGGTGACATTTAAGCTCTTAGTCAAACTCTTTAGGTGTAGTGGGAGGAAGCTCACTACAGAGGTCACACACTGAATGTTAATCACTCCACCATGAACCTTGGGGAAGGTCTGAGACAAGAGCCAATTGCTGTCCTTGCAGGGCATCACCTGGCGCAGGTGAGTGAGTACCCAGAGACGTTGGGCCTCAGTGGGATGTCTTCATAAGAGAAGTCAGTTAGTGTGATTAGCCAGCACAGCTGATGGATATGACGCCACTGGCTTGGAAATGCTCATGGCTAGCAGCAGAGTTCAATGTGTGAGCTGGAGTTCAGCTCCAGAACCCAATTCAGACTACTCTCCTTCCACACTTTTATTCAATTCACATGATTCTCCTTCCTCACTTTTACTCATTTCAGATCATTCTCCATCCATACTTTTACCAAATTCAGATCACTCCCCATCCATATTTCTATCCAATTCAGATCACTCTTCCTCAACACTTTTTTATACATTTCAGGTCACTTTCCTTCCACACTTTAATCCAATTCAGATAACCCTCCTTCCTCACTTTCACTCATTTCAGATCACGTTCCTTCCTTACTTTTATCCAATTCAGATCACTCTTCTTCGTCACTTTTCCTCATTTCAAATCACTTTACTTCCACACTTTTATCAAACTTGGATTGTGTACCTATCTTGCCTTACTCAATTACACATTTTTACACAAATCAGATTGCATTCCTTCCCTACTTGTAACCAACTTTGCTTATTCTACTTCCACACTTTTATCAAATTAAGATCACTTTCCTTCCACACATTTAACCCGTACAGATCATTGTATTGCCAGACTTTTACCCCATTCAGATCACTTTCCTTCCTCACTTTTCCCCAAGTTGTTTTATTCTTCCATCTTGCTTTATTGAATTACACATTTTTCGCAAACAAAATTACTCTCCTTCCATGCTTTTCACCACCTCGGATTACACTCTTTTCAAGCTTTTAACTCGGATTACTCTCCTTCCAAACTTTTGCCTGATTGCGTCTGCACTCCTCTCTCAGTAATTCTTTCATTGTTCAATGTTCAAGCACATCTACCACCGAATAAATTTTAGAACAATTCAATTTATGATTTTCTCTTGGCCAAAGTATACAAATTTCACCACTAGATACTTCATAGTCAGAATTCATTAACATTCAACCTTTTACAGCATTGTCAAAGCAGCAAATAAATGAGCAATGAAATACAATAAAATAACCAAGAAGCAAACGCACTCTGTGACATCACCATGACCCCACCTCTCCAAAGCCTTCACATCACCAAATACCACACCCACTACTGCAAAGTTATACAATTTTCTCTTGTATGACTAACTTCCCCAAATATTCCCATCACAACTTCATAAGGATGACTAGCACAATCAATTTGTCCTATGGATCTCAAGTCTTGTTAGGCAGTTTTTGTGCTGAAAATAAAATTAACCATGACTTAGTCAGGCAGAGCAGATGTGGTGACATTTAAGCTCTTAGTCAAACTCTTTAGGTGTAGTGGGAGGAAGCTCACTACAGAGGTCACACACTGTTAATCACTCCACCATGAACCTTGGGGAAGGTCTGAGACAAGAGCCAATTGCTGTCCTTGCAGGGCATCACCTGGCGCAGGTGAGTGAGTACCCAGAGACGTTGGGCCTCAGTGGGATGTCTTCATAAGAGAAGTCAGTTAGTGTGATTAGCCAGCACAGCTGATGGATATGACACCACTGGCTTGGAAATGCTCATGGCTAGCAGCAGAGTTCAATGTGTGAGCTGGAGTTCAGCTCCAGAACCCAATTCAGACTACTCTCCTTCCACACTTTTATTCAATTCACATGATTCTCCTTCCTCACTTTTACTCATTTCAGATCATTCTCCATCCATACTGTAGCGTCGTCCCACAGGGGGACGGTGCTACTTCCCATGAGCCCCTGCGGCTCCGGTATTGGTTCCTGTTATGTGTAATGTTGGCGCATGTATTTATTAGCTATGTGTTTGTTTATGTGTGTTATGTAGCTTGAGTCCTCCCTTACCGGTTTATGTAGTTGTACTGTATAAGTTGTCACCTGCCGTGTGCGTGTGTTGTATTGTTGTTGATGTCATTCCCTCGTGTGCTGTGTGGGAGACAGGTCCATTTACCCATTTGGGTGATTACGTTGCTAAGGCATCGAATTAAAAGAGCCTTTTTCTGTCAAAAATGGATCGGTTCACTGTCTCTCCCTCCTCCACCACGCCACAATTGGTGTCGGAAGTGGTCCTGCGAGACGAAATGAGACGCATCTCCAAGGAACTCGGACGGCTGAGGAGGGGGACGGAGAACAGTGCGACAAGGAAGAGGCAACAACTGGACGGCCCGAGTGACAGCGACCTACAGCGCTCAGCACGGCGGGCGACAGCGGCGGTGACCCCGCCCACTCCTCACGCGCAGGCAACGGGGACGGCGACTAGCACGGCGGCTAGCACGACGCGACGGCTTAGCCTTCCTTGCTACAATGGCGACGCCGACTGGGCGGCTTTCGAGGCGCAACTGGAGGTCGTGGCGAGCTGCGAGGGGTGGTCCGACGCGGAGACGGCGGCACAGCTCTGCTGGGCGCTTCAGGGGCCGGCGCTCAGGATCCTGTTGGAATTACCTGCTGAGTGTCGGCGAGAGCTCGCGCTGCTGAAAAGAGCACTGATGACGCGCTTCGGGAGACAACCTGATGAGTCGGCGTCGAAACTGCTACTTGCCAACCGGAGACGGAACCGGGGCGAGTGGATAGGCATCTTGGCCTCTGAAGTGGCACTGCTGGTGCGGCAGGCCTACCCGTCCTTCCCCCGGGAGGCCCAGCAACAGCTCTCCCTCGATCACTTTGTACGCGCGCTGGAGCCAGGTGAACTGCGGATGCACGTCCGGCTGGCGAACCCAATCACCATCAACGCTGCAATGGACGAGGCGACCAGACCCGGTGAGGGGCGCGGCGACTCCACAACGTCTCACGGAACCCCCCAGCATTATCTCACGAGTTACGGGGCTGCCGGGCTACTACATAAAATGTGCGTTGTAAGGTAATTCTTTTCTTGCGCTTATCGATTCGGGGTTGTCGGTCTCTCTGCTTAGGCCGTGGGGGAGGCCTTAGCACTTTCGGGTAGGTGCACTGAGTTGACTACTGTGACGGGTAACCGATTTGGGGGCGGTGTTTGATTTCGGCAGCGGTAGCCTGACTCTAAATGGCCGCAGGGTCGCCGTTCACGGGGGTACTGAGATGGCAGGAACGCCGTGTAATGTAGCCGTGCGTCAGGCGGGGAGTGACACAACGGCGCCGTTTAGTGTGGACCCGGTTCGCGATCTGTGGGAGCGTAGCCGCGCAGGGCTGTCTGAAGGACAGGGCCAGTTGCTGTGGGCGCTGCTCGACCGGTTTAGAGGGGTTTTTGCGGTCAGCGAGCGTGAGTGCTCGAGGACGGGACTCGCGGTTCATGCGATTGACACGGGAGACGCGTTACCTGTTTGGCTGAGGCCTACCGTCTTCCGCTCGCCAAGCGCTTGGCAGCGGAGCAACAGATTAACAAGATAGCCGCCGCGGGGGTAATAGAGCCGTCGAGCAGCTCGTGGTCCGCACCGGTTGTGCTGGCCAAGAAAAAGGATGGCAGCTGGCGGTTTTGCGTTGACTACCGTCGGTTGAACGCGGTGACGAGGGCTGATTCGTACCCCATGCCGAGGGTTGACAACACCTTGGAACGGCTAGCAGGTTTGGACTGGTTCAGTTCATTAGATCTCCACAGCGGGTACTGGCAGGTTCCCTTGGCGGATACTGCGAAAGAGAAGACGGCCTTCTCCATCGGCACGGGCCTGTGGCAGTTTACCGTCTTGCCTTTCGGGCTCTGCAACGCACCGGCAACCTTTGCGCGCCTCATGGAGCGTGTTTTAGCGGGGGTCGCTAGGGAAAAGTGCGTTGTTTATTTGGACGATGTGCTGGTACACGCTGCCGGGTTTGAGGCTGCGTTGGCCAATCTGGAGCTGGTGTTGGGCCTTATTAAAGAGGCGAGTCTCTCGCTTAACCCAGCCAAGTGTAACCTGCTACAACGACGGGTTAGTTTCCTTGAGCACGTAGTGAGCGGGGAGGGCATCGCCACTGACCCAGACAAAACGGCTGCAGTTCGCGACTGGCCCACTCCCCGCACGGTACGGCAGGTACGCAGTTTTTTGGGGTTCGCGTCGTACTACAGGCGGTTTGTGAAGGGCTTTGCGGAGATTGCCGCGCCGTTGCATCGCTTGACGGGTGGCAGTGGTACCAGGCTTCGTTGGTCCGACGAGGCGGATAGAGCTTTCCTCACACTGAAGGAAAAATTGTGCAGCACGCCGGTCTTAGCCTACCCCATACCGTCGGGGCAATTCGTGGTTGACACTGACGCCAGTGATCACGGGTTGGGCGCTGTACTGTCACAGATGCAGGATGGGTCAGAACAGGTGATTGCTTACTTTAGCTGGCGGCTAGATAAGGCGGAGCGCAATTACTGTGTGACGCGGCGGGAGCTGTTAGCAGTCGTGGAAGGACTTCGCCATTTTCGGACGTATGTCTACGGTGTCCCGTTTAAACTGCGCACTGATCACGCGTCGCTGCTTTGGCTGATGCGGTTTCGAGAACCGGAGGGGCAGCTCGCGAGGTGGCTCACGAGACTGCGGGAGTTCGATTACACGGCTGAGCATCGTCCGGGTCGTAGCCATGGGAACGCTGACGCCTTGTCCCGTCGTCCGTGTACAGAGTTGAGCTGCGTGTACTGCCAGTGCGCCGAGAGTAGAACTGTTGAGGTAGGGCGTTGCGCGGCGGTTGGTCAGGCCCCCTTTGCCCCACCAACGCTGTCGTGCGTCTCCGGGGAAGAGCTGTCTGCGGCTCAGAAAGGGGATCCCGAGTTGGAGTGGGCGTTACGCGGTGTTGAGACGGGTTTATTACCGGACTGGGTCGTTGCGGTGCGGTTGGGCCCCGTGGCCAAAGCCATTCGGTCAAGCTGGAGCAGCATGAGGGTCGTGAGGGGCATCCTTTGCCGTGTGTGGGAAGACCCGAGCAACGGGCGTGCGCTAACTCAGGCGGTAGTGCCGTGACGCCTCCGTGACGCAGTGCTGCAGGCGGTTCATGGGTTGCCGGGCTCGGGGCACTTCGGAATAACAAAGACGCTGGGAAGGTTACGGCAGCGCTTCTGGTGGCCGGGATGCCGTGCTGACGTGGAGCTCCACGTTCACTGCTGTGACATCTGCGCTGCGAACAAGGGCCCTGCAAAGGCCACATGCGCTCCTCTTCAACCGATGCAGTCTGGGTCCCCCATGGAGAGGGTGGAGGTGGACGTCCTGGGCCCATTCCCCGTCACGGATGCGGGGAACCGTTTCATCATTGTAGCTATGGACTATTTTACCTAATGGCCGGAAGCCTATGCTGTACCGGACCAGAGTGCAGTTACGACAGCTGAGGCCCTGGTTGACAATTTCTTCTGCAGGTTCGGTGTTCCTGAGGTCCTGCACAGTGATCAGGGCAGGAACTTTGAGTCTGAGGTGATGGGGGAAGTCTGCAGACTCATGGGCGTCCACAAGACGCGCACGACCCCCCTTCACCCGCAGTGTGATGGCCTGGTCGAACAATTTAATCGGACCCTGGCCGCCCAGCTAGCCATTGCTACACAAGGACACCAGCGCAACTGGGACAAGCGGCTGCCTGTTGTACTGTTGGCCTGCCGCTCGGCAGTGCAGGAGACCTCTGGTTTCACGCTTATGTTCGGGCAGGAGCTGCGGTCTCCCATCGAGCTGGCCTTCGGCGCCCCTCCGGATAGCGAGGACGACACACCACCCGGACCCCCATTTGTCAGGGGCTTGCTGGACCGGCTGCGCGATGTGCACAAACGGACCCGGGAGAACCAGTCCGCGGCTGGAAACAGGCAGAGGCGCGCATATGACATGCGTTGCTATGGCGCGTCTCTGCCTGTGGACTCGGATGTCTGGCTGTACAACCCCCAAAGAAAAAAGGCACTGTGCCCCAAGCTTCAGTCGGCATGGGTTGGGCCGTGCAGGGTTCTCTCCCGAATAGGAGAGGTTGTTTATCGCATCCGTTGGGGTCGGCGGCGCTTGGTGGTGCACCGCGACCGCCTGGCGCTGTACCGGCCTAAACTTATGGGTGCTGGACGTCGCCCGGACTCTCCTGCTCCCATTTCCCCCAGTGTTTCCCCTAATACTGCTCCCTCTGTACCCCCCCGTGGCCAGACCGCAGCGCACGCGGAGGATGCCGCGCCGGCTGCAGGACTGCGTTTGACTATCGTTATGCTTATGCCGTTGTGTGGGCTTTGTGGGTTGTTGTGGGGTTATTATGGGGTGTGTTTTAGGTGTTCAAATGGAAAAAAAAAAAAAAAAACATTTGGTGTTCTGTTATTCTGGATCTTATGTCACTCTGAGATGCCTCGTGCGCTGTACTTGTTACTGTCGTGTGACAGCTGCGATGCCGTGCACTAGTGGGGTCACCGAGGACGGCTGACCTCTTAGGGGGGGGCTGTGTAGCGTCGGCCCAAAGGGGGACGGTGCTACTTCCCATGAGCCCCTGCGGCTCCGGTATTGGTTCCTGTTATGTGTAATGTTGGCGCATGTATTTATTAGTTATGTGTTTGGTTATGTGTGTTATGTAGCTTGAGTCCTCCCTTACCGGTTTATGTAGTTGTACTGTATAAGTTGTCACCTGCCGTGTGCGTGTGTTGTATTGTTGTTGATGTCATTCCCTCATGTGCTGTGTGGGAGACAGGTCCATTTACCCATTTGGGTTATTACGTTGCTAAGGCATCGAATTAAAAGAGCCTTTTTCTGTCAAAAATGGATCTTTTACCTAATTCAGATCACTCCCCATCCATATTTCTTTTTCAGCAGAGTTCAGCTCCAGAACCCAATTCAGACTACTCTCCTTCCTCACTTTTATTCAATTCACATGATTCTCCTTCCTCACTTTTACTCATTTCAGATCATTCTCCATCCATACTTTTACCTAATTCAGATCACTCCCCATCCATATTTCTATCCAATTCAGATCACTCTTCCTCAACACTTTTTTATACATTTCAGGTCACTTTCTTTCCACACTTTAATCCAATTCAGATCACCCTCCTTCCTCACTTTCACTCATTTCAGATCACTTTCCTTCCTTACTTTTATCCAATTCAGATCACTCTTCTTCCTCACTTTCCCTCATTTCAAATCACTTTACTTCCACACTTTTATCAAACTTGGATTGTGTACCTATCTGTCCTTACTCAATTACACATTTTTACACAAATCAGATTGCATTCCTTCCCTACTTGTAACCAACTTTGCTTATTCTACTTCCACACTTTTATCAAATTAAGATCACTTTCCTTCCACGCATTTAACCCATACAGATCATTGTATTTCCACACTTTTACCCCATTCAGATCACTTTCCTTCCTCACTTTTCCCCAAGTTGTTTTATTCTTCCATCTTGCTTTATTGAATTACACATTTTTCTCAAACAAAATTACTCTCCTTCCATGCTTTTCACCACCTCGGATTACACTCTTTTCAAGCTTTTAATTCGGATTACTCTCCTTCCAAACTTTTGCTTGATTGCGTCTGCACTCCTCTCTCAGTAATTCTTTCATAGTACAATGTTCAAGCACATCTACCACCGAATAAATTTTAGAACAATTCAATTTATGATTTTCTCTGGGCCAAAGTAGACAAATTTCACCGCTAGATACTTCATAGTCAGAGTTCATTAACATTCAACCTTTTACAGCATTGTCAAAGCAGCAAATAAATGAGCAATGAAATACAATAAAATAACCAAGAAGCAAACGCACTCTGTGACATCACCATGACCCCACCTCTCCAAAGCCTTCACATCACCAAATACCACACCCACTACTGCAAAGTTATACAATTTTCTCTTGTATGACTAACTTCCCCAAATATTCCCATCACAACTTCATAAGGATGACTAGCACAATCAATTTGTCCTATGGATCTCAAGTCTTGTTAGGCAGTTTTTGTGCTGAAAATAAAATTAACCATGACTTAGTCAGGCAGAGCAGATGTGGTAACATTTAAGCTCTTAGTCAAGCTCTTTAGGTGTAGTGGGAGGAAGCTCACTACAGAGGTCACACACTGAGTGTTAATCACTCCACCATGAACCTTGGGGAAGGTCTGAGACAAGAGCCAATTGCTGTCCTTGCAGGGCATCACCTGGTGCAGGTGAGTGAGTACCCAGAGACGTTGGGCCTCAGTGGAATGTCTTCATAAGAGAAGTCAGTTAGTGTGATTAGCCAGCAGAGCTGATGGATGTGACTCCACTGGCTTGGAAATGCTCATGGCTAGCAGCAGAGTTCAATGTGTGAGCTGGAGTTCAGCTCCAGAACCCAATTCAGACTACTCTCCTTCCACACTTTTATTCAATTCACATGATTCTCCTTCCTCACTTTTACTCATTTCAGATCATTCTCCATCCATACTTTTACCTAATTCAGATCACTCCCCATCCATATTTCTATCCAATTCAGATCACTCTTCCTCAACACTTTTTTATGCATTTCAGGTCACTTTCCTTCCACACTTTAATCCAATTCAGATAACCCTCCTTCCTCACTTTCACTCATTTCAGATCACTTTCCTTCCTTACTTTTATCCAATTCAGATCACTCTTCTTCCTCACTTTCCCTCATTTCAAATCACTTTACTTCCACACTTTTATCAAACTTGGATTGTGTACCTATCTGTCCTTACTCAATTACACATTTTTACACAAATCAGATTGCATTCCTTCCCTACTTGTAACCAACTTTGCTTATTCTACTTCCACACTTTTATCAACTTCCACTCACTTTTCCCCAAGTTGTTTTATTCTTCCATCTTGCTTTATTGAATTACACAGTTTTTGCAAACAAAATTACTCTCCTTCCATGCTTTTCACCACCTCTGATTACACTCTTTTCAAGCTTTTAATTCAGATCACTCTTCCTCAACACTTTTTTATACATTTCAGGTCACTTTCCTTCCACAATTTAATCCAATTCAGATAACCCTCCTTCCTCACTTTTCCTCATTTCAAATCACTTTACTTCCACACTTTTATCCAATTCACATGATTCTCCTTCCTCACTTTTACTCAGGGTACTCACTCCCCTGGAGAGAGAAGCTGGTCCTTAGTGGAATGTCTTCATAAGAGAATTCAGTTAGTGTGATTAACTAGCACAGCTGACTCCACAGGGGATGTAAACATTTACAGAGTGTGGCTAATGACTCTCCGAGCACTCGGAAACAGTTTGGCATCCCTCCGCTCCACTGTCCACAAACCTGATTGACCACGTGTTAGCAGCGGGATGACAGCACCAGCGTCTCAGTTTACTATAATTCCCTGTGTCCATGGACCCCTGGATCTGCTGCCTTTATCTAAGGGGGAACATTACCTACCAAAAGCTAAACTGAACAAGTGAGTTTCAGCCTAGATTTGAGACTGTGTCTGAGTCCCGAACAGTTTCTGGAAGATCATTCTAGAGTTATAAGAACAAGCTCTTTATAAGAACAAGAAGCTCTTTATAAGAACAAGCTCTTCCCCCAGCTGCAGCCTTATGAATTCTAGCAACTATTAAAAGCAAGCACTCTGGGATTTGAGTAGTCGTGATGGCTCATAATGGGAAATAAGGTCTTGTAAGTACTCAGGAGTGAGCCCTTGTAGGGCTTTATATGTCAATAAAATTTTTTTATAATCAATACGGAATTTAACAGGCAGCCAATGAAGTGATGATAACACTGGCCTGATATGATCAAATTTTCTAGTTTTAGTGACGACCCTGGCTGCGGCGTTTTTGACTAGTTGAAGTTTGCTTAAATCGCTGCTTGTACATCCTGACAGTAGTGCATTACAGTAGTCTAGCCTGGAAGTAATAAAGGCATGTACTAGTGTTTCTGCATCACACAGGGATAGGGCATTTCTTATCTTGGCAATGTTGCAAAGATGCAGAAAAGCTGTCCTAGTGATGCTGCCTATGTGTTGATCGAATGATAAATCTGAATCAATTATGACGCCAAGATTTTTTGCTGCTAAGCCAAGTGTAACTGGAAAGTCGGTGAGATTTAAAATTAAATCTGTTAGTTTATTTCTTGCTAATGGAGAACCTCTGTTTTCCTACTGTTTAGTAGGAGGAAGTTCTGTGACATCCAGCATTTTTTACACAGTTCTCCATTTTCTTTAACCCTCCTATTGTCCTTGGGGTCAATTTGACCCCATTCAATGTGTATCATTCAAAAAATAGTAGTTGACTTTTTTTCTTTTGCTTCATATTTCATGACTTTTCTTAATTTGATGGGGACAACTGATAAAGCATAAAATTGTCATGATGATATTTTTTCAATGTGCTGAACACATATTGCACACATTGGTCATCCTCAGGGGTCAATTTGACCCAAAGCTGTTTTCTGTTAGTGTGTGTGACCTAACATGACCACACCTGCAGGTGCAGTTGATACATTTGAGTTGATATATTTCATATATATATATGAATATATATGAAATATATTGATATATATCATGAAACGTGGCAGGTGTCAGGTCTGTCCGACCCAAAACGATTGTAAGACCAGCATAACCTGTTCAAAATGTAAAAAATATGTCTGCAAGGAGCATGCACATATACTCTGCACATCCTGTGTACAGTAGTGCAGACTAACAGCTTTACTGTGGGCATAAAGAACTGTTTCATATTTTGACTACTATCATGTTCACAATTTTTCGCAAATGGGTGGATTTTCATGTTGTTTTCATGTTGTTTGTCTCTAAAGACTAAAAGTTTACTCTGGATATAAAAACCTATTCCATGTTTTCACTAGTATCTGACATGTTCTCATCTCATTATCCATTTTCTGTCTCTCAAATGGCCCCCCCCCCCCAAAAAAAAAAACTCTATAACTCTGCTACTGTATGCAGGTTGTGCAATTTGCAGAAGAGATAATCTTCTCTAGTTCTAGCTGTGGGAGTGGGTAAAAAGTTTCCAGGCTCTCTTTCTGTCTTATTCTTTTTACTTTAAGTGGCGCTACATTTTCTAAAGTGGATCGGAAGGTATTTTCTAAATAATCAGTCAGTAAATCTAGTTCCATTGGGTCTGGTGGGGTGAAAACGGGTGTTGATAGCTCTGGCAGATTTTCTATAAATTGTAGGGCAGTAGAAGGTTTTATTGAGCGCTTTGTAGAATAACGAGGGGATGTACATATATTATGGCTAAGACGTAGTTCATATGAAGTTAAGTAATGGTCGGAGATTGCTGAGGTTTGTGGTAGGATATTAAGCTAGTCTATGTTAACACCTAGTGTCAAAACTAAATCTAGCATGTGACTACAGTAGTGTGTAGGCCCTGTTACATTTTGGGTAAAACCAACAGAGTCTAGAATTGAGGTAAATGCCTTTTTAGTGGGTCATCTACCTTCTCAAAGTGAATATTAAAATCTCCTACAATTATTACTTTATCGTTGCACACAGCCAGGTTTGCAGCAAAATCACTAAATTATTTTAAAAATTCAGAGCAGGGCCCTGGTTGCCTGTAAATGTTAAATAATGAAAATGCGTTCTTTTTTGTGACTGGATTTGTAATGTGAATAGAAAGGACCTTAAAGGAAGTAAAAGTGTCGCATTGTTTCTGACTAATATCTAGAGTATTTTTGTAGATTACACAGACTCCACTTCCCTTGCCTGATAATCTTGGCCTATGTGCATAATTATAGCCTAAAGGGGTGGCTTTATTTAAAGCTGAATATTCATTTGGTCTAGCCCATGTTTCAGTAAGACAGAAAATGTCAAATTTATGATCGCTTATAATTTCATTTACGATGACTGCTTTTGAGTTTAGTGACCTTATATATACAAATTTTAGATCTAAGGTGTTAGTGCTTTCATCAGAATACGGATATATGTTGATTAGGTTGTTTAAACAGGCAGATTTTTTCTGTGATTAAATTTAGTTTTAATTCAGGGCAAAGACACAGTCTCAACAGAGTTGAACTTGGGTGACGCCTCAAGGCGGATTGCAGACAGTTGGTTTAGCCTGTCTGTCTGCAGCCTGGTCCCGGCTCTGGACTGTCAGCAGCTGTTTACACTACTCTGCTGACTAACTAAAAGACTATGAGCTATGCTGCACGAAAGTAAGTCAGCACCCTCCCGCGTGGGGTGGACACCATCCCTACCTATAAGACCAGGCTTGCCCTCAAAAACGCAACCAATTATCTATAAAGCCCACTTGATTTTCAGAACACCACTTGGACAACCAGCAGTTTAACTCTGAAAGCCTGCTGTAGGCTTCAGCGCCGCGCCGCATTGGGATGGGGCCAGAGCAAATTACAGCCATGGACATCGTCTGGGCCTGTTTAATCACCTCTCTAATATTAGCCTTAGTTATCTCAGACTGCCGCAGATGGATATCATTGGCCCCTACATGAATGACTATCCTCGAATATCTTTTATCAGCTAAGTGACTAAGGTTGCCACTAATGTCCGGCGCTCTAACATCTGTTAATGCTGCCACCCCTAAAGGAGTAGCTAATTTCACGTGTCCGACAATCGAGTCTCCTATAACCAAAGTACTTTAATTAATTAATCTCAGTGTTACTGCACTCTTTTGAGGGTTGATCAAGCTAATAATTTCAGTAGTGCATACATTTCTGAGTGAACATCTGTGCTGTACTGGACTTCCTTTACATGGTAAGTGAATATTTCATGAAACCTAATAAAAATGTAAGAAATTTTATGAGAACTGCCAACTGCTAATAGCAAGGAGCAGTGTGAGTTAAGTTTAAGCCAATTGTTTTAGCCAATTGTTTTCTAAATGTATTCTAAAGGTTATCTGAATATAATCATTTGTCTAGTGAATAAAAAGATATAGAATAGAATAGAATTAAACTTTATTGTCATTGCGTATGTCGCAGGTATAAAGCAACGAAATGCAGTTTGCATCCATCCAGAAGTGCTTAGCAGAAATATAAATATGTATGTTACAATGTACAGTAAGTATAGTATGTACAGGTTAAAAAATATGAGGGGATCTAGACATGAAGGGGGTTATACAGGTTATAAACATGAATGTACAGGTTATAAATACGAAGGGGTATAAAGTACTATGAACTATGAATAAATATGAAGGGGTATAAAAGTACTATGAACTATGAATAAATATGAAGGGGTATAAAGTACTATGAACAGGTTATAAATATGAAGGGGGGTAAGTATGTACTTATGAACAGGTAGAATATTTACACAGTATATACAATAATGGGCAGTATATACAACAGATGTGAGTGCCGGTAATTGGTGTTGAGTGGTGTTTAAGTCTGTGTGTTATTGGTGTGTGTTAGGGTACAGTCCATTGTTATTTGTTTAGGTATCAGGAGGCAGAGTTCAGGAGTGTGACATCTGTTGGAAAGAAGCTGTTCCGGTACCTGGTGGTCTTGGTCCGGAGGTTCCTGTAGCGCCTCCCAGAGGGCAGGAGGGTGAAGAGTCTGTGTGCTGGATGACTGGGTTATTTGATGATTTTCCCAGCCCTCTTCAGACACCGCTTCCTGAAGATGTCCTTTATGGCAGGAAGTGGTGCACCGATGATGCGCTGGGCAGCTTTCACCACCCTCTGCAGCGCCTTCCGGTCTGAGGCAGAGCAGCACCCATACCATACTGTGATGCAGTTGGTCAGGATGCTCTCAATGGTGCAGCGATAAAAGTTCACCAGGATGTCTGAGGACAGGTGGTTCATCCTCAGCGCTGATGAGCCTTCTTTACCAGCTTGGAGCAGCTGGTCGTCCAGGTGAGATCCTTGGAGATGTGGACACCAAGGAACTTGAAGCTGTTCACACGCTTCACTGCCGTCCCCTTGATGTGGATGGATGTGGGTCAGCATTCCTTCTGAAGTCCACAATGAGCTCCTTGATTTTCTCAGCGTTGAGCAGAAGGTTGTTTGTGTCGCACCACTCAGCCAGACGATCCACCTCCTCCCTATAGGCTGTCTCATCGTTGTTTTGATGAGGCCAATCACCGTGATGTCATCTGCAAACTTAATGATGGTATTGGAACCATCGACAGGCTTGCAGTCATGGTTGAAGAGGGAGTAGAGGAAGGGACTCATCACACAGCCTTGTGGTACACCAGTGTTTATGGTGATGGTGGATGAGCAGTGGTTATCCAACCAGACATGTTGGGGTCGGTTGGTCAGGAAGTCCAGTAACCAGTTGCACATGAGGGAACTAATGCCCAAGTCTGCGAGTTTTGTGATGAGTTTTGAGGGGATGACTGTGTTGAATGCTGAACTGAAGTCTACGAACAGCATCCTGACGGAGGTATTTTTATTGTCCAGGTGTGAGAGGACAGAGTGCAGTGCTATGGAGACTGCATCCTCTGTGCTCCTATTCTGGCGGTATGCAAATTGGTGGGCGTCCAGGGTGGGGGCAGGATTTGAGATGTGCTAGGACCAGCCGCTCAAAGCACTTTGTGATGATGGGGGTGAGGGCTACCGGGTGGTAGTCATTCAGTCGTGACGGTTTGGAATTTTTGGGTATCGGGACGATGGAGGTGGTTTTGAAGCAGCTTGGTACCACAGCACGGGCCAAGGACAGGTTGAATATGTCCGTCAGCACTACTGCCAGCTCTCCAGAACATGCTCTGAGAACACGTCCAGGGATGCCATCAGGACCCGCAGCCTTGTGGACTTGCCCTGCCCAGCGCCGCTCCTACATCGGTGGGAGAAAGAGTCAGTGGTTGGTGGTCTGCAGACACATCTGCCTTGGATACGGTTGTTGGGTTCCCTCTCTCAAAACGTGCGTAGAAATTGTTGAGCTCGTTGAGGAAGGAGACGTCAGAGGAGGTGGGGGAGGGGTTGATGGTCTTGTAATCTGTGATAATCTGGAGTCCTTGCCACATATGTCGGGGGTCGGAGTTGGAGAAGTGTTCTTCTACCTTCCCTTTGTAGTGGTGTTTGGCCTTTTTGATGCCCTTCTTCAGCTCAGCCCTGGCTGCACTGTAGGCCTGTGTATCTCATCTCCCGACCTGAAGGCGATATTGCGGGCCTTCAGCAGGAGACGAACATCCCGGTTCATCCAAGGCTTTTGGTTGGGATACATGGTGATCTGTTTCTGGGTGGTGACACTGTCTATAGTGGTGGAGATGTGGTCCAGTACAGATGAGGCGTACTGATCCAAGTCTGTGTGAGTGAACATATTCCAATCAGTATTTTTAAACCGGTCCTGGAGCAGAGCATCTGTCCCCTCTGGCCACACTTTTATTGTCCTCACAGTGGGTTTCACACGTTGGATGAGTGGTGAGTACCGAGGTGTGAGGAAAAGGGAGAGATGGTCAGATTGTCCAATGGGGGGAGGGGTGTTGCTTTGTATGCCCCAGGCAGGTTGGAATAAACATGGTCCAAAGTCTTGTCCCCTCTGGTATGGCAGGAGACATGTTGGTGGAATCTGGGGAGGACTGTTTTCAGGTTGGAGTGGTTGAAGTCACCAGCAACAATAAAAGCAGCCTCAGGGTGTTTGGTCTGGTGTTTACTAATGGCTGCATAAAGTTCTTTCATAGTGTGGACGAAACCAGTCCTGCGCATTCGTTGATGCAAAATAAATGAGACGAGTAGATCAGACTGAAGTGAAACAAACGGTTTTATTACAGAATTCTGGAGAGGTTACAAACAGAGAACATGCATCATGTATCTCCTAAGTAAGCTCTGACCCCTTCTCATCTGACTCCCTTTTTATAGTCGCATGACCGCTCCTTCTTACCCCAGCCTCCAATGTGTGCGTTAGGCCATCTCACTAATCCACATCATAAAAGTTTAAGGATGCGCTCGAGACGTGAGTGCATCTGCAAGGTCAGCTTAAGGTATTCCCTGTGTTTACCAACTCCCCCCGTTTTCCAGACAATGGCTCTGCTTATCTGATCAGATGAACCACACGTGTGGTGTGCTAATCCCAGAGTCTACTACTATTAGCTTCGAGGTATTTCCTGTTATCTGACGTCCTTGTGTATTCCAACATTAGTCAGCACACAGCCTTATGTGCTGACTCTTAGCTCTTAGAATTGTACAATATAACCATTAAGCTTTCAATGCTAGACATAATACATCTTAAAAAGTAATATGAACAATACTAAGGCTAATAATTCCACAATTCCCCCTTTTGACCTTTCACCCGAAAGGTCAACATTCAGACATAGCATCGTAACCTCTATATGTTGAGTTCTGACCTGCGCAGTGAATGACAAATCAAATATCCATGCTGTGGAGCTGCCTAAGGTGTAGTCTAATTCTATTCCCCCATAATACAACGTCTTTGGGGGGAAAAGTACTAATACTAATGGTCTTTGTTCGTAGTTGATCGTCTATACACCTCATATTCCCCCCTTCGTGGCTATACAGGGCCTCGAAAAACAAAAGATGAACATGAGTGCGATTACACATATAACACATTACATTTGCTTAACAACTGCACATTGTCTGGAGTGTGAGAGCGAAAAAACCTGTCAGGCAGCCAACCTTCCTGAAATATCCATCAAACAATTTGGACAGGAAAAATTCTCTCACGGTTCTCCTGCCACAAGCAACCTCCTTTATGGAACTCCAGTCCAACGTTAAAAGAAAAATTCAATATGTATGCAGTTGACTTAAGCTAATACATATGGAACCCCAAAAAAACAAATTAAAATAATGTTCGTTAGCGGGCTAGTCGACCTATCGGACCCGATAACAAACCTAAAACCCATTTCCCTAACTCGTAAAAAGAAAAGAAAAGAAAAGAAAAGAAAAGAAAACACATCTGAGGTCCCAACGTACTCAAGCAAAGACATATAAACACATCAATGTATCAGACTGAAACTCTTCCACATGTCGACTCCCCAAATGGTGTTGATGGTGTTGGGTGTAGACCTTCTTATTCAGAGTCTCTCAGTCCATTTTTATCGTCCATCCGTGAAGGTGTGCACCCCTTCAACGCTTCCCGATCTCCAAACACTAAACCTCCCACCTTTCTTTCTAAAAGGGAAAGAAAACAACAGCGAGTCCTTGGGAAAAACAACAGACACATCATATGCGAATCGTAACTCCATAAGATAATGCAAGATCCACTAAGAATGAATATAAAATGATTAAATATTCAAAAAGAATATTCCTCCACCAGTTCACCTTCTTCCACCTCATCCTCGTCTTCGTCATTAATGTTAATGGGAGTGCTGCTACCCAATTTAAACCTGTCTGCTGACAGATTTTGGCAATGCGATTTTTCAAACTAGCATTCATTTTTTCACAATTCCCTTGACTTTATGGGTGGTAAACTGCTCCAAGACGTTGTCTAATCCCCAATCTTGCAAAAATCATTCTTACTATCTTATCCACAAACTCTTTCCCATGATCTGAGGAGATCTGGAAGTCCCTATCTACCTATGACTTCTTTACACAAAATTTAGGCACTGATAAAGCTACTACCACTAATAAATATCTTTTCCCTTCAACTGGCTTTATCATGCCAATAACAATCCACAACAACTCATGCATAGGACCCCTTGGAGTCGGAATGTGACCAGGAGGAACTATCATACCCTTCCGAACATTATTTCTCCAACAGATTGTGCACCTACCTATGACATAATCAATCTACTCAAGTAAGTATGGTGCCCAAAACCCATACGCCTTTGTGATTTTACTTCTAACTTGCAACATAAGCTAACCCATGTGCTTCATCAGAGCATGCAACAGCTGGAGGTATCAATGATAACTGCGATAGTTAGAGCTGAACCTGACTCAGCTATTGTTGTTATGATAGCTGATTTAGCAGAGACTGACTCTATTTAACCAAAGCCTGCTTCTTCTCCTTCTTCTTGTCATCCCCACCTGGTTGGCTGTATGATCTGTATTCACACCTTTTGCCATACTTCCAAGGCCAACCACCTCTGCCAGTTTGCTCGTCACTGGTAGGGGCAACCTCTTCTGTATTTTGGCTCGCAAAATGGACTGTTCCATCTGATTCAAATCCGGATCATTTCCTGTAACATTTCTCCACACTTGAAGGGCTCTTAAAACATAAGCTCTCGGGTTTTCTTCCAGTCTCAGTGGCTCAATCAGAATATTATCAGGATGCGCATTTGTCGGAAATGTATCACTCAATGCTCTCTACATTCGACCTCAAACTGCAGAAAACAGCTCTGGATCATTCTCAGCAGTCCCCACATATCAATTTAGTCCAGCTTTCTGTAGAATCTCGTCCATAGCTGGAACCCCTAGGAGATTAGCTAAAAGTCTCCTGATACCTCCTATGGCAGGCTGTGTTCCCACCATAAACTCTTCCGCACAACATCAACCGGAGTAATTACATTTGACACCTTAGTTTGCTTTTTTGTCTTTTTAACAGTTCCCTTATTAACCCTTACTGTTAATTACAAATTTCTTTATTCATCAATAAATGAACACACACTGAAGATTTATAAACAGTGCTAGCTAGAATTAAATGCACTTACATCTAAATACTAATTTCTAAGTTTGTGAAAGAGTTTGTGGATAAAACAGTAGCCTCTTAGTCACCCACAGATGTCTTCAATGGAGCTCAGGTTATGCACTGGTTCTCCGCCCACAGTCATCTGGCTCTCTCCTGCTCATTCAAACAAAAGTGAATATGACACAACAAAGAGTTAATCCCAATCCATTCTTTTAACAATGCACACATTTATACACTTATCTGTCAGCACACTGGTTATTTACTTCCCCAACTATTCTGTCCTTTCTTGGGAGCTCATCTCATTTATATATATTTTATCGACGTCTCTGAAAAGAGGTTCATAGATTTTACTTAACTCTTAGATGTCCACGATATAATCAAAAGTCCTCTTTTGTCTCCCAAAGAAGACTCATTGTTGTTTATAACCATATAAAGGTAAAACAAAACATAGGACTCCTTATCCATATGACTTTTCCTCCTCACATTAATAATATTCAAATTTAATAAACATTACTTACTTTAACTAGTGATTTTAAGTTTAATTGTCCTCCATATAAGAGACTCATAAATCTATTTATTTTAATTTTTCAGCAAAGTCCCCTACAAAGGCTCCTTAAGTTTTAACTATATAAAGCAAATATCATTCCTTATCAATCCTCAACTCTCATAAAGTTACTCTATAGACACACAGCAGGTCAGAGAACATAAACGCTTCACCCCCAGAAAGAGAAGAGGGAGGGGTGGCGCTCAGACACACACACAGACCCAAATCTGCGCACACACACATTTCTTACTCAGAAAAGGAGGGGCTGACACACAGACGAAGTCTAGCTTCGTGTACACACACACACACACACACAGAGGGAGAGAGAAAAAGAGAGAGAGACCAATCCCCCTTTCTCTTCTTTTTTCTCTAAGAACGAAAAACTATACAACACACACAGAACGAGCTCAGCATTTTCCTTAAAGTCGACTCATTCATACATTACTATAACATGCTTTTGCCACCATTCACTTTTCTTTATTAACTTTATCTACCAAATTCCCTGGGCCCTGGGTGTTCCCCAAATTTTATCAAGCCAAATCCGATTATTTCTCAAAGCCAATTTTCACACAGTGACTAATCTACAGATATCTTACCATTTAAGAAGCTATAGGCCTAATAATTGTTCTACCCATGCCAAGGCGTTACTTATTAAGTGAGTACCATTATCTGAGTGAATTCTTTTGGGAAACACGTGTTGGGGAATCCAGTGATTGATCAACATTTTACAGCCTGATTTGCTATCTTTCCTCATAGTGGGGAACGCTTCCACCCAATCCAAAAATACGTCCACGAACATTAACAGATACCTGTACTTCCTGACTGTCTGAATCATATCTGTATAATCTATCTGAATGTGTTCCCCTGGGCGATTGGGCTTAGGGAATTTTCCTACCCCTGGTTTGCAAGTTTTTTGCCACATTATTTACATTACATACTTCACATTCTTTTACATGTGTGGCTATCATAGCGTTTAGAAATGGATGCCACCATCCTTTCAAGTTTTCCCTCATCTGTACCTTTCCTACTTGTGCCAACCCATGAGCTTCTCCCAGCCCTGCTTTTACCAAAGTCCATTGGGACCTTCCCAGACTAATTCACTCTTTCTACCACCTTTATCCAGCCAAATAGTCTTTTCTTCTGGGCTAGCCTGGTCCTGCACTTGCCTGAGCTTTTCTCCTGTCGGAATTGGTTCCCATGGTTCACCTTCCTTCAACACCATCTGCCAACTTCGTTCTTTTATAACCTGCTGCTTCCTTTGCTGCCTTGTCTGCTGTCTCATTACCTCTTTCCACCAATGAGTCCCCTTTCTGATGTCCCTTGCACTTTATGATGGCAACCGGTTTTGGTAGTTGTATCGCTTTCTCTGGTGCTAAGAACTCTTCCTTGTGTTTTATGGGTTTGCCCGCACTGGTGAGATAACCTGTCTCCTTTCATGGTGTAGTCTGGTCTAGCAAGGTCAGCCACATGTGCTAGTTCCTGCTTTAGTTCAATGAATGCCTGCTCTAGCTCAGGTGTCCATGTCAAAATGCCTGGCGTTAGGTTATCATAGGAGGGTGGGGATACTTGGGGATACTTACCATTCTATCCAGGTTGCCATTATATGTGCACTTCAACCTTCTGACCTTAGCTATTTCCTGTTCTGCATCTGATAACCTCTTCCTGGCTTTTCCCTTCTTAGACATTCCTGCCTTTTCATGTTCTGCCTTAGCCTCGTCTAATTCCTTTATTGCTCTAGCTGTAAAATCATTTAACGCCTGTCCCAAGGAAATCTGGTCATGGGGAGACAGTTCTTTCCCCAACATCCATTTTCTCAACAGTTTCTCTGTTTCTGCCTTCACTTTTTCCACTTTTTTGGGTCTATCTCTAAGTCATCAACCGCTTTAGCCAAAATGATTATCTGTCTCTCCAATGTTTTCCATTGCCAATTCCCCACTCCAACTGTATTATCCAATTCTTTTCTAAATCTCTTTTACTGTATTCAGCCATGTTGATCAAAAACTGGTACTCATCAAGACGTCTTCGAAGTTTTACTTGCTCGACTCACAATGCTCAGTTGTCACCGTTAGGTTTGCTGCATGTGAGGAACTTCAAACTTATCACGAATGGGCGCTTTAGAGGACCACCCTCAGGGACTCCAACCCGGTACTTTAGAGGACCACCCTCAGGGACTCCAACCCGGTACTTTAGAGGACTCAAACCTCAAGGACTCCAACCTGATACTTTTAGAGGACTTGAACCTCAGGGTCTCCAACCTGGTACTTTAGAGGACTTGAACCTCAGGGACTCCAACCCTGTTTTAGGGAGAGCCAATCCCAGGGACTTTCAACCCAGTCCTTATCCCATTCACTCGTCAGATGACGGGAGGGGTTCACCAATTCCCGGCAAAAAACCACAGACCCAATACATTATTAATCACTCAGTATATTTTTACCTTATGTTTGTTCCAATTCAGTCCTTTAAATTTAATCACCTGATCCAACCTCTTTTACCCATCCATAATTTAGCAGTTGTCAATATGCAGAATTTATTTAAATAGGTTTCTGCCAACCTGAGTAAATGGCGCGCCTGTGATGAGCAATGGAGGAGAAAGATCAAGCCTGTTTTTCCAATGGTCTCCTTTGCATCACGTCGGGGTCATCAAATTGTGGACGAAACCAGTCCTGCGCGTTCGTTGATGCAAAATAAATGAGACGAGTAGATCAGACTGAAGTGAAACAAACGGTTTTATTACAGAATTCTGGAGAGGTTACAAACAGAGAACATGCATCATGTATCTCCCAAGTAAGCTCTGACGCCTTCTCATCTGACTCCCTTTTTATAGTCGCATGACCGCTCCTTCTTACCCCAGCCTCCAATGTGTGCGTTAGGCCATCTCACTAATCCACATCATAAAAGTTTAAGGATGCGCTCGAGACGTGAGTGCATCTGCAAGGTCAGCTTAAGGTATTCCCTGTGTTTACCAACTCCCCCCGTTTTCCAGACAATGGCTCTGCTTATCTGATCAGATGAACCACATGTGTGGTGTGCTAATCCCAGGGTCTACTACTATTAGCTTCGAGGTATTTCCTGTTATCTGACATCCTTGTGTATTCCAACATTAGTCAGCACACAGCCTTATGTGCTGAATCTTAGCTCTTAGAATTGTACAATATAACCATTAAGCTTTCAATGCTAGACATAATACATCTTAAAAAGTAATATGAACAATAGTAAGGCTAATAATTCCACAATAGCCAGCTTAGCATTAGCGTCCGGGGGGATGTACGCTACAGTGATTATGATGCAATTTATTTCTCTTGGGAGATAATAGGGTCTGCATTTGACCATTATAAACTCCACATTAGGTGAGCATTGTCTCTCAGTAGTAGCAGAGTCTGTGCACCAAGCTTTGTTAATATAAATGCACAAACCTCCACCTCTGGTCTTGTCGGAGTCCTCTGCTATCCTATCAGCTTGGTGTGTGTGTCGTCCTGCTAACTCAATAGCGTTGTCCGGGCAGCCGTTGTTTAGCCATGTTTCAGTGAAAATCATGACGTTTGAGTCCATAATCCGTCTGTCGTTGGTGATGGAGAGCCAAATTTCGTCCATTTTGTTAGCCAGAAAACGGACATTGGCGAGGAAAATGCTGGGTAAGGGCAGCCGGTGTGGTATAAGCTTTAGCTTAGCTCGTAGCCCTCCGTGCCTACCCCGCCTTTGTTTACTTTCTCGGCGCCGTCTGCGTGCACTTCCGCCCGGCCGGGAAGAGTATGCAGCCTCTTCTGGAGGTGTTCTGGAGATCTCCGGAATGAGTCGGAGATCGGCGATAAAACTGTCAGAGGTTTGAGTTCTGATGTCCAGAAGCTCCTGTCTGCTGTAGAACAGCAACGCCGAGCAATTTGAGATGAATAGTCCAGTCAAAAGTAGATAGAACACCGTTATATAGCAGATTCTGGAGAGATGCTGAGCCTCGCGTTGTTCACGCGCTACCATCTTGGTCGTCCATTTTTACATAGTTTGAGACACAGATGTTGACCTGTACATTGTTTGAAATTTTTATGCAGAATGGACCAACAACGATTAATCCAAAATTGCATGAAGTAAAATCTGTTTACTTTGAGTGTGTTTACATGCACCTAATACACTGATAACTGCAGAAAATCAGATTGTGTCAGTACCTGATTCAGTGTGTTTTCACATAATAATCCAATACCTGCAGAAAATCAGATTGTCTTAGTAACTGGTTTCATATATTTACAGTTTACAATCTGATAACTACAGACAATCAGATTGTTTCGTTAACTGGTTCAGTGTATTTACAATTTATAATCTGATAACTGCAGAAATTCAGATTGTGTCAGTAACTGGTTCAGCATGTTTACATTAAATAATCTGATAATTACAGAAAATTAGATTGTGTCAGTAACTGGTTCAGATAATGGGCAAACTCCAGGTTCACATGAATCAGGCAATAATCATACTTCTGCTGTACAACCTGTTGATAAACTCACAGAATAAGACATGAGGTACACTTAACGTAAAACTCTTTATCCACTCACATTAGCAGAAGATATGAACAAGCATCATCTAGAACATGAGGAATATTTGAATCCTTCATTTCGTCAATCATATACTCAGTTTCAGCAGCGTTCTGTTTTCACACATGCCCAGACTGAGAGAAATTAAAGAAATCAGACCAAGAATTTACATGCACTGAAAAACCCTGTTACTGCACTTAAATACAGCCTCTTATCAGATTTATAGACCTTAATCTGATCTGTGAAATCAGAATGTTTGTTTACTGCAGAAACTGTAGAAATCTAATAATAATCACATCATTAAGTGTATGTAAACACACTCATCATAAAAAAAAAACTTTTTTTCCTTTTCTGTAAACCTCCCATTTTGGAGATATTTGTTTTTCTTTAGATAATATGTTACAATTTTATGTATTGTAATAAAATATGTTATTGAAAACATTTAGGACTGTTTGTTCAGTATTCAGCCATCACTACTTTTTCAACATGTTTGCCCAATGCTGTGAATATGTAAACATGTTCAAATAAAGTGATTACAAATATCTAAACAAAAAAGCATTTTTAAAAAAGAGGCAATATCAGCAGCTTTCAGTTGAATGGACATCAGATATACATGTAAGTTAATTAGCATCAATGTTTCAGATAATCCACACTTTCTATGATGAAGAAAGTATGGGGTTTTTTATGCTATGATATGAATGAATCGAGCTGCCACTCTGTTCATTTCTGGGCCTCCTCATTCTGTTTTTCTCAGTGCTGATAGGCTGAAGAATTTCGCAAGTGAAGTAGGGAATTAATGTAAATACAGGTGCCAGTTCACATTGTGTTAAACTGGTCATTGTGTTTCATAGTCTGGGGAACTTTTTCAGGATCAAGTGATTTAAAAGATTTCTGCATGTAATTAAAAAGCTGTTAACCACAAATTAGCAAACCTTTTTTGGCCAAAACTTTTAATTGATATTTTTCAGTACAGTCATTCACAAATAAATTATCGAAAATATTGCAACACAGACACCTGATTTCCTTGACAGAAAGTTTTTTAAACATTAATAAACTTTGTGATTAATAAAAGGAAAGTTGTTTCAGTCTTAATCAGAAGAGATATGTAATCCTCAAAGTGTTTACATGTGCCAGAAAAGAAAAGAAAAGAAAAGAAAAGAAAAGAAAAATCTTGTATATCTTGACAGTATAAATGAAGTGGTATATGAATAATCAAACTGAAAGTTTATTAGCCACTTGTTTCTTTGTTTACAGAACCAGCTCACACACATGTGTATGGTCTGGTCTACGCACTAATTAATTGTAATATAGCACCACCTACTGGCATGGGGTGATCATGCTCTCAACACGTCAGCCAAGATGTAACAAAGTCTTAACTACATGAATGCAAATATAGTTTCACACTTTACGAAAACCTGATTTTTTTAAAGTGCTCACCTGAGCTACACACATGCTACTGCTAACACCACTTTGCTTCAGTTATTACTCTAAAATCTAGACAGTTATTATGATGCTCCAGGATTAAATCTCTCTGTTAAACAAATATCAACAACTGCATTAAAAGCCAACGTTGCTGTGAGATCATTTTTTTCTCCTTAAAGCAACTCCTGGCTATAACGTTCATAATCATCCAACAGTAGTCAGAGGATCTGAAGGCTCAGGCACGGGAGCAAAGGGCAGGAAATGTGGTGTGGATATACAGTAAATCAAGTGTTTTAGAGCAGATTATGGTATTTTGGGGGATGCAGATGTTGCAGATTAAAGTATTTTTAGAAATTCCAATTAGGGCATTGTGTGGATTACAACATTAGAGAATTTTGTGGATTAGGGAATTTTGAGATTAGGACATTTTGAAATTAGGACAATTTGTGATTAGGGCAGTTTGGAATTAGGGCATGTAGTGGATTAGGAAATTTCATGATTAGGGTGTTTTGGAATTAGGGCATTTTGAGAATAAGACAGTTTGTGATTAAGGCTTTATTGTGATTAAAACAGTTTGGGATTAGGGCAGTGGAGACACACTGAGTCTGTGGTGAGATCTGGGGCTGGAGGGCTCAGGTGTTGAGGTGGGAGAGACTTCCAAGACATCTTCTCTGAATAAAGGGGAGGATGGACTCTCTGGAGACTCCGGGGGTTCAGAGCGATCAGATCTGGTCTGGATTATCTCCTCTGGCGTCTTCAGAAACCTACCACAGAAAGAGAGAGAGAGAGAGAGAATTTGATTCAGTGATTCACTGATTCACATTAATTTATTAATTTGATTCATCTGATTGATTCTCTTTCTCTTTTTCTTCTCTAGATAAAGAGGCTATTTTCTACAGGAAGAACATATCAACTTATTCAAAGAGGCCGTTCTTAATGGCTACAAAGTGGTGTTTTGTGGTAAAATGTAAAAGATGAATATTCTAGCTTTAGTATTCCTTACAACATGTACATAAACATTGCATAGAAGCTACAAAAAAAAGTTTTAGTTGTACTTTAGACAGATGACCAAAAGTAACAGATTCAAATGCCATTGTAGTGAATGAGTGTAGTAGGGCTGATCTGACTTAGAGAATCAGCTTTCGGTTGGTCCCCCACCTGAAGAGCAGTCTCTGTCCGGACTCTTTTTTGATGATGTTGAGTTTGTAGTAGTGACGCAGCGCTCGTGACATTTTCTCATATGTCATGTTGGCTCTGTTCTGAAAAGCAGAGGAGAAACGTCATTGAAATGATGAAAGAATCAGACAATAAAGCACTAACCGCCCCACCTCCGTGACCCCCCCCCCACTGACCTTATGGTTCCCCCACAGCCGTGCCAGCCCGTTAGGATCCACCACTCTGAACACCATGGAGTCCGGATCTTCCCAACGGATGTAGGACTCGTACCGACAGTCCAGCAGCAGGTGGTACACATAGTCCCACAGCAGCCTGCAGTCTGGAGAGAATAAATGCCTGGTTACTCAGAAGAACCAACAAATTTAACATGTAAAAAAGATTGCAGCACAGGTTCTGTCATCACGCTGATTTTGTGTTGCCAGGTCTACTGTACTGCTCATTGGAGGTCCACACCCTCTGGAAATGGGAATTTTTTAGTGTTGTTAATGTGGTATTCTGTTTGTGTTATCTGTATAACTGTGTGTTGGGCAGTTTGTTCAGGTAGGTGGGCTGAAGGTTTACTGTGAAGCAGAGATGTACAACTGGTGATGAACTCCTCACTATTCGTGTTATTTTTTTCCCCTCCTGCCTAGTGTTTAATAAAAGAGGACTTCCTCTTCTAACAGAATCATGGCCTCTCTTGTGTCTTAGGCACGACTCACACATACTGCCTCTGTGTGGTGTGAGCGATGCAGAAAGTCTTGTTTTCATTTGTGTTAATAGCACTTTCGTACAGGCTGCACATGCAAAGCGACAGAGTCCCAGACATTGCTCCGAAGTACCATGATGTTTAGAGAATAGACCATAAGCCGTTTTTTTAAATGCACACTACACGGCAAAATGCACTGAAATAAACCGTGAAAATCAATAAAAATGAAACAAAACACTGTATACAAAATTAAAAACACTATTTTTAAATTAAATTTAATTAATGCTGAAATGCTAGGTAAGGGGGGGGAGGGTTGTTGTATTAGCAAGTTAAATGTCTCTTATGGCTCACCAAATGTCCAGAAACAGCCCTGAAACCACAATATAACCATCTCTACATATGATCTATGACTGTAGATATAATACTACCTTCTAATAATAATAATAATAACCTCTACAAATCATTCACATACAGGCAACTCACTAAAAGGCACTAAAATGCCAATATGCCAATATTTGAGAAATCATTATACTGTTTCCTTAGCGAGCATCAGCAGTGATATGATAGACACTGCATTGTTTTTATAATAACCAAGACTCCTGCATGTTCACACTAGAGAATCGATACAAGCAAATAGCATTTAACCTTTAAGAGCTTTGAGTTGAAGCATCTTCATTATTATACCTGCAATCTTTCCATCAGCCTCAGAGGTTTCTGTGGAACTCCTGGTCACCTCTGGTCTGTTGGATAAGTTCAGTGGCTCGTCTTTACTGCTGAGGGGCAAGGGCCGGATGAGGGGTGGAGAGTTCACCTCTTCAGAACCAAACAAAGAAGAGCCAAGAGTTTCTATTGTGATTGGGGTAACATTTTGAATTTAGTGTACAAGAATCAAACTCTAACATTGTTTTAAAGTGACTAATCAGCATTTGAGATACTTTCATTAAAATAATTATTATGCAGTTCTGTTTATCCAGTATTGGCAGCAAATTGGCAGGCAAGTTTTGAAGTATTACTCTGTATTCTAAACCTAATTCTAATAATACTCCTAATACTATCCTAATTGGAAGACATTACCCTGCTCATATAAAAACAACATAGTCTAGCAGGGATGATCACTAGAAAAACTAGCATATGTTGTGTTTTGTTGCTGGTATGCTGGTCAACCAGCATGACTATGCTGGGTGATCAGCTACACCAAAACCAGACCAGTACTAGACCAGCAAAGATCATCTTAAACCATCATGAAATCCTTACTGGTCTGTGCTGTGTTTTTCATCAGTGTAGGACATTATACCTCAATAAATGCATTTAATAGTACAACCCCAATTCCAATGAAGTTGGGACGTTGTGTAAAACATAAATGAAAACAGAATATGATGATTTGCAAATCCTTTTCAACCTATATTCAATTGAATACACTACAAAGACAAGATATTTAATGTTCAAACGGATAAACTTTATTGTTTTTTGCAAATATTCACTCATTTTGAATTTGATGCCTGCAACACATTCCAAAGAAGTTGGGACAGGAGCAACAAAAGACTGTGAAAGTTGAGGAATGCTCAAAAAACACCTGTTTGGAACATTCCACAGGTGAACAGGTTAATTGGGAACATTCCTGAAAGGCTCAGACTTTGTGAACAACTGCGTGAGCAAATAGACCAACAGTTTAAGAACAACGTTTCTCAATGTGCAACCGCAAGGAATTTAGGGATTTCATCATCTACAGTCCATAATATCTTCAAAAGATTCAGAGAATCTGGAGAAATCTGTAAGTAAGCGGCAAGGCAGAAAACCAACATTGAATGCCCGTGACCTTTGATCCCTCAGGCGGCACTGCATTGAAAACCGACATCATTCTCTAATGGATATTACCACATGGGCTCAGGAACACTTCAGAAAACCATTGTCAGTGAACACAGTTCGTCGCTCCATCTACAAGTGCAAGTTAAAGTTCTGCCATGCAAAGCGAAAGCCATATATCAACAACATCCAGAAACGCCGCCAGCTTCTCTGGGCCTGAGCTCATCTGAGATGGGCTGACGCAAAGTGGAAAAGTGTCCTGTGGTCTGACGAGTCCACATTTCAAATTGTTTTTGGAAATCATGGACGTTGTGTCCTCCGGGCCAAAGAGGAAAAGGACTGTCTGAATTGTTATCAGCACAAAGTTCAAAAGCCACCATCTCTGATGGTATGGGAGTGTGTTAGTGCCCATGGCATGGGTAACTTACACATCTGTGAAGGCACCATTAATGCTGAAAGGTACATACAGTTTTTGGAGCAACACATGCTGCCATACAAGCAACGTCTTTTCAGGAATGTCCCTGCTTATTTCAGCAAGACAAATTCAGCCAAGCCACATTCCGCATGTGTTACAACAGCGTGGCTTCGTAGTAAAAGAGTGCAGGTACTAGACTGGCCTGCCTGCAGTCCAGACCTGTCTCCCATTGAAAATGTGTGGCACATTATGAAGCACAAAACACGACAACGGCAACTGAACGTGTGCATCAAGCAAGAATGGGAAAGAATTCCACCTACAAAGCTTTAACAATTAGTGTCCTCAGTTCCCAAATGCTTATTAAGTGTTGTTAAAAGGAAAGGTGATGTAACACAGTGGTAAACATGCCCCTGTCCCAACTTCTTTGGAATGTGTTGCAGGCATCAAATTCAAAATGAGTGAATAGTTGCAAAAAACAATAAAGTTTATCCATTTGAACATTAAATATCTTGTCTTTGTAGTGTATTCAATTGAATATAGGTTGAAAAGGATTTGCAGATCATCATATTCTGTTTTCATTTATGTTTTACACAACGTCCCAACTTTTTGGGAATTGGGGTTGTAACAGATAATTACTGATATTAAATCAAATGGAAATCTAAAGTGTATCCTGAATAAAAAATTGCAGTCACTGTTATGCAGATGTATTTCTGGTAGCCCTGTTTGGTTGCTGACCTGAGTGTGTGTGCAGAGTGAGATTGGAGTGTTCTCTGGTTTCCAGATTGTGATCAGTATCTGGCGTGACTGATGTTCGAGCATTTGGATTCACCGGACAGACGGGGACGGATCTGTTAGCAGCAACACAGGGACCTGCAACAATCAGATAAGATCAGACAGCTCAGAGGAACGTTTGGTAATGAGGGTGGTAAAGGTTCTGCAGAGAGCCATTAGCATTAGCTTTGTTCATTTCAGTGGGATTAGCTCAGTGTGGCATGGACCATCATTGGGACTTTCCTCTGGCACCAAAATCTAGAAAATGGAGTAGTAAATATTACGAATGACCACATTACCAGCCTTAATGCACTCACAAAAATGAAATGTTGCACTCAAAAATATTATGTCAAAAGCTTCCAGGAAACTGTGATAACACCTTCATTCTGATGTCATCACCTACATCGGTGAAGGTGTACCTGTACCTGTACTTAGCA
The DNA here is from genome assembly GCF_015220715.1 of Pygocentrus nattereri. Lineage (NCBI taxonomy): Eukaryota > Metazoa > Chordata > Actinopteri > Characiformes > Serrasalmidae > Pygocentrus > Pygocentrus nattereri. Next base: position 22,349,076 of record NC_051219.1, on the reverse strand, counting down.
TTGATTAGGCTGTAGAAGAGGGGGCATCTGACATCTGTTTTTATGGCAACCTGTTTTAGCTTTAATTCTACTTTTCTTGATGGTAGGAATTCAATTCACATGTGAATTCTTGGTATCTATTTTTTTCACCAGTACAAATTGATAGTAATAAATAAATAAAAAATTTTTACTACTAAAATTTTACTACTAAAATGTGTTTTTGAGATCTAGAATTAAATTTCTCTGGTACAAATCACATTTTTGATGGCAAAGAAAGACAACATAAAGAGGACGATGATGATAGCAGGAGCCAACAGGAAATATGCTGAGTTTTACTCACCAAAATTACACTGACCAAAAAAATACTTGAAATAACTTAATGAAGTTGACTGAAAGAAAACAACTGAACATAAAAGTGAAGTGTCTACACACATAGCATCACAAAGCACTAAAAAGGGTTCTGCTGTTGTTACGATGTCAGACTTGTAAACAATAAAAGAACCCTTTTGGTGCTTAATAAAACCCTTTTTTGTAACACTTTACTTGGAGTGGTCCTCGCAGTAGTGTAGCATCTGAATACATTGAAGTAAATATCTTGTAGACATCATACAATACTTGGGACATACTAGTTGGGACATTGTGTAAAACATAAATAGAAACAGAATATGATGATTTGCAAATCCTTTTCAACCTATATTCAATTGAATACACTACAAAGACAAGATATTTAATGTTCAAACGGATAAACTTTATTGTTTTTTTGCAAATATTCACTCATTTTGAATTTGATGCCTGCAACACGTTCCAAAAAAGTTGGGACAGGGGCAACAAAAGACTGGGAAAGTTGAGGAATGCTCAAAAAACACCTGTTTGGTACATTCCACAGGTGAACAGGTTAATTGGAAACAGGTGAGTGTCATGATTGGGTATAAAGGGAGCATCCCTGAAAGGCTCAATCATTCACAAGCAAGGACAGGGCGAGGTTCACCACTTTGACGAGTACAAATTTTAAAATTGTTTTTGAATATCATGGACATCATGTCCATGACCAAAGAGGAAAAGGACTGTCCGGATTGTTATCAGTGCAAAGTTCAAAAGCCAGCATCTCTGATGGTATGGGGGTGTGTTAGTGCCCATGGCATGGGTAACTTGCACATCTGTGAAAGCACCATTAATGCTGAAAGGTACATACAGGTTTTGGAGCAACATATGCTGCCATCCAAGCAACGTCTTTTTCAGGGACGTCCCTGCTTATTTCAGCAAGACAAATTCAGCCAAGCCACATTCTGCATGTGTTACAACAGTGTGGCTTCATAGTAAAAGAGTGCGAGTACTACACTGGCCTGCCTGCAGTCCAGACCTGTCTGTGTGGCACATTATGAAGCACAAAATACGACAATGGAGACCCCAGACTGTTGAACACCTGAATTTGTACACTGAGCAAGAATGGGAAAGAATTCCACCAACAAAGCTTCAACAATTCAGTTCAGTTCCCAAACACTTATTGAGTGTTGTTAAAAGGAAAGGTGATGTAACACAGTGGTAAACTTACCCCTGTCCCAACTTCTTTGGAACGTGTTGCAGGCATCAAATTCAAAATGGGTAAATATTTGCAAAAAACAATAAAGTTTATCTGTTTGAACATTAACCTTGTCTTTGTAGTGTATTCAATTGAATATAGGTTGAAAAGGATTTGTATATCATCACATTCTGATTTTATTCATGTTTTACATAATGTCCCAACTTCATTTGAATAAGTAGGTGTATTGTTAATATGTTGCTTCCAGTATGCAAAACCTAATTTAACCCAACCATACCCAAAACCTAACCCTAACCCTGGCCCTAATCCTAACCCTAACCTTGACCTCAACCCAAAACCTAATCCTAACCCTCACCCTGGCCCTAATGCTCAAAAAACACCTGTTTGGTACATTCCACAGGTGAACAGGTTAATTGGAAACAGGTGAGTGTCATGATTGGGTATAAAGGGAGCATCCCTGAAAGGCTCAATCATTCACAAGCAAGGACAGGGCGAGGTTCACCACTTTGACGAGTACAAATTTTAAAATTGTTTTTGAAAATCATGGACATCTCCATGATTTTCCATGACAACTCCAGCCTTATCCTCAACCCAAAACCTAATCTTAACCCTCATACGTTTTTGATATGTTACTAAGAGTCATTTGAGTGTTTGTTTCATTTAAAAGGACCATTCAATATAAAATGTCACCCCCTGTTCAAACTGGTTCTATGTAGAACCATATGTGACAGATTCTCCATTAACTACCATGCAAAGAAATGTTTAATTATGCAAAGGGTTCTTTGAGTCTTCATGGTTCTATTTCAATCCATTGTCCTCACAAAAAAAACTTTGAAGATCCATCTTTTTTAAGAGTGCAGTTTAAATAGTCCAGTTAAACTCCTGTTAGTGCTGTAAGTGAAAGCAAAGGTTATAAAAAAACAACTTAAATCTGTGTCATTTATCTAATTTTATTATAAGATTATTTAATTCTTACTTGTCTTTGAGTAAAATGATTTCACTATGTTGGCAGATAATTTGCCTTCCTGTGTTCTGCCAGTTAGAAATCATTTCACCCAATAAAATTACTTTACACAAGCAAACAGCATCTACAAATGAGAAAAATAACCTCATAATATTAGCACAGCCATCTCAAAATGAGAGATTTAGATTAGATTGAAGATGATTTCTCTTGTTAAGAAGTAATTTTTTGCAGTGCAGGGAGTGAAAAGAACACTGATTGGCTGATGGCTTTGTCTTTAGCTTTAACATCCTGTTACTTTGATCTCCTGCATGAGTGATAAGAGCCAAAAACAGTATGCAGTTTTTTTGACATTAAAACAGAAAAAAAGAAGTAGTTGAAGAAACTAGACACAGACACTGAAAAATCACTTGTAAAAAAACAGATAAGGTCACAATCAGAAGGTCATTTTGAATTGAAGTCTACGGAGAAACACGTTTTGTTACTGAAGGCAGGAATTCTACTGTTTGGCCACGAGGGGGCGCCATGTACATAAGAATATTTACTTTCGTTTATACTACTATAATATAATTACTATATTTAATTTTTTACTAAATTCTATTATTGTTTTTATTCTTTTATTTTTATTTCCTTTTATGATTCTTTTACTTGACTGTTAAATTTAAGTTTGCATATTTATCCTTTTATGTTGAAATCATATTCATTGGTTTATTATCTTGGTTTTATTTTAGATTTCTGCTTCTTAACCAAATCTTAATCGTTCCCTTAATTCTTATGCCATTTATCTTGCATTTTTTTAGTTCATTTGTTTGTTAGTTTAATCTGATTAAATTCCATTTTCATTTCTTTTCCAATCCTTTTAATGTTGTAAACGGTTGTAAACCCTTTACGTTATATGTAAATTTCATGATGAATGGACTAAAACAAATGACCCCAAATAAATTGGAGAACAGTCTGGTTCTATTGACTAACATTAAAAGTAAAGTATGTTTTTACCTTCTCCTGTAAAGTGATCCTTTTGGAGTTACAAGGTTTTCTTTCGACAACAGTGAAATGCTCAGCTGTATCAAGCCTTCCAGAACTATCAAACCCAGTCTCCACTCCAACAGACCAAATGGAGTTAGATTTTCAAACCTTCTAATCTTATTTAGAAAATACCCTTCGATCCACTTTAGAAAATGTGGCACCACTTAAAATGAAAAGAATAAGGCAGAAAAAGCTCACCCCATGGTACAACGACAAAACCCGTACCTTAAAACAAACAGTTCAGAAACTAGAGCGGAAATGGCGACAAACCAAGCTGGAAGTGTTACACTCTGCCTTATAGAGTATAGAAATGCTCTCACTAAGGCTCGCTCAGCAATTCAGAGGTGTAAAATCCAGGTTCAGAAAGTAAAAATCCTTCCCAGGATTTTGTTCCAACAGGCTGGACAGCTCTGCTGGTGGTGTGATCTAACTAGAGAAGCCAGCCTGTTGGAACAAAATCCTGGGAAGGACTTTTACTTTCTGGACCTGAATTTTACACCTCTGCTCAGCATATCTGGCCTCGCTGATCGAAAGTAATAAATATAATCCTAGAGTACTGTTTAGTGTTTTTAACTGTTTTTATATAAAACAAAACACAGTTGTAGAAGAAAGGCTGGAAACTTTTTACCCACTCCCACAGCTAGAACTAGAGAAGTTTATCTCCTCTGCAAATTGCACAACCTGCACACTCGATGCAATTCCCTAATAATTCCTCAAAGAAGTACTGCCAATTATTATAAACCCTCTTTTAACTGTAGTAAACTCGTCCCTTAGTCTGGGCCATGTACCCAAAGCTTTTAAACTAGCAGTAATTAAACCTCTGATCTGATCATTTCCTCTGATAAGGAAAATAGAGGACTGTTTAAAAGACATGAAATGCTGGATGTTACGTAACTTCCTCCTACTAAACAGTAACAAAACAGAGATTCTTCAATTAGTCCAAAACGCTGCAGCCAGGGTCCTCACTAAAACTAGAAAATTTGATCATATCACTCCAGTGCTATCATCACTTCAGTGGCTGCCTGTTAAATTCCGTATTGATTATAAAATTCTTTTATTGACATTTAAGCCCTACATGGGCTCAATCCTGAGTACCTTACAAGACCTTATTTCCTATTACGAGCCATGACTACTCAGATCACAGAGTGCTGGCTTTTAATAGTTCCTAGAATTCATAAGGCTGCAGCTGGGGGAAGAGCTTGTTCTTATAAAGCCCTCAAACTCTGGAATGATCTTCCAGAAAATGTTTGGGACTCTTTAAATCTAGGCTGAAACTCACTTGTTCAGTTTAGATTTTGGTAGCTAATGTTCCCCCTTAGATAAAGGCAGCATGATCCAGGGGTCCATGGACACAGGGAATTACAGTAAACTGAGATGCTGGTGCTGGTCGTCCCGCTGCTCACACGTGGTCACTCAGGTTTATGGACGGTGGAGCGGAGGGATGCCAAACTGTTTCAGAATGCTCTCGTGTCTGTATGTCCTTCTGCTTCTGACCTTCTAGTTAAGCTGTCATAGTCAGAGGAGGATGTATCCCCCCTGGTGAGCCTTGGTTCCTCCCAAGGTTTCTTGCTCAGCTCTGAGGGAGTTTTTCCTTGCCACTGTCGCCCCTGGCTTACTCACCTGGGGGTTTTTACATTCTTGTTAAAACTTTGTCTTTTCTGGAATTCTGTGAAGCTGCTTTGTGACAACATCCATTGTAAAAAGTGCTATACAAATAAATTTGATTTAATTTGATATTGAAAATGTATTTCTGAGTGAAAATGAAAGTTGACAGATTGATAATTCAGCTTTCATTACCCATCTAAACAGCTCAGATGAAGTGCTCTGGACTGGAGAGACCTCTTATAAATGCTGTATTAATACATTTATAATGTGCTATGTGGTGTACAAAACAGCAGATGTTCTAGCACTACTTATTCTTGCAGTAGTTATGAGTTTTTTTTTTTAATATGCATAACAAATGGAGAGTGTATGACTTTCTACATTCAGGTTTCATAACACATTATAACCTCATAAGAACAAAAGGCTTTTGGTTCAGTTGCAGTAAATACAGTTCAATGTTCAACAAAGCGCTGGTTCATTTCAGAAAACACAGAAAGGTTTGTTTCTACTGGACGTGTTGGGGAAGCACCTGGACCTGCGAGAGAAAGGCTGCATTCAACACTTTTTACCAGGAGCAGGTAAACCACACCTACTGGCAACGACTCAACACCAAATCAAACCAACCTGCAAGTCACTGTAAAGGGCAAAACTGCAAGAGTTTCTCAATGGAAACTTCATTAAACAGGTTAAGTTGAATCTGAATAGTATGTTTTATGGTGAATCAACACAGTCAAGCAGTGACCCTGGCTTTATAGGTGCCCACTGTTTCCTATCAGCTCCTTTGAAGGAAGATTATGTTAATAACCGCAGCGCAGAAGGAAGAGTTTTATTTCCTTTCTCTTCTAGGCATGGTGAGATTCTTACCTGCCCATACACGCCTCAAACTCAGACGCTGTTCATCAACATTCTGCCACCTGTACAACTAGAAAGCTTAAAATAAACTAGCAGACAAGAAAATAAAGGAGATTCAACTGTACTGAAAATCCTCACAGCGTCTAACCTCACTCTGCATCGGACAAGTCAAATATATCAAACATATTTCTGCAATGTATAAAAATTGCCAAAAAATGTAATTGTTAAATTTATTTTTATTTATTTCTGATTGCTATTATATTTGTTCAGTTGTGTGTAGTTCTCACAGTACTGACTTCTGTGGCGGTGCAATAACATGGCTCAAATGCGTCTCAGTTCACCTCCTTAAGTGGTTTGAGTGATCAGATTTGCATGTTTTAAATTCGTCTTTGGTGAGTTTGCGCATGCATGTTTTCTGTGTGTCTTGGCCTCATCCAGATATGATCCTGATATTCAAAACACATGAAGTGACCAGGTATAAACAGGGTCTATGTGTAGAGTAGGAAGAACTGAGAAGGTCTGGCACTGATGGCTGAGAGATGTAGTGAGGCTGGAGCGAACTGTTAAAAAAGATTTACACATACAGAAACATGGATATAAAAAGCAAATGCAAAATAAAAGTCCCATTATTATACCAAAAAACCTCACTTCCAAACACGTGAGGACACAGGCTGTTACTAAAAACACAGTAGCGGCAAACTGCAATATAAACAGCCTTAGCTTTGAGTATGGTTAGACCCAAATATTAGACTACTTGGATTTTTTTTTGGATCAATGTAGTTTATCAATGAAGGTGAACTGCAGAACTCTATACTGTTCAGGGTTCCTGGGAGAAACTCGGATGACTCAAGGTTTCGGTCCATAACACAGTTTTAGAGGTTCCCCCTCATAAAATCCCCCACCCCCCCAAAACACATATCTACATGCAAGTGCATCCGTTATAACCCCGGGTGCCTGTAACTCAGTAAACAGAGCATGCCTGTGGGTCTGTTCTCACCTGCAGCGCTGACTGAGGTGTGCATGTGCTTGCTGGGGGCGGGTGCTGGGGACGTGCAGGTCAGACTGTGTCTCTGCTGCTTCACATGCTGGAGGAGCTCATAGAGGACATCTCCTAAACATCAAACAAGACATCAGTACACAAATTCAAGTCATCTGTAAGCTACACTTCCCCAACACATCCTTACTTTCAGATATTACTGCTGAAAAAAAAACAGAGAAATGATTGTGTTTATGATGATTTTGAAATTTAGTCTTTAAATTAGAGAAAAAATTAAATATTAAAAAAATTATACAGCTTATTGTCTGAGACAGGCTTCTGATGACTTACACTGTAAACATCTGTAAACATGGACTACAGTACCTACAAGATGCTGCTACTGTGTTTAGCTATGCTAACATACTTCAGTTCAATTAATGTATAATGCTGAACCTGAGCTTGGACAGCGAAGTCTGAAGTCCTCTTTGGTCAGCAGACACAACGCTTTACCATTCATCTCAAACTTTTCATGATCAGCACGGCGTAAGGAGAACTCCCTCTGAGCCCAGCGCAGCCACAGATTAACATCTTCCTTATCCCACAGAGATGGGTTAATACCTACAAAACCACAACAGCACAGGCAAAGTCAAATATAAAACTTTATATGTAGTATATAACAAATCTAAAAAATACATACACACTGCCTGACTGAAAGTTTAATGATACCCACTGATCCAACATTTCTTCTAAAATCAAGGCTATTAATCCTCTGTGGTCTGAGGTCATTCTTTTGATTTGTGCATATCCTCTTAAATTCTCATTCAAAAAGGCTTTTCATATAACATAATCCTTATATGTTTCATATCAAAATGCTCTATTATCTTCATCACTACTTTCCAAAACTGCTGCAGCAACTTCAGCAGCTGTAAACTCTCACATGTGTCTCTGATGTGGACTGAATGAAGGGTTTCTGGCACAATGATTCAGTCCTTAGTGATTTCCTGAGAGTCCATTGGTCAGTTTCACTCAGAATGTAGATGGACACACAAATCCACCAGTTCCACACGGTGAATTCCACATAACTCCAGATGTGAGTCACATACGATCTTGTGATAAGATGGAATGAAAAGGGCGACTCTACAGGAAATGTTTAAACTGTATTTCTGTGCTTGATCTGCACAAAGAGAGAAATAGGTATAGAAACATTAAATTTGATGGACAGGTTAGTTTGTACACCCCAGAGGATTAATAGGGAGTTTGTTTCCCCTTTGCTGCAGTCTTTTCGCTTTATACATATAATGATGAACAAAAAAGTATATATTTATAAGCACAAAGATGAGTTTAAAAACAGAAAAGTAAAGAAGTTACATTAGTACATTAGTACTTTGTTACAAAGCCATTGGCAATTGCAGCTTTGAGACATCTACACTACTGTGTGAAAGTTTTAGGCATCTAAACAAATTTTTTAACAATTTACCTCTGCAGTGAGTTTATCACAATATACATTAGAATAAAGTCATAGTCATAATTCAAATAAACATAAAAACAATAAAAAGTAACAAGAATTTCTTGGGTCCATATTTTTCCTTTATACCTGCTCAGTCACCACAGAGACTTGTTAATATCATCAATTACATCATTAGCACAATTTAATAAAGCACTGATTGTCAAACCAGGATTTGCTTTTTAACTACATATAATACTTGGCTTCCTCGAGGACAGGTTTGAAAACACAAACACACTAACATCCATAAAATCACTATTTATATATTATATACATGTGAGTTTATATATATATATATATATATATATATATATATATATATATATATATATATTTATACACGCACACACACACATATTATATTTATATATATAATCATTATTAATTAATATTCTATAAATTTGTATAATGTATATTCAAATATTAACACTTTTCTCAGCAAAGAAACACATGCTACACAAATAAATAGATTTTGAAAATGTGTCTTGGGTGCCTGAGACTATCGCACAGTACTGTATGTTAAGTAATTTGCTTTTTGCAGCGCTGTGGTTCAGTTTTGGTCTGTTCTTTATGGCAAACCTTCAAATCTTCATTTCCCCTGAAGGTTATGAGGGTCCCTCTGATTGTGATTTGTCCACAAACTAACCATAAATTTTCAGTGAGATTAAAATCGGAAGCCTGGCTAGACAGTAGGAAAGTAGAAAACTAGAGTTCAGTTATTCTGGCAGCATGACTAAGGTTGTTGTCTTGTTGAAATGACCATCTTCTCAACGTATTCCTTTTCTTGGCTGATAAGACTAAATTCTTCTCTAATATCTCCTGCTACATTTATCCTTCAATGTTGTGTGATCCTACAGTGTTTTCTCATTGAATACTTCTGTACAAAGTTGAATGTGCTGACAACAAAATCACAAAAAAATCATCAATGGAAATCAAATTTATTAACCAATGGAGGCCTTCATTTGGAGTCACACACAAAATTAAAGTGGAAAAACACACTACAGGCTGATCCAACTTTGATGTAATGTCCTTAAAACAAGTCAAAATGAGGCTCAGTATTGTGTGTGGCCTCCACGTGCCTGTATGACCTCCCTACAATGCCTGGGCATGCTCCTGATGAGGTGACGGATGGTCTCCTGAGGGATCTCCTCCCAGACCTGGACTAAAGCATCCGCCAACTCCTGGACGGTCTGTGGTGCAACGTGGCGTTGGTGGATGGAGCGAGACATGATGTCCCAGATGTGCTCAATTGGATTCAGGTCTGGGGAATGGGTGGGCCAGTCCATAGCTTCAATGCCTTCATCTTGCAGGAACTGCTGACACACTCCAGCCACATGAGGTCTAGCATTGTCCTGCATTAGGAGGAACCCAGGGCCAACCGCACCAGCATATGGTCTCACAAGGGGTCTGAGGATCTCATCTCGGTACCTAATGGCAGTCAGGCTACCACTGGCGAGCAAAGAAATGCCACCCCACACCATTACTGACCCACTGCCAAACCGGTCATGCTGAAAGATGTTGCAGGCAGCAGATCGCTCTCCTCGGTCACGTCTGTCACATGTGCTTAGTGTGAACCTGCTTTCATCTGTGAAGAGCACAGGGCGCCAGTGGCGAATTTGCCAATCCTGGTGTTCTCTGCACGGTGTTCGGCTGTGAGCACAACCCCCATCTGTGGACGTCGGGCCCTCATTACCATCCTCATGGAGTCGGTTTCTAACCATTTGTGCAGATACATGCACATTTGTGGCCTGCTGGAGGTCATTTTGCAGGGCTCTGGCAGTGCTCCTCCTGTTCCTCCTTGCACAAAAGCGGAGGTAGCAGTCCTACTGCTGGGTTGTTGCCCTCTTACGGCCTCCTCCACGTCTCCTGGTGTACTGGCCTGTCTCCTGGTAGAGCCTCCAGCCTCTGGACACTACGCTGACAGACACAGCAATCCTTCTTGCCACAGCTTGCATTGATGTGCCATCCTGGATGAGCTGCACTACCTGAGCCACTTGTGTGGGTTGTAGAGTCCATCTCATGCTACCACGAGTGTGAAAGTACCACCAACATTCAAATGTGACCAAAACAGCCAGAAAGCATAGGAACTGAGAAGAGGTCTGTGGTCCCCACCTGCAGAACCATTCCTTTATTGAGTGTGTCTTGCTAATTGCCAATAATTTCCACCTGTTGTCTATTCCATTTGCACAACAGCATGTGAAATTGATTGTCAATCAGTGCTGCTTCCTAAGTGGACAGTTTGATTTCACAGAAGTTTGATTTACTTGGAGTTATATTGTGTTGTTTAAGTGTTCCCTTTATTTTTTGAGCAGTGTAGTTAAAATACACAATAGATAATTTGATGTTAATAAGCATTCCTCTTAATTATACTGAATGATATACTGTATGTATTCAAATCACATACGTAATCTTCCTGGGAGTTTACAGAGCTCATCTGGAGGTTCAGGGTAGACGGAGGGCAAGGGGGCCAGAGCGGCTGAACACACTGGGGTCCGAACTTCGCTGGAGTCCTGTACACACACACACACACACACACACACACACACACACACACACACACACACACACACACACACACACACACACACACAGAAAATCATAAAATTAAATTCATGAATATAATCATATTTTAACCCCTTAAACTCTAAATGTCTCTATATCCACAAAGCTCTTGGTTATAATAGATACTGAATAGTTCATAGTACATATTGAATGATTCATAGTAGATACTGAATAATTCATATTAGATATTGAATAATTCATAATAGATAGTGAATAATTCATAGTAGATACTGAATGATTCATAGTAGATACTGAATAATTAATAGTAGTTACTGAATGTTTCATAGTGGACACTGGATAATTCATAGTAGATACTGAATGATTCATAGTAGATACTGAATGATTCATAGTAGATACTGAATAATTTATAGTAGATAATGAATGATTCATAGTAGATAGTAAATAATTCATAGTAGATACTGAATGATTCATAGTAGATACTGAATAATTTATAGTAGATACTGAATAATTCATAGTAGTTACTGAATGTTTCATAGTGGACACTAGATAATTCATAGTGGATACTCATTAATTCATATGGATAATTCATAGTGGATTAAATGTAGATACTGAATGTTTCACAGTAGATGCTGAATACTTAATACTAGATTGCTGAATAATTAATAGTAGTTACTGAATAATTCATAGTAGATACTGAATAACTCATACTTGATAATTGGTTGACAAAGCACTTCTTGTAAGTCGCTCTGGATAAGAGCGTCTGCTAAATGCTGTAAATGTAAATGATAATTCATAGTGTAGTGGATCAAAAATCATTTAACATTACAGTTCTCAAATTTCTTTTACATTGTGATTATTGATTTAAAGATGATATAAAGGTTGATTCACTGTAAAGACTGAAGTGCTTAATCTATGATGTTTTTAATGCAGAGTTGTGTGTGTGTGTGTGTGTGTGTGTGTGTGTGTGTGTGTGTGTGTGTGTGTGTGTGTGTGTGTGTGTGTGCGCGTGTGTGTGAGTGTATGAAGCTCTGCTGGCTGTGTGTTTTCCTGCACTGTTTCAAACCGAAAGAATCCTGAAGACAAAAGTGAAAGCAAAATATGGCAAGAAGCTGTTGTGCAATTTTTGCTTTTAAAGTAAACTCAATTTGTTTTATTGTGATCAAAAGCTTGATTTTCTCCCAGTAACATGGTCTGAGATTCAGCTGGACATTGAAGTCCCCTGTGAGCGGATTTAGAAGTGAACACAGTAGTAGCTGCGGTTCAGTGAAATATGAAGTGCATTCAGTAAGAGTCAGTCTGAATTTACAGTGCAGGATGTTAAAGGGCGATTAGCTCAGTAGAGTTAGTGGTCAGTACTGAGAGAGCTCACCTGCATCTTGACTGGACCGGACGTGTTGGTCATTACTCTGTCCAGACTGTTTTACTGTGACATTTCTTCTTCAGTAGCTCAGACGATGGCGCAGCGAGTCATACTCACTTGTTCAAACACACACACACACACAAAATCCTTCCGGGAAGCGAAAGTGAAAGGACCTTCAGGAAGGAGCAGCATATTAAACAGTCTAAACTAAAAAGGCCGGTTTACTGAGTCAAGAGCTGCGCAAAGTGTCACCCTCCCAAAAAAAGTAAAAAATAGTTTTAAAACTCCCCCTTTCTTCTTTATTGTTTTGTTTTTTTGGCCCTCTGCCCCCCAAAAACTCTGTACTTTAGAGCCCCAAAACCAGTGTGTTACACATCCCCTGGTATTCAGGAGGTCTCATGTTTTCTGGCTGCTAACTTAGCACATCATAGCAGCCCTGATAGCACCAGAATGTTTTCTTTAACATAAAATATTATTTTATAGAATGCACACACTATTCCTCACATTAACTGAGATCTTACTCATCTCCTCTTCTGTCTTCACTGTGAAAAACAGTCATTTACATCAAAGTCTTGGGAAACTGGGCAATTATTCAGTTTTCAGAATCAGAATCAGAATCCTTTATTGATCCCAGAGGGAAATTGCATTTGTTACAGTTGCAACCATTTATGTAAAAGAATAAACACTTTAATAATTTAAAACAAAGAGAAATCTGCAATATCTACACAAGATTTAAGTTCTTATGAATATGGTAAAGTGGTGGTGACTGTGATAATAAATATTAAACATCTAATATAAGGCTCAAAAGTTCAAATTATTGCACCTCAGAGTTATTGCACACAATTATTATTATTATTATTACACATATGAACAGTACAGTTTGGGGAGACGTGCAAGATGGCGGAGTGAGCAGTTGCACTTAGCAGGCTGTGGTGTGAATAGTTTTTTCTTTCAGTCCTTGAGTACAAATTCGTGTGCATTTTGCTACACACAGCGAGTTAATTGAAAGTTTTGTGAACCCGGCTGGATTTTTTTGCGTCAAATACGAACTCCACAATTTTTTTGTCAATTTTATGAAACACGCGTGTAAGTTACAGTGGACGACCACAACTATGGCCTGACCGCTCTCCCCAGAGCGAGAGACGATGGCAACAGTGAAGTTGAAGACGTTGAAATTGACGAGCAGACGTCTAAGGTTTTCAAGGCCAGATCCTGGTCTTACTCATATTTGGAAATTCAGCTATACTCTTTTGGAGAATTCTGCTTTTTGTAAAGATGTTAGACAATTGGTAGTGGAAATCAATGCCTTAGAAATGTCACCTGTAAGTATATGGGAATGGTTTAAATTTAAGATAAGAGAACTGGCAATTAATATGAGTAAAAAATTGTCTAAATTTAAAAAACAAAAGCAACTTAATATTAATATGAGTTATAATAATAATATTAATATTATTCATATTTTTGTGAAAAGACTGATTTGTCACCTGAGGAACTAAGTGAGTTAGATGATTTATACTTAGAAAAAGCCAGGGGTGCTTTTGTACATTCTCGAGCTCACTGGATTGAAGAAGGGGAGAAAAATACTTATTTTTTAATCTTGAAAAACATAGGCAATTAAAGAAGAAGATTACTAAACTGACTATAAATGGATTGGTTTGTGAGGACAAAAGCCAAATTGATAGAGAAATACATTACTTTTATTGCAACTTCTACAAATCTTATTATGTTGAAACAAATTGCTTTATCTTTTTAAAAGCTATAAAGGAATTGAATAAAGTCATTGATGCACATTTTAAACTATTTATGGAAAAACAACTTAAGATTGAGGGGTTAGATGAGGTCTTCTGGGAAGTCGCCTGGCTTAGATGGGCTAACAACTGAATTTTATAGGTTTTTTTGGAAAGATATTAGAGAGATGCTGTACAAACCTTTCTTAGAATATATCTCCACAGGTAATCTCTCTAATACAATGAAACAAGGGATAATTACTTTTATTCCAAAACCTAATAAAGATATACATTTTTTGGATAATTGGAGACCCATCACTCTGCTATGCACTGATTATAAAATTTTAGCTCATGTCTTAGCTGACCGAATGAATAGAGGATGGAAAGATATAATTGATGAATGTTAATCAGCCTTTGTTAAGTGGGGAGAAACATTCATAATCATATTAGATTGGTATTTGATACGTTAGATTATTGTGACTATATTGAAAATGATAGCCTGATTTTGTACAAGGCAGTTGATACGCTTGAATATGCCTTTTTGTTAGATGCTTTAAAGTTTTTGGGTTTTGGGGATCATTTTTGTGGATTAATTAAGATGTTTTATAGTGATATCTATAGCTTGATTTCTTTAAATCCGGGACTTACTTCTAGATTTAAGATCTAGCGAGGCATTTGTCAGGGTTGCCCTATTTCCCCAAAATTGTTTATATTGACTACGCAATTATTAGCCCTCCAAATCAATAATAGTCCCAAGTTTCAAGGAATTAACATTTTTGATTGAGAATACAAAATTAGCCAGTTTGCTGATGATACTGCATTGTTTTTGAAAAATTATTCAATGGTTAAAAAAGCCCTTAATATGATTTCTTTATTCCTCAAGGCCTTGGGTTTAGGACTTAACATTAAAAAAAAAGTTTTTTTCCCATTCATAATTGTATACATAAAAACATTTCATCAATCAGGGTTGAAATTGAGGTTAAATATTTAGGAATATTGGTATCTAAGAATGTAGTTAGAAGAGAAGATATTAACATCTCAGACCGCTTTTTTGGAAGAAACCTGTTGACTAAAGCAGATGGCATTTCCAAAGTTGTCTATCCATGTCATTCTATGTATATTTCACCACAAAATATAAGGAAAGCCAGCTCTATTATTTTTCAGTTTTTGTGGAAAAATACGACTCATTATATTAAAAGGTCCCAATTAGTTAAAAAATATGACAAGGGTGGTATTAATGCATTGGACTTTGAAGCCATGGTCGGTGTATTTAGGACTACATGGCTAAAAACCTTTATTATGCAACAAAATTCAATGTGGTTTCATATTCCTGGTTCCATTTTTAAGAAACTGTGAGGAATTGAATTCTTTGCAAAGTGTGACTATGAAATTAGTAAAGTTCCAGTTAAACTATCGTACTTCCACAAACAAATTCTTCAGTTCTGGAAAATGGTATTTCAACATAACTTCTCTCCTCATGGATCAACTTTATGGAATAATAGGGCATTCACAGTTGGTAGGAAGTCAATATTTAAAAAGGATTGGTATGAAAAAGGTATGATTTTTGTAAAAGGATCTTTTAGATTTTCATGGATCTTTTAACCTTCTCATCCTTTGTTGAAAAATATGATCTTAGTTGTTATGAAGATTTTAAGAAGGTGTGCAAAGCGATCCCTTAGCATTGATTCAATTAGTCAAAAATGTCATTGTATACTCAGAGGTGACTGTTTCGATGCCCACGTTAAAAGTAAATGACTGGAACTTAGTTGACTTCAAGTGTAATAACAAGATTATCAATGATGGTATGAGACAAAAGATTTACCATGAATATAATAGAGATTGTTTCAAGAAACATCCTAATACAAATTATGAAACCATAATGGCTTTTGCTTATTCCAAGTTTATCAAATGGCCCATATCTCCTAAAGTGAAAGAGACTCATTTCAAAATAATAAATATATATCCTGTAGCCATGTTTCTTGAAAAAAGATTTCAATTTGATGTTGATTCATGTGCCTTTTGTAAGTCAGAAGATGAGTCCCTGGAGCATTTGTTTTTTTTCATGTAAATATTCTCAAAGTTTTTGGATGGAAATTAGAAACTGGATTAATCTCAAACTTAACATTCCTTCTTTTGATGTTGATGCCATTATATTTTTATTTTATATCTTCTTTCTTCTCAGACCCCAGGTACAGCATGCACTGGACCCTCTCCAGTTTGCCTATCGGGAGAGGATTGGTGTCGAGGACGCCATCACCTACCTCCTCCACCGAACCTACTCTCATCTGGACAAGGGGAATAGTGCTGTGAGAATCATGTTTTTTTATTTTTTTCTTTTAATACCATCCAGCCCCCACTTCTCAGAGACAAGCTGGTGAAGATCCATCCTCACCTGGTGCATTGGATCACGACTATCTCACCTGCAGACCTCAGTACGTGAGGCTGACTGACGGTACATCTGAGACTGTTGTCAGTAGCACTGGAGCACCACAGGGGACTGTGCTCTCCCCCTTCCTCTTCACTCTCTACACATCAGACTTCCAGTACAACTCTGAGATGTGCCATCTGCAGAAATTCTCGGATGACACTGCCATCGTTGGATGTGTCAAGGGTGGTCAGGAGGAGGAGTACAGGAGACAGGTGGAGGAATTTGTTGCTTGGTGTCGACTGAACCAACTGCAGTTGAACATATCCAAGACCAAGGAGTTGGTGGTGGACTTCTGTAGGTCTGGACTACCCCTGCAGCCAGTCTCCATTGAGGGGGTTGATGTGGAGACGGTCAAGACCTACAAGTACCTTGGTCTGCATCTGGACAACAAACTGGACTGGTCAACAAACACGGACACCCTGTACAGGAAAGGACAGAGTCGGCTCTATTTCCTGAGGAGACAGTGGTGGGAGTGGAGCTGGACTCTCTGGTTACAATAGCAGATAGGAGGACTTTGGATAAACTGCTTTCTATCATGAACAATGATAGTCACCCACTTCACACCATCATCATGAAGCAGAGGAGTGTGTTCAGTGGCAAACTGCTGTCACAGAGCTGCACAACAGACAGACTCAGAAGATCATTCATTCCGAGAGCCATCAGACTCTTCAATTCCTCCCATCGGGGACGGGATGCTGCTGCTGACTGAGTTTAACCCAGTCACACTACATGGACATTATTCAACTACTCAACCGCTTAATTATTTATTCACAATTACACTTCCCCAACCTCTCTTACACTCAAGTACATTTACTCATGGTGGGACATTCATATATTCATATATTCACATATTCACTTTACAGAACTATATTTTTTACATGTACATATTAATAATCCTCTCCTTGGATCACCACCTTATCGTGGTGGAGGGGTTTGTGTGCTTGAATGATCTTAGGAGCTATGTTGTCTGGAGCAAAAGCTCCTGGTAGGGTCTCCCATGGCAAACTGGTCCTAGGTGACAGGTCAGACAAAGTGTGATCCATAATAACCCCTATGAAGACACAAAAACAGGACTTGTGTACCCTGCCCGGAACAGGGTTACCGGGGCCCCACCCTGGAGCGAGGCCTGGGGGAGGGGCTCGCCAGCGAGCGTCTGGTGGCCGAGCATTTACTCATGGTGCCCGGCCGGGCCCAGCCCGAAGGAGTTATATGAGTCCCCCCTCCCATCGACCCACCACCAATGGGAGGGGCAGTAGTAGGGGTTCGGTGCGTTGTGGATCGGGCAGTGTCCGAAGGCGTGGGCCTTGGCGTTCTGATCCTCGGTTGCTGAAACTGGCTTTTGGAACTTGGAACGTTACCTCACTGGCGGGGAAGGAGCCTGAGTTGGTGCGCGAGGTTGAGAGATACCGGCTAGATATAGTCGGGCTCACCTCAACACACAGCTTGGGCTCTGGGTCCAATCTCCTTGAGAGGGGCTGGACTTTATTCTTTTCTGGAGTTGCCCATGGTGAGAGGCGGCGGGCAGGTGTGGGCTTTCTCATAGCCCCTCGACTCGGTGCCTGTATGTTGGGGTTTTCTCCGGTGGACGAGAGGGTAGCTTCCCTACGCCTTCGGGTTGGGGAACGGGTCCTGACTGTTGTCTGTGCTTATGCACCGAACAGCAGTTCAGAGTACCCAGCCTTCTTAGAGTCCTTGGGAAGGGTGCTTGAAAGTGCTCCTCCTGGAGACTCTATTGTCCTACTGGGGGACTTCAACGCTCACGTGAGCAATGACAGTGAGACCTGGAGGGGTGTGATTGGGAGGAATGGCCTCTCTGATCTGAACCCGAGTGGTGTTCAGTTTTTGGACATCTGCGCAAACCACAGTTTGTCCATCACGAACACCATGTTTGAACACAAGGATGTCCATAAGTGCACATGGCACCAGGACACCCTAGGCCGCAGTTCAATGATTGACTTTGTAGTCGTGTCATCCGACTTGCGGCCATGTGTTTTGGACACTCGGGTAAAGAGAGGAGCTGAGCTGTCAACTGATCACCACCTGGTGGTGAGTTGGATCAGGTGGTGGGGGAAGATGCCGGTCAGACCAGGCAAGCCCAAACGCATAGTGAGGGTTTGCTGGGAACGTCTAGCAGAAGAACCTGTCAGATTGATCTTCAACTCACACCTCCGTCAGAACTTTGACCAGATATCGGGGGAGGTGGGGGACATTGACTCAGAATGGGCCATGTTCCGTTCCTCCATTGCTGAAGCGGCTGACTGTAGCTGCGGCCGTAAGGTAGTTGGTGCCTGTCGGGGCGGTAATCCTCGAACCCGGTGGTGGACACCCCAGGTGAGAGATGCCGTCAAGCTGAAGAAGGAGTCCTACCGGGCATGGTTGGCCTGTGGGACACCAGAGGCAGCTGGCAGGTATCGACAGGCCAAGCGATCTGCGGCTTCAGTTGTTGCCAAGGCAAAAACCCGTGTATGGGAGGAGTTTGGTGAGGCCTTGGAAACTGACTTTAAGTCGGCTCCAAAAAGATTCTGGCAAACCGTCGGGCGACTCAGAAGGGGAAAGCAGTGTGCCACTAGCACTGTATATAGTGGAGATGGTGTACTGCTGACTTCGACTGAAGACGTCATTGGGCGGTGGAAGGAATACTTTGAGGACCTTCTCAATCCCACCGACACGTTCTCCAGTGAGGAGGCTGAGTCTGGGGACATGGTAATAGGCTTGTCCATTACTGAGGCCAAAGTCGCTAAGGTAGTTAAGAAGCTCCTTGGTGGCAAGGCTCCAGGGGTGGATGAGATCTGCCCTGAGTTCCTCAAGGCTCTGGATGTTGTGGGGCTGTCTTGGCTGACACGTCTTTTCAACATTGCGTGGACATCGGGGGCGGTGCCACTGGATTGGCAGACTGGGGTGGTGGTGCCTCTTTTTAAAAAAGGGGACCGGAGGGTGTGTTCCAACTACAGGGGAATCACACTCCTCAGCCTCCCTGGCAAGGTCTATGCAGGGGTACTGGAGAAGAGAGTCCGGCTTATAGTCGAACCTCGGATCCAGGAGGAACAATGCGGGTTCCGCCCTGGTCGTGGAACACTGGACTGTAGATGGAGCAGTGCAGTAGATTTTGCTAACAGCCAATAGATAAATTCACAGAGCAAAGTGCAAGGTGCAAACGACATTGGTTATATAAGTGACTGATGTGCCATAGAATTATTAATATGCCCATCCATCCATCCATCCATTATCTTCCGCTTGTCCGGGGTTCGGGTCGCGGGGGCAGCATCCTAAGCAATGAAGCCCAGACCTCCCTTTCCCCAGTCACTTCCACCAGCTCTCCAAGGGGGATTCCGAGGCGCTCCCAGGCCAGCTGGGCGATATAGTCGCACCAGCGTGTCCTGGGTCTTCCCCGGGGTCTCCTCCCAGGTGGACTCGCCTGTGACACCTCCCGAGGGAGGCGTCCAGGAGGCATCCTAACCAGATGCCCGAACCACCTCAGCTGGCTCCTCTCGACGTGAAGAAGCAGCGGCTCTACTCCGAGTCCTTCCCGGATGACTGAACTTCTCACCCTATCTGTAAGGGAGAGTCCAGACACCCTGCGGAGGAAACTCATTTCGGCCGCTTCTATTCGCGATCTTATTCTTTCGGTCATTACCCAAAGCTCATGACCATAGGTGAGGGTGGGAACGTAGATCGACCGGTAAATCGAGAGCCTTGCCTTATGTCTCAGCTCTTTCTTTACCACAACAGACCGGTAAAGAGCCCGCATCACTGCTGACCCAGCACCAATCCGCCTGTCAATCTCCCGCTCCCTTGTACCATCATTCGTGAACAAGACCCCGAGATACTTGAACTCCTCCACTTGAGGCAAGAGCCTATCCCCGACCCAGAGAGGGCTCTCCACCCTTTTCCGCCTGAGAACCATGGTCTCAGATTTAGAGGTACTGATTCTCATCCCAGCCGCTTCACACTCGGCTGCAAACCGATCCAGCGAAAGCTGAAGTTCGCGGCCTGATGTCCCCAATAGGACCACATCATCTGCAAACAGCAGGGATGTGACCCTCAAGGTCACCAAACCGGACACCCTCCATCCCTTGACTGCGCCTAGAAATTCTATCCATAAAAATTATGAATAGAATCGGTGACAAAGGGCAGCCCTGACGGAGTCCAACTCTCACTGGGAACGAGTCTGACTTACTGCCGGCTATGCGAACCAAACTCCAGCTTTGTTTGTACAGGGCCTGAATGGCTCGTAGCAAAGAGCCATGTACCCCGTACTCCCGAAGCACCTCCCACAGAATACCCCGGGGAACACAGTCGAATGCCTTCTCCAGATCCACAAAGCACATGTGGACTGGTTGGGCAAACTCCCATGAACCCTCCAGAATCCTGGAGAGGGTGAAGAGTTGGTCCAGTGTTCCACGACCAGGGCGGAACCCGCATTGTTCCTCCTGGATCCGAGGTTCGACTATAAGCCGGACTCTCTTCTCCAGTACCCCTGCATAGACCTTGCCAGGGAGGCTGAGGAGTGTGATTCCCCTGTAGTTGGAACACACCCTCCGGTCCCCTTTTTTAAAAAGAGGCACCACCACCCCAGTCTGCCAATCCAGTGGCACCGCCCCCGATGTCCACGCAATGTTGAAAAGACGTGTCAGCCAAGACAGCCCCACAACATCCAGAGCCTTGAGGAACTCAGGGCGGATCTCATCCACCCCTGGAGCCTTGCCACCAAGGAGCTTCTTAACTACCTTAGCGACTTTGGCCTCAGTAATGGACAAGCCTATTCCCATGTCCACAGACTCAGCCTCCTCACTGGAGAACGTGTCGGTGGGATTGAGAAGGTCCTCAAAGTATTCCTTCCACCGCCCAATGACGTCTTCAGTCGAAGTCAGCAGTACACCATCTCCACTATATACAGTGCTAGTGGCACACTGCTTTCCCCTTCTGAGTCGCCCGACGGTTTGCCAGAATCTTTTTGGAGCCGACTTAAAGTCAGTTTCCAAGGCCTCACCAAACTCCTCCCATACACGGGTTTTTGCCTTGGCAACAACTGAAGCCGCAGATCGCTTGGCCTGTCGATACCTGCCAGCTGCCTCTGGTGTCCCACAGGCCAACCATGCCCGGTAGGACTCCTTCTTCAGCTTGACGGCATCTCTCACCTGGGGTGTCCACCACCGGGTTCGAGGATTACCGCCCCGACAGGCACCAACTACCTTACGGCCACAGCTACAGTCAGCCGCTTCAGCAATGGAGGAACGGAACATGGCCCATTCTGAGTCAATGTCCCCCACCTCCCCCGATATCTGGTCAAAGTTCTGACGGAGGTGTGAGTTGAAGATCAATCTGACAGGTTCTTCTGCTAGACGTTCCCAGCAAACCCTCACTATGCGTTTGGGCTTGCCTGGTCTGACCGGCATCTTCCCCCACCACCTGATCCAACTCACCACCAGGTGGTGATCAGTTGACAGCTCAGCTCCTCTCTTTACCCGAGTGTCCAAAACACATGGCCGCAAGTCCGATGACACGACTACAAAGTCAATCATTGAACTGCGGCCTAGGGTGTCCTGGTGCCATGTGCACTTATGGACATCCTTGTGTTCAAACATGGTGTTCATGATGGACAAACTGTGGTTTGCACAGAAGTCCAAAAACTGAACACCACTCGGGTTCAGATCAGAGAGGCCATTCCTCCCAATCACACCCCTCCAGGTCTCACTGTCATTGCCCACGTGAGCGTTGAAGTCCCCCAGTAGGACAATAGAGTCTCCAGGAGGAGCACTTTCAAGCACCCTTCCCAAGGACTCTAAGAAGGCTGGGTACTCTGAACTGCTGTTCGGTGCATAAGCACAGACAACAGTCAGGACCCGTTCCCCAACCCGAAGGCGTAGGGAAGCTACCCTCTCGTCCACCGGAGAAAACCCCAACATACAGGCACCGAGTCGAGGGGCTATGAGAAAGCCCACACCTGCCCGCCGCCTCTCACCATGGGCAACTCCAGAAAAGAATAAAGTCCAGCCCCTCTCAAGGAGATTGGACCCAGAGCCCAAGCTGTGTGTTGAGGTGAGCCCGACTATATCTAGCCGGTATCTCTCAACCTCGCGCACCAACTCAGGCTCCTTCCCCGCCAGTGAGGTAACGTTCCAAGTTCCAAAAGCCAGTTTCAGCAACCGAGGATCAGAACGCCAAGGCCCACGCCTTCGGACACTGCCCGATCCACAACGCACCGAACCCCTACTACTGCCCCTCCCATTGGTGGTGGGTCGATGGGAGGATCACTACATCATGATTAGCATATTTGGCTCAGACTGATACACCTCTCCAGGCCTCTGTTCGGGTAGACGGGACACTGCCTGCACAGGTACCGTGCTAGATCTTGGGAAACTTGAGGTTACAACAGTTAAGTGTGCCTGGGCACTGGTGGGAAAGTGGCATTCATGGACTTTGGGTGCCTGTAGAAAGCAGTCATCAAGAATCTTCATTCCTCGCTGCTGCAGTGGGAGCATATGGCTCAACAGGCCTCTTCTGGATGGGTTCTCTATTAATGAAACTCCTGTTGCACTCTTTTTACTCGTTCCTGCTGCATGTATAGAAGCTGTCAGCTCAGGCATCCCAGACGGCGTCTGTAGGTCAGGAGGGGCCCACATGCCTTTGGTTGGGCATCCCTAGCTGCCTAATGCTCCTCTGATTCTATTATGTCCCACCATCTCTCTTTGATCTAAGAAACTTTGCTTTAACAAACTTTGATTTTAATGTCTTGTGACCACAGGCCAGTTCTCTTCAGCACTCTAATTCTCATGTGGTTCACTATACACTGCTGCCTTCATCTATCACAGCATTCTTTTTTAAAAAGCCACAATAGTACAGCAAGTGCAAGAGTGTTGGTTTGGTGGAATGAGGGAGCGGTACCTAGAACATCAAAAGACCACAAGAAAAAAAAATGCAGGAATATTGTGGAAGAAATTTCTAAATAATACAGTCACACTTCTCCAAAGTAAAATGTTTATTGAAAAGTCTGGTAATTATACCCAGAGATCTCTACTCAGACAAGCAGTTACACAGTTTCCAAATGGGGTGTTGGCAAATGTTATTAATTAACAGAGAATAAAGAAGTTACAAATCATTGGTTACACATAATTGCAATGTGAATGAACAAGAACGTGTATAACACATGAAAAGGAAAGAAATATGGACAACAGAGTCCTCTCATATCTTGTCTCTTCAGGATGAGTTAGCCTGTGACCTCATGACCATTAAACAAAGATTCACTGTGGGTCAGCGTCAGTCGATAAAACAAGACAGGACAGAGCCTCAAGGTGTAAAGAGCAGCTGATTTGAACTATATAAATTCCTTCCAAATGGCAAGAGAATAGAGAACATCCACCCTACATTTATTAGTTATATACATATAGTATATAGAATACACATAATCCCATTTCCAAAAAGAATTTGGGACATGGTGCAATATGTAAATAAAAATAGAGTGCAGTGATGTGCAAATCATTCAATCCCAATAATGAGTGGAAAATAGTCCCATGCTGTCAATTTATAGTTATACATGCAGAATGTGGTTTGACATTGTCTTGCATAAAATATCAATAAAATATATAATGAAAACACATTAAAGTAAAAGAACCAACTTTTGTTATTATTCTTTTTCTTATTGTTGTTATTATCTCTGGGTGGCAGTAAGTAGACCCATGTGTTGCACCAAAAGATTCAGAGGTGTAGTCGTCTGCGATTAACAGCCATCAGAGTGAAAACAAACACACCCCTCAGATTTCTACAAGTCAACTTTTGCCAGGTGGAAGTTTTTGATTCTGCCTGACATTGACTTTTTCCTATTTACATCATGTTTTTTTCTAAAAAAAAAAAAAAAAAACAATCGTGATGTAATACTACACAGTAAAATACAAGACATTACCTCCAGTACATGCAGGCATCACTGCATTTATTATTTACAACAGTGTCTGATGGGATATACCTTTCCTGAAGTTCTGAACACTTATATCTCCTATTTGCAAGAAAACATTTGCTCAGTTAAAAAAAAAAAACATAAAAATGTTGCTGTGGAAAGATTCGCTCTGTTTTATTGTACACCATGTGCAAAGACATGTTTCACATTGCGATTTTATCAGTAAATGATTGAAAATGATTTTCAATCTGTTTATATATTTCACACACATTCACTACATTTAAGACATTTACGCTGGCTAAGATTTAATTTTTTGCAGTGTACGGCAAGTGGGAGGTACAAAAAATACAAAACCACAGCTGTGCAACTGATATACAGGAAGTTGTGATCTTAAGATAAAATAAAAAGTAATAAATCAAGATGAATTACAACACAAGATAATTACACTGTAAAAAGTGAATTGGTACAAAATTACTTCAATTGGTAACACACAAATTAAGTTTTTTCAAATCAAGTTAACAAGTTAGATTAACCCATTTTTTTCAAGTTAAATGAGCTTTTCAAGTATTTTCAAATCAACAGTGTGCATTAATGCAAATTAATTTTAAGGCAAGACAACTTAACTTTTCACATTTTTCCAGCTCAATTATTTGCTTTACTGAAAAGTCAAATAAAGAACCCTGAAACAACCAATCTTGTGTACAGCTGGTGAACATTATGCAACTAAACAGAGTAACACTGTAGAGTGAAAAAGGCTCTCATCAGCTAACCGGCCTTTACCACCTTCCTGCCAGCCAGTTTCAGCCAATGGCAACAACAAAGTTTCTTTACGTATTTGTATAAAGTTTCTTTTATGTATTTGGCTTCATATTTGGTTATTCTGGAATGTTCCTATTAGAAGAAACTATTCCAATTATTAACAGGTTCACAGAAAATAAATTGCATTTGGATAACCAATTGACAGAAGTTAGGCTATTTTTGTAACCAAATGGTTTTAACCTCTCAAATGTGAATGGACATTTTTCATCATGATTTGATATTTCATACTAAATGAGTAATCAAGAAAATCAGCAGAAAATCAAGTGACCTAATCTTTCATGCTACTCTGCCACCACTAACTGAAACAATGGCTTCGGGGAAGGAAGGAAAATGTGAAACATTCATAACATACATGGTTGCTCTTGAAAATTGTGATATTAACTGTAGACATTTGTAGTAAACACACTTACCAAATTGACAATATATATCACAGTGAATACTGCTTGTAAGCTCTAACCACCACCAAAGCTTCTGCATAGAGACTGATTTATAACTGATTTTAGGAACACATCAAAGGAAAAATGCCTGCTCTTACAAAAAACACTTGCAAATTAGTGTACCATTTCAAATTGTGGTTTGAGGAATATAGCGTGTTTATACTCAAGTCTCTTGGAGAATACAAATGACCAATATCTGAAAGCGGCTGAATTTTTACATGCTTCAAACAAAAACTGTCTCTCATTGTGTCGTTACTGCAAGCTTTGAAGTCTGCCATACAGATTTTGAACTTTGGGGGACATCTTGTGCTGGATGATGATTGATGATGATCAAGCTGCATGATGATTTTCTGAAGCACTTCAAAAGTGAAACGAAGAGGTTTGGGATAAGCTAGGTTGAGTACATATATCAAACCTGGAAGCAAGGCACAAGCTGAGGCGACTGAGGTCAGTTCATGCAACCCTTCCAACGCCCTCAATGACAACGCCAATGTCTTCAGGTGGCTCCTGCAGCCCTTCCCCCTCCCTGCAAATGGCAAACACTGCCATGGTTAGCTGCTCCAGGTCCCTCTGAGCATAATCCTAGTCCTACAGAAGGGTACATGACACAAACACAAAACATCACTGACATCACTTTGTGCGATTATGTAGTAACTGTGCACTAGAGATTAAAGAGTATGAAAATTTAATCACTATAGTCACCAAAACAATCAGTTATCAGTATTACTGCGATATTGTTAAAATGTCCTTTTAAAAATTATTCATCAGCCCTATTAGGCTACTGTGTGTCCCTTTGACAAGATGTGCTGATGTGCATATAACAGTTGAGACTTTCAGTATACTCCTTGATCAGGTCATCTGCATTTTCTCAGAGGAAGAAGATGAGAGCCTTCAGGACACACTCTCTCCGAATATGAATGTCCTCAGTCTAGGACAACATAATCTTGATTAATTTTGTTTTGCCAAACCCACTGAAGACATACATCATTAATATAACAGCTAAACCCCTAAATTTCCTTTTGTTTAAGTTGCTGAAACCATGCTCTACATATAAAAACACAGTCACTATAGGTATGTCCATGTTAAAGGTGGAAAACTGTATTTACATTATTTACATTGGCGTAGTTAAAGATATACATTGTGAACCTCTAACACTGTTGGCTCCTCCTTCATATACTTATCCTGTATTTACAAAAGAGGACAGTAAAAGTCTATTGTAAATCCTGTCATGTAAGTCTTAACTCCCCAAAATTTACATATGCCAGCACACATTCCAGCCTAGCAGAAACTATGGCAATGGAACAACAGTAATGGCAGACTACACATGCAGAAATGTACCTTTCCAGGCTATTAAGGGGATATCAATACTTCTCATACCTTTCCACCAAAAAAAAAAACATCAGAGTGCACAAAAGGTGCTGTTTTTAAATGAGGCTGAAGATGACTCCCTATTCACCAGCTTTTTAATTAAATGTTCAATTCACCTTAAATGCTACCACTTAAGGCACTAAAATTCAAGGTGGAACAGAAAATCTGTAAAACAAGCTGGTGAACAGGAATCCAACTTCAGCTCCCACATCTTTAACAACATCCTGGACAACTGTTTGTTTGCTGTGCACATTGCACTCCAGGCAGATTTTCAGACCTTAGACAGTACTGAACAGGCTTTGCTGAGTGTTTGACATCAAAGACTGAAGAGATGAGTAGTTTCACCTTTATCAGCCTTACAACCCCAGCCACAAGCTGTAGGTAGCAGCCATGATGTGTGATTTTATCCCCGTTTTGACTGTTGAAGCCAGATGACCTTAACTTTAAAGATTCATAGTAACAACTTTAATTTTGTGTTGTTGGGGTTCAGATTTTCCAGCTTATGGCTATTTCGACATATTTCCTTTGTGTGGTCATCACAATGTCTCACTGTCAATCAGCAGATCAGAAGAGAGTTAATAAATGTATGAGTTCACCATAAAAGAGAAAACAGCTTGTTTCATACTAGGACCACATTAAGGATTATAAAAGGGCATGTAAAACCAAATCTGGGCATTAATCATCCGAACCTTCTACACAGACATCAGAGAACCATTTAAAAAGCTGAACAGATGCATTCTATGGCACCTTTAATGTATAAGTATAGCGATAAACTGACACCACTGGCAAATACCAAGGAAACTCTAGCCTTCCTTTAATGATGCAGATCTACCTTGTCCAAAGTATCCATGATGTCAGTTGTCTTTTGGCGTGTAGCTCCTCCTTTGGCACGGATGACTTTGATCAACTCACTTGAGTGCATGTTTAATTGGGCCATGAACTTCTCCTCTAGATGAATGGCCATGAGCCTCTGGAACTCGGCATTAATCTATCAAAAGACAGAGTAAACATTTAAGCATGCCTGCACAATGACTAAAAGGTCAATCAACCAAAAGGTATAACAAATATGGAAACCGTAAGCCAGTTTACAAGTACAATGTTAACTTCTACACCAAATCATCATCAATTAATGAAAGTTCATTGTAACAAAACATAGATACAGACTTCAATTGAGTTCCATTATTACCTCTTTCTGTTGGAACAGTGCAGGCCATCTTTCCTTGAAGTCTTTAATGCTGGGTTCTTGGTTCACCACCTCCTGTCTTCTGTAGGCAAATGTGCGTTCCTTATTCTGATCCCTGTGAGAAGTTCAAGTCTCTGTTTCTCAAGGCTTTCCACAATCTCACCAGCAGGGAAGGATGGATAAAAGTTAGCTTCAGCTTGTTTTGGTCTCTTCACTTTTTTTTAGCAGGGAAAGCATCTGTAGCAGCTTTGAATTTCAGGGAATTTACTGATAGCTCCGGACAACCCTGCACCTTCAGCTGAGTCCTGTAGTTTCCCATTTTGTACTTCAGTCGCTGCTTCCAACCATAGCAGCCATTGAATGAGCCAGGTTCTTTCAAACAAGGATGCTTCTTGATTAAAGCTTCTGCAACTATAAAGAAATGTGCATCCTCTGGGTAGTCCTTGTACTGGTAAATTTGTTCTGCTAGTTTATTCAGGATATCAGACTTGATTCTGGAGCTGAGAGTCAGCATTTTGTGGCTCACATGGTACTCAGAATTTCCCTTCCCTAGTTGCAGCTCTGTGTCATATGAAAATTTGGGAACACTGTTGTTTTCAAGATGATACAGACTTAGGTGAAGACAGAATAATTGTGTCATTTGATGTCAATGAATCACAGTCAAGAGACTCAAGTGAAAGAGAATTAGATGTGCTCTCAGTAGCACTGAGTAAAGCTGGACTTGTTTGTTGGTGAATCACCTTGATTGTCCCCAAATCCTGAAGTTCAGCAGTAGAATTCAGATTGAAGAAGTCATTGCCAAAATCTCTGTCCATGTATTGCAGTCTGATGTTGCCCTTTAACCCAATAGTAGTCTTTATGTTGCTGAGAAGGTCATCTAATGAGTCTGGCATGCCATTTGGAAGAGTCAATTTTTCGATGTTGCCCTCCCCCAAAATCACCTTCAGTCTTGCAGGTGTCAAACTAGCCATGACAGTCTGAGAAGAGAGCAGAAGCATAGTTAGTAAGGTTCAAAATGTCAAGCAAATCCTCTCTAGAAGTAAGAGTGAAATTTCTAACTTCCCTGGAGCAAGATAATTTTAGAGAGAATTTATGTAGGATTGTGGTAATAGACTGCATTAGTTTTAGCTAGGTGGACCTAATAAACTGGCAATTGAGTAGACAAATTATTTTGTAGGGTTAAGCAACTGTAGCAATTATTAATTTAAAGGGTTAATATTCACATGGTTAATTTAACATTTTACTTCAGCAAATAGACAATAAAATGGCAACTCAGTGTACATTCCTGTCCCATTAGCTTCTGCTGACTGCATACCAGCAGCCTACATTCAAAATAAATAAAAAAATAATAATAACACCCTGACATAATGCCTTACCCTTGAGTTCCATTAAATAAACAAAAGCTATAGTGGTACACTTGGATAAATCTGGAAGAACTTGACTGCTGAAATTTGAAAGCTCTGATAGGTTATTAAAACATAAGCCAGTTAGGCTTTCACGAGACAAGCCTTTGTATTTGTAGGTAAGTTCACCTCTTTTTGAAACACCACTGACTTATGGTATAAAATACATTTTGAAAACACAACAGCTGTGAGTCTTGCTTTGGCTTTCTTTCTTAATAAAACATCACATTCTAAGGCCTCACCCTTTAAACATGGATATATCTCTTCAACATAACTCGTACTTTCTCATACCCATAGCACTTCAGATCATTACTTTTGATCAAAGCAGCCAAATAGATAGAGGACAAAGCAGTTACAACCTGGTGGCAAATTACCCAGAATCCAATACAAACCACAAATTTTATGCTTCCTTTTAGATGTCCCAAGGGGATTGCATATATCAAATTCATCAATGTATAATATCAATGAAATACTTTCCTGCTTAGACAACAGCCCATTTTCTTTAAAGAAGGAACTATCATAAAAAGACTTGTATGTGTGCACACAAGTTCTCTGTGGCTGTTTACCTACAGTATTCAAATTAACAGCCTGATCCAAGATTGTCTGGCAATCAAGCACTTGCTTCAAAGACTTCAAAATTGAAATATATTTTTTTGGTCGAGTATATATTCCACTGGTTCCACTACATTAAAGTGTCTCTTATAGTAAGCCATTCGCCTCCAACCACTGGAAAGTGGACTTTTATCTCCAATTGCTTTTTTAAGAGAGTGGCTTTTTTAAGAGAGTAAAAAAGAGAGCTTTTTTAAGGCACTGGCTAGCCTTTCAACAACTGACTGATCAAACTGGCATCCATAATCTCGTAGTACTTGGTTAATAGTCTTCTGAGTAATTGGCAGAGTAAGAGAACCTATCATTAGACACAAGATAGATATTTTCTAACTTAAGGAGGACTGAAGCAAATTTAATTTCCTTCTCCAGGTTTTCAGAATACCCATCATCAAAAGTAGAATCTAAACTGACATTGCTCTCTACCCTTCCCCCACCTGAAATATCATTGACAAAACTGGCACAAGATTCTTCAACAGAATTTATCCCAGGTTTAAAGAAATTCTCTGTGCCAGAATGTTTTCTGTGTTTATGACTTTTGAAGTTCTCACTGATGTTGGTTTTATATTCACAGTTTTGGAACACACATGCTACAGTCTCCTTATTTTTAAGATGCTGAAAGATGTGTTGAAAATATTCCCTTTCTGTGGAGAGTTCATTATGTCCACAAACATGTTTTTTTCACTTTGGTGGCTGTTCTTTGGGCAGGAAGATTTCTTGTCAAATGGCTCAGTAAGGCGTTCCAGGTCTTGAATGTACACGAACAACTCACATAAGTGCATGGATAGGAATGGCCCCGTCCATAATGCCTATGAATCAGTCTGTAGTGCTTGAGCAGTTAATTTCTTCTTGAAAGATTTCAATATAAATAGATGGGAACAATATGCATTCTGTGTAAATCTGAATTTAAAAGTTCAGGTAAACTTACAGCAAAATTACAGCAGTCTGAGTTAATAAAATCTACTGTTTCACCAGTGTTTCATTGCTCAGCTCAGGCATAGGTACAGTAACAAAGAGGAAATTTAATCTAACTCGGACTGAAAGTCTTGGCTTTGGCTGAACTGTAGAATTAGTTTTTTTGCACAGAAAAAAAATGGAATTCGTACCCCATTTTTTACACTGAAATGGATTTTAAAGCTGATATGTTTGTGGCCAGTATGTTCTAGAGAAACAATTACAAGGAACATAGCTTTCAACATACATATGAAAAAATAGTAATATATCCTTCAAGTATAGAAAGCAGACAAAACATACAAACACTGTACAGTACCAAGAGATTAGTATTATTAAAAAAAAAAAAAAAGCTAAAAAAAATTTGGATTTCAGGGCACTGATGAGCTTTTCAAAACAGATTTGTCTGATTTACAGGCAGTTCATGCTGGCTTGGGTTACTTATATGTGTGATTTGCTATATAATTCTTTTGACTATACAATTAATTTTTGAATTAATACTACATTAACAAAATCCGTTAAAACTGAAGTTAAAGCAGCCACGGCATCACCTGAACTTCACCTTTACAACAACTGTTGAAAATACTCTTAGTTCCGTTAGTTAATCCAACCATTTTGTACATTTGATAACACATCGTCTTGTATATACAACCATATTACAGCCTTGTAGCAGTGTAGTACTCTATTATAGGAGTACAACCTAGCTAGCTTACCTTAGGACTGAACAACCTAGCTAGCTTACCTTAGGACTGAATGAAGACTGAATCACTGCCTGAAGTAACCACGATCAGTCCGGAAAAAAAAATCACAAGAAGATTTTTTTTAATTAAGAAAATTAAATTGCATTAAAATTAATATCAAGGGAATGGGAAATGTCTATTCAGTATTGAGCTTTACATGGAGATAAAGCCAGAGAGGCCAGGTTGAGATGGTTTGGACATGTGTTGAGGAGGAATAGTGGATATATTAGGCAAAGAATGTTGGAGATGGAGCTGCCGGGTAGAAGGAGAAGAGGTAGACCTCAGAGAAGGTTTATAGATGTAGTGAAGGTGGACATGGAGATGGTTGGTGTGAAAGTAGAGGGGGCAGTGGATAGGGCAAGATGAAGGCAGATGATCCGCTGTGGCGACCCCTAAAGGGTGCAGCCGAAAGAAGAAGAAGAAGATGTGTATGGTTAAGCAGTATTACTCATGGCTATCACAGCTAATTATCCCACATAGTAACCTCTTATGTTAGACAGAGTCTCTACTACTAACTTAGTTAACACAGACCACACTGGCGCAGCATCACTGGGCTGGGTACCGCTCAGCTGAGCAGTAACCGCCATGCGACTCGGCATTTGGTGTGCTTTCGTATTTGGACTCTCCTTTCCTCGTTCACGACAGCGAATGCCTCTACTTTCCCCGGTGTTGCCGGCTGATTTTGTAACTAAATAATGGCTGTGGCTGAAGACAAGTTGTGGCGCGCACACAGCCACCCGAAGCGGGACGAACACACACGTACGCGCGGCCGCATAACGGCCCTGGTGGCAAGCTAACGTTAGCCTTAACCAGCTCAGTAATGCTATCAATGTGCTAATAAGCAGTTACACTACTACAAAACACCAACACAACTTTCAGTTACGGCAATAAACGCACCCACTTATCACCAACATACCGCTAGTGAGCTAAACTACCAACTGGTCGTGATATAGTGGTTGGGATAGTGTACTGGTTAACACCTCTGCCTTCTACACTGTAGACTGGGGTTCAATCCCCACTTGGGTAAACACCCTACACTATACCAATGAGAGTCCATGGGCAAGACTCCTAACACCGCCTTGGCCTACCTGTGTAAAATGATCAAATTGTAAGTCGCTCTGGACAAGAGAGTCAGCCAAATGCCATAAATGTAAATATAATTCGCTAGCTAGCTCTTCATGGGCCAATGTTCCTAGAAAAAAAAAAAAAAACTAGCCACGTTAGCACTACCGCAGGACACAACAGCGATTTACCAGATAAATAATTACTTGGCTATTACTGTTACTACAAGGGTCATACATCATTCTACAAAAACAGCAAAATGGGTCGAAAAGACTCGCTAGCTAGCCACGCTAATTTAAAACTGGCTAACGCTAGCATTACTAAACGACAGCTGGTTTGGTTGAGCGAGTTTTCAAAAACATAAACAATACAATGTAAAAAATCCGGTGTATCAATTTACATTTAATCTTACACATTATTCATTTTAAAAAATATAATTTTTGTCTTGCATTAAACTGACCTTCTTTCCGAGTCGCGGGGCAAAAATGGCGCCTGAATAAAACAGTTGGGGCGGGGGGGGGGGAGGGGTCTGGAAATGACGTCGACGTCATGGCATTAACGTCATGATGTCAGACATACAAAAGAAACTTAATTGACACGCTTTTACTGAAATAAGAATGGCAGGTAGGGGTAACATGGTGTCATTTGATATGATGAAGTTGATACAATCCACAAAAGTAGACTACCATCACTAAAGCAGGAGGCTTCTTCTTCTTCTTTCGGCTGCTCCCTTTAGGGGTCGCCACAGCGGATCATCTGCCTCCATCTTGCCCTATCCATTGCCTCCTCTACTTTCACACCAACCATCTCCATGTCCACCTTCACTACATCCATAAACCTTCTTTGAGGTCTACCTCTTCTCCTTCTACCCGGCAGCTCCATCTCCAACATTCTTTGCCCAATATATCCACTATTCCTCCTCAACACATGTCCAAACCATCTCAACCTGGCCTCTCTGGCTTTATCTCCAAACTGCTCCACCTTCACTGTCCCTCTGATCTGCTCATTTCTAATCTTGTCCAGCCTTGTCACTCCCAACGAAAATCTCAGCATCTTTATCTCCGCCACCTCCAGCACAGCCTCCTGACTTTTAGACAGAGCCACAGTCTCCAAACCATACATCATAGCAGGACGCACTACTGTCTTGTAAACCTTCCCTTTCACTCTTGCTGCTATTCTTCTGTCACACATCAGCCCTGACATCCATCTCCACCCACTCCATCCTATCTGCACCCTCTTCTTCACCTCTTTTCTACACTGTCCATTGCTCTGGATGGTTGACCCAAGATATTTGAAGTCATCCACCTTTACGACCTCTACTCCTTGCATCTTCACCTTTCCACCTGCCTCCCTCTCATTCACACACATGTATTCCGTCTTATCTCTACTGACCTTCATTCCTCTCCTCGCCAGTGCTAACCTCCACCTCTCCAGATTCTCTTCCACCTGCTCTCTACTCTCACCTCAGATTACAATGTCATCTACAAACATCATGGTCCATGGAGCCTCCTGCCTGACCTCATCTGTCAACCTGTCCATCACCATTGCAAACAAGAAGGGGCTCAAAGCTGATCCCTGATGTAACCCTACCTTCAACTTGAAACCATTTGTCACTCCAACTGCACACCTCACCACTGTCTCACTATCCTCATACATGTCCTGCACCACCCTAACACACTTTTCAGCTACACCCGACTTCCTCATACAGTACCACAGTTCCTGTCTTGGCACCCTATCATATGCCTTCTCTAGATCCACAAAGACACAATGTAGCTCCTTCTGACCTTCTCTGTACTTCTCTACCAACACTCTCAATGCAAAAATTGCATCTGTGGTACTCTTTCTCGGCATGAAACCAAACTTATGCTCACTGATCTGGACCTCTCGCCTTAACCTTGCTTCAACAACTCTTTCCCATACCTTCATGGTGTGGCTCATCAACTTTATACCTCTGTAGTTACTGCAGCTCTGCACATCACCCTTGTTCGTAAAAATGGGGACCAATACACTGCTTCTCCACTCATCAGGCATCCTCTCACTCTCCAGGATTTTGTTAAACAACCTGGTTAAAAAGTCCACTGCCTTCTCTCCTAAACATCTCCATACCTCCACAGGTATGTCATCTAGACCAACTGCCTTTCCATTCTTCATCCTTTATAAAGCTGCCCTCTCTTCCACCTTACTAATTCTCTGCACTTCCTGATCCACTATCTCTCCCCCCATTGTCCTCCTCTCTCTCTCGTTTTCCTCTTTCATTAGTTCTTCAAAGTACTCCTTCCATCTACTCAACACTCTCTGTTCACTCACTAGTACATTTCCCTCTCTATCCTTTATCAGCCTAATCTGCTGTACATCCTTTCCAGCTCTATCTCTCTGTTTAGCCAAGCGATACAAGTCCTTTACTCCTTCTTTACTGTCCAGCCTCTCATACAGCTCATCATAGGCCTGAGCCTTTGCCTTTGCCACCATTCTACTAGCCACCATTCTCATTCGACTAGCCTCACAGTACTCCTGCCTACTTCCTTCATCTCTGTGGTTATCCCACTTTTTCTTAGCTGCCTTCTTCTTCTGAATACTCTCCTGGACTTCATCATTCCACCACCAACTTACCTTGTCTTCTTTCCTCTGACCAGACGAAACACCCAACACATTATTGCCAGTTTCTCTCACCACCTTAGCTGTAGTTTCCGAGTCCTCAGGTAGCTCCTCACTGCCCCCAAGGGCCTGTTGCAATTTTTCCCTGAACTGCCTGCAACCATCCTCCTCCTTCAGCTTCCTCCATCTAATCTTTGGCTCTGTCTTCACTCTCTTCCTCTTCTTTGTTTCTAACCTCATTCTACAGACAACCACCCTATGCTGCCTTGCTACACTTTCCCCTGGCACCACTTTACAATCTCCAATCTCCTTTAGGTGGCACCTCCTGTTAAGGATATAATCCACCTGTGTGCAGCTCCCTCCACTCTTGTATGTTACCCTGTGTTCTTCCCTCTTCTGAAAATACTTATTCACCACAGCCATTTCCATTCTCTTTGAAAAATCTACAACCATCTGACCTTCCGCATTTCTGTCTTTCACACCATACATACCCAGCACCTCTTCATCCCCTCTGTTCCCTTCACCAACATGTCCATTGAAGTCTGCACCAATCACCAATCTCTCCTGTCTAGGGACACCATCTACCACTTCATCCATCTTACTCCAAAATTCCTCTTTCTCCTCTAACTGACAACCAACCTGTGGTGCATATAAACTGACCACATTCAAAATCACACCATCAACCTCCAACTTCAGGATCATGATCCTGTCTGACACTCTCTTTACATCCAGAACACTTTTCCCAAGCTGTTCCTTTAGGATTATCCCTACTCCATTTCTCTTCCTCTCTACACCATGATAGAACAGTTTGAATCCAACTCCAATGTTCCTGGCCTTGCTTCCTTTTCATCTGGTCTCCTGGACACACAGAATATCTACCTTCCTTCTCTCCATCATGTCGGCAAGCTAAAGCAAGAGGCTGAATAAGACTAACTCAAAAAATTACATTACTTCAACTACTGCTCAAATACACTTTTTACAGTGTATTAAAATACTGTATAATATTATAATTTTGATTTAATTCACATTAATCAGATTCTTTCCAACTGTAAATGTCCAGAAATGTTTGAAATCTCTTCAATCTCTCTGAATGATCAACACTGATTGGTCATTATAAATGAAGAATTATGTGATCATTATTCAACTTCCCTGTTGACCCATCCTCTGGCCTGGTCCTGCAGAATGCTGGACTGGTTTAGTCAGCAGCTCGCTTGGCCCACTCAGTCCTTTTCTGGCTGGCTTGCCACCAGGTTCTTCAAATTCCACAACCACCTGCTGGAGGAGAATGCAGTGAAGCTCTGTGACCTGCAGCCTGATGAGACGGTGCTGGAAATTGGACATGGAGCGGGGCTTGGTCTGCAGCACGTGATCCACAAACTGACCGGTATGGCTGTGCGAGACGCACTCATATTCATAACCAGATAAAAACAATATATTTTCAACATATTCAAAATAACAGCAAGAGCAACACTGATGTAATAGTTGCAGTTCATAAAGAATTTTTCCTTTTTATGCCTCAAATAAGAAGCCAACTGATGTTGACCGCCATTTTGAGGCGGTCAACATCACTGCTGGACTACATTCAGTACCATTACTGAGCAGCAGATTTACAATATTTCAAGAATATTTCACAATTTCAGAAATTCTGATATAATTAAATAACGGAGAGAATGCAGTGATCCACACGTATGATTTTTATCATTTGTATCATGTTTACAGTTTATAGTGTGATGTTTGCTGTTTAGATATGACCATGTTCTTGGTGAAGCACAGAGAACCTGCTTTTGTGATTGTTTTTCAACACACCATCTTACACACACTGTCACAGTTCTAAAGTAATAAATGTTACTGAAAGCAGTCAGTGCAGCCTGGATTAATCTTTGTCTGAGGATTATAACAGTGGAGCAATAAGGAAGTTGTGGCCTATTTAATCATGCGAACTCATATCACAATACAGTGTATTTGTTTACAAGAAAATCTTGACCTCTCAACATTGTGGATGCACAGATGTATCGTTTCAGACCGGACAACAGACATGTGTAACTGCTGGACCATTTAAGGTAGAACAGAAAATTCCAATAAGAAGGTAACTTAGATGCACCAGAATATAACTGCTACACCATTTAAGGTGTTATGGAATATTCCAATAAGATGCTAAAAGTAGCTTTATATAACAGAGAACAGGTGTATTATATTATATTATATTATATTATATACAGTTGTATTAAGTATAATCATTATACTGTTGGTGTTGTTGCTGTGATTTTACTACATTGTGTTTTATTGTGTTATATTTTGTTAAATCATAATTTTTAATATTACACTGTGTTTCATTTTATTGGGTTATTTTGTGTTGTGGTGAGTGCAGGGCCGCAGGGGAGGCTGCTGGGGGTGGATTACTCTGAGTATATGCACCGTATGGCCTCAGAGCTGATGAAGGAGCAGATCTCTACTGGTAAAGTGAAGCTGTTCTTCAGTGATGTTGCAAAGATGCCCATAGAAGATAACATTGTGGATAAAGTGTTCCACTGCAACTGCTACTACTTCTGGCCTGATCTGAAGAGAGGAGCCGCAGAGATACACCGTGTCATGAAACCAGGTGAAGCTCTTCTTCAGGATGGCTGCTTTTTTATTAGCCAGCCGGGTACATTGATTTGGGGTTGGTTGATGCATTGAATTTGGGGTTGGTTGGTACATTGACTTTGGGGTTGATTGGCACATACACCACGTTCCAAATTATTATGCAAATTGGATTGAAGTGTCATAAAGATTAATTTTTATGTTTCTCAATTAAACTCATTGATGGTATTGTGTCCCAAGCCTCTTTGGATCACTGAAATCAATCTCAGACACCTGTGATAATTAGTTCACCAGGTGAGCCCAATTAAAGGAAAACTACTTAAGAAGGCCATACAGAATCTTGCCCCCCCTTATCTGTCAAATCTCCAAATCGCAACTTCTACCTGTTCGCTCAGATCCTCCTCTTCCATTCATCTCTCTGTACCTTCTGCTCGTCTGAGTACCATGGGGAGCAGAGCTTTCAGCCGCTTATTATTATTATTATTATTAAGGATGTTCCATTATTAAGCAGGCCACAGATTTCAAGCAGCATGGGAAAGAAAAAGGATCTCTCTGCTGCCGAAAAGCATCAAATAGTGCAATGCCTTGGACAAGGTATGAAAACATTAGATATTTCACAAAAACTTAAGCGTGATCATCGCACTGTGAAGAGATTTGTGGCTGATTCAGAGCACAGATGGATTCATGCAGATAAAGGCAGAATGAGGGAGGTTTCTGCCAGGCAAGTTCATCGGATTAAGAGAGCAGCTGCAAAAATGCCATTACAAGCCAGCAAACAGGTATTTGAAGCTGCTGGTGTCTCTGGAGTCCCGCAAACCTCAAGGTGTAGAATCATTCAAAGGCTTGCTGTGGTGCATAAACCTACTATTCGGCCACCCCTAACCAGTGCTCACAAGCAAAAACGGTTGCAGTGGGCCCAGACATACATGAAGACTAATTTCCAGTCTTGTTTACTGATGAGTGTCGTGCAACCCTGGATGGTCCAGATGGATGGAGTAGTGGATGGTTGGTGGATGGCCACTATGTCCCAACAAGGCTGCGATGTCAGCAAGGAGGTGGCGGAGTCATGTTTTGGGCCGGAATCATGGGGAGAGAGCTGGTAGGCCCCTTTAGGGTCCCTGAAGGTGTGAAAATGACCTCGGCAAAGTATTTAGAGTTTCTGACTGACCACTTTCTTCCATGGTACAAAAAGAAGAACCGTGCCTTCCGGAGCAAAATCATCTTCATGCATGACAATGCACCATCTCATGCTGCAAAGAATACCTCTGTGTCGTTGGCTGCTATGGGCATAAAAGGCGAGAAACTCCTGGTGTGGCCACCATCTTCCCCTGACCTCAACCCTATAGAGAACCTTTGGAGTATCATCAATCAAAAGATCTATGAGGGTGGGAGGCAGTTCACATCAAAACAGCAGCTCTGGGAGGCTATTCTGACATCATGCAAAGAAATTCAAGCAGAAACTCTCCAAAAACTCAAGTTCAATGGATGCAAGAATTGTGAAGGTGATATCAAAGAAGGGTTCCTATGTTAACATGTAACTTGGCCTGTTAGGATGTTTTTGATTGAAATAGCTTTTGATTTCAGTGAATGTACCTCCTAATACTGCAAATTCAACAAATGACCATTTTCAGTTCTTTACAACATATAAAATGTTTTGAAACTCTGCTGTGCATAATAATTTGGAACAGTGCATTGAGTTTTTTTATTTTTGAAGAATATACTGTTATCATTGGGAGGTTTGTTCAATAAAATTCAATTTATACTCTAAAGGGTGATGACTTTTATTATACTGACTCATTTGCATCAACCATTTAGGAAAATCAGGGAAAAATATCATTTGCATAATAATTTGGAACACAGTGTAGATACTGCACATGATTGGTACATTGATTTGGGGTTGGTTGGCAGGCTGAATTTAGGGTTGGGTGGTACATTGACTTTGGGTTTGTTTTGCACATTGATATTGTAGTTGGTTGACACATTCATTTTGAGGTTGTTTGGCACAATTTCTTTTGGGTTAGTTGGCATTGGTATTGTGGTTAGTAAGCATGTTGACTTTATGTTTGGTCATCATATTAATACTGTGGATTATAGGCACGTTGTCATTTGATTGGTTGGTACATTAACATTGGGGTTGATTGGCACATCAGTATTGTGGATAATTGGTACATTGACTTTGGGGTTGGTTGCCACATTGACTTTGGGGTTTTTGGCACAGGTGTCAGTGTGTCCAACTGTCGAGCTATTCCCACAAACATACATTCTTTTATGTATAGGCTGCAGTCATTATATATATATATATATATATATATATATATATATATATATATATATATGTAGCCCGGTGCTATATTTTGGGTTCGTTTCAATTCATTAAGGTTTAGAATTAAAAGGATTAAATGTTTAAAAATGTGTAAAGGCAATTTCCAAGCACTAGTATTATTCGTAGGCCAAATGCCTTTGTTTTGTACATTTTTGTATTTTATTTCTGTTAGTGAAGCTTGCCAAATTATTTTCCTAATTTCTGATTGGTCGAGGACACTGACCCCTGAACTGTTGCGCATCGGGAGAAAAAGGGAGAGATGGAGTTAGTTGGAGGACGGTGAAGAGGGCAGTTAGTTTGTTTGTCTCCTCCTGCTAGTATATGCTAAGCCCAAACTTTCCCAGGCTATGGGGGAGAATCTGCTGCAAGAGTTCTGCTAGAACACTTCAACAAGCAGTGGACTGTAGTAATGTGCTTTAGGACACTTTTCCTTCGGTTTGTTTTAGCGTGTTAAGACTTAGACTTTCGTGAGAACTGCATGCGGCCAGCGCGACAGCGCGACAGCACGCCAGGATCCGAGACAGTGCAGAGGGTCTGCTACAAAACTAGTGAGCTGCCCATGGCTGTGTTTTGAGAATTGTGGGGTTAGAATTTCCGTGAACACCGGAGGAGTTGAGGTTTCGTTTGGATAAGACGGCCGAGACCAGCGACACGGTGGGGACTAGGAGATTCGGTGCTGAGGGAGTCCATGCAGGCGGCGTCTGCTGAGGAACGAGCCCTGATAGGTCCACGCTTCAGCGGCGCGATCACGCAGTGAGCACGTGAACACTCGCTATTACTCTCCGTCCTATACGCAACGAACAGGTACAGAGCCCGTTTCATTTTATTTTACTCATTGAGTGAAGCGGCCAGTGTTTAATTTCCAGGCCCCCACGCACCCAAGCGACGACCAGGCCTGCAACAGGGAACTTTTGGGTGAAATTTTAGTTTATATTTAACGCCGGCATAGCGTAGGATATTTACTAGTGACTTTGGTATTGAACTGAAGTGTGATTATATTTTGAACTTTAAAGAGTATTTTTCAGTTTAAAGGGAAACTTTAGAAATGGTGCATTGGTATAAGAGCCATTTGAGTTTATTTTAAGCTCTGAGCCCACTCTAAGCAGTGTGGGGCAGTGCATTTAGCTTGTTTAAAAGGAACACTACAAGTTTATTTCAGTTTGGTTTAATTCATTGTAATTTCATTTAAAGACATTTTTAAGAAAAAAAAGTAAAAAGTCATTTCATTTGCAATTCACCGTTCCATTGTGATCTTACTACTTAGTTAAAAAGATTAAAGAGGTGTGTTTTACAAGATATTTACAAGGCAATAGTACTCATAACCAATCCGATCAAAGCTACTGCTGTTTTATCACCACAATTGATAAGAACTCAGGGTGCCCCATAGTTTAGTTGATTTACCTGTTTCTAGAGGTCTTGCCAGTAATGTGGGCAAAGGGACGCTACATATATAATATAGGTTCAGTATAACACTTTATATTGACCTTACATCAAATATGTTACAAGTTGTTCTGGTCCCTGAGCTTTAGGCCCTTTAATGATGTCTCAAGACCAAAACATCATAAATTTAAACACAAATGTTTTATGTGAAAAAGTTATAAAGTAATATTGTATCATATCAATCAAATCAATAAATAGTAAAAATATAATGATTTGTGATGTTTTAATTCAGGCTAAGAGGAATGAAAGAAGTAAAATAAATGTTAAAGTTTTTTGCCTTATTGTAGTTATTGTTCAAACCCATAATATACATAAACCATTATCTGATTGACAAATTATATTTGACGACTGCTGGTTTAGTCTAAATTAAAAGCTCAGATTTTTTTGTTTGTTTGTCTCTTAATTGATTGAAACGTCTTTTAATGCCATGCCAACTTTCCCCATTACATGCCCATGTTGAGGCTGGCAAGTTCAGTACAGGAATTTAGTCATAAATGCAGTTGTTCCAGGAAAAAAATCGGACAGCTCTGTAATCCAGGACAATCCGATCTCTATGATACATCAGTTCATGTGAATGAAGTTCTGTCTGGTTTAAACTTAAGTGAAATATCCTTTTGAGGTTTCTTCCTAAATCTGAATTATTGTTGTTTTTCCGTGTCTACGGGATAATGTTTGTTTCTGTTGGATGTTATCAGGTGGGCTGATGGTGACAACTCTCCGACTGGACAGAGTAATTTTATTTGCCTCTAAGAAGATCGTGACCTCAGAGAACTGGCGTCCGGAGGACTATATG
This sequence comes from Pygocentrus nattereri, assembly GCF_015220715.1. Taxonomy (NCBI): domain Eukaryota; kingdom Metazoa; phylum Chordata; class Actinopteri; order Characiformes; family Serrasalmidae; genus Pygocentrus; species Pygocentrus nattereri. Next base: position 22,306,407 of record NC_051219.1, on the reverse strand, counting down.
GATGCTCTGGAGAGTGCTGGGTTCATAAACGTCAGGATGGAGAACAGAAAACACAAACGGATTCCGTATGAAGCGATTTACGCCACTGTTGCCAAATAAAACCCTCAGAGCTTCAGCTACAGAGTCTGCTCACAATCATGTTGACATCACATTCAACACAGCCCATTCCTCTGAGAGGACACACCCATATACATAAGCCCCCGCCCACTTTGCGCTGACAAAACACTCCAGCACATACAAGCCCTTCCACTTTACTCTGATAGGACGGCCCATATATAAGCCCCGCCCACCCGGAAATAACGCACGTCCACATGAACAAGCCCCACCCACTTTTTTCCAGGACGCAACCAGAAGCATAAACCCAGGTGTTCTATCGATTTGTCCTACTTTGTCATCCTACCCTAGCGTATATTTATAGATCGTGTCTATCGATATGTGCTACTGTGTCGAAAAATTATACAGCGACTATTTTGTGATATTAGGGGTAGCACATATCGATAGGCTAAAAATACAGTGTCAGATCCTCCTACCTGTATTATATTAGGGGTAGCACATATCGATAGGCTAAAAATACAGTGTCAGATCCTCCTACCTGTATTATATTAGGGGTAGCACATATCAGTATTACATATTACACAGTATTAATAACAGTATTTTTTCAATAAAGATGGAATATCAGATTGTAAAACAATGCCCCACTTGTTCTTACAGTGCACATGGATAAAATAATATCCATCGAACACCGGTGTTCTGTTGAACTGTGCTACTCATCGAGCTGTCCTACTTCGATTTACTGCGCATGCGTACATCGCTTTCTAAGCTAATTTGTAGGAAGGCTCATCAATTCTTGCTACCTTGGTTAGAAAGTGTGTAATTAATGGTGAGTGTTTATTGCTTTTAATTAATTTAATACTTTACACTATTACTACTGTATATTTACTGTAAACGCAAAAGTAATTTGCATTTTAGACATTTGTTAACGCCGCAGAAATGTTAGAAAAGTATGGCACAAGTTTTACTGTTGAAATCGTTAGGGTTAGCGCGTACGGTGACAGAAAGCGTAATAAAATATTACTTACTTATGACATCATTTATTTGTATTAATTTGTAACGAAGTAGGTGTTTTGAATAGTTTTATTTACTCTGCAATTTATCTGAATTTCTCCGACTTTGTTGTGGGGAGTAAAATCATTTTGCTTCCCAACTCTGTTCAAAATTACGCCATTTTCTTGTCGACACGACACAAGATGTTTTGATGTCTGTTAAATCAATAATCCTTTCTCATAAGTAACGCTCCCAATATGAAATTATTTTATCCATGTGCACTGTAAGAACAAGTGGGGCATCATTTTACAATCTGATATTCCATCTTTATTGAAAAAATACTGTTATTAATACTGTGTAATATGTAATACTGATATGTGCTACCCCTAATATAATACAGGTAGGAGGATCTGACACTGTATTTTTAGCCTATCGATATGTGCTACCCCTAATATAATACAGGTAGGAGGATCTGACACTGTATTTTTAGCCTATCGATATGTGCTACCCCTAATATCACAAAATAGTCGCGGTATTATTTTTCGACACGGTAGCACATATCGATAGACACGATCTATAAATATACGCTACGGTAGGACGTCTCGACGAAGTAGATAGAAATCGATAGAACACCGGCACACTTTACTCTGATAGGATGCACCCAGATTTATAAGCCACATACTTTACTCTGATATGACGAATAAGCCCCGCCTGTTTTACTGTGAAAGGACACACTCAGATACATTAGCGTGCCCACTTTAACTTCATAAATGCAGATATTTAAGTGAAGTCACTCACCGTAACCTGAAGACTCTCTTCAGTAATCATCATTATTATTAATAGCAGATGTATTTTTATTGAGTTCAACTAAACGTTGTCAGTCGGTCACTCCTTCAGCTTTCCTGTCTGTGTATTTCAGGTCCGCTCACTCTTAATCAGGTTTACTTTCTCCTGTTTATTTGTGTTGAGTTTGTGCTGTTATATTTTAGACTGAGCCAACTGTAAATTCAGAATGTGGTTGTGGATGAAAGCAGCAAATATGTGTAGATTTATTGTTTTATTATATAGGTTTTTTTATTGATCAGCCGTATGAAGCTTTCTCTCTGTTGTGAAAGGATGTAGCGCTCAGGCTCCTTGAATACAAAGCCAAAGAGCATCATCACTCACTAAATTTATAGCTGTATTTCACATTCATACTCATATCTTTTATTCTCATGTAATAAATCTGATTAGCTCATATGACAAAAAAACAAAACTACTTGGAATCTGTTACAACAAACAAAGTAATTAAAATAAAGATGTATCTGCCTTTTTCTTTCTTTTCCTGTCAAGTGTTCTTCTTCATTCATATTCTGTACTTTTCTCATTATTCTGATATACAGCTTTCAATAAATAAAAAATAAAAAAAAGAAGTACTTTGGGTTTGCTGGTCTGAAAACAACATGAAAAACTGATATTTTACTTTAATAATATTTCCTGTTGAGATTTGTGATAAAATTAGGGGTTAAAAGCAGGAAGACCGCCTCTTCTGGTCAGACGAGAATCTGGTTTCCTGCCTAAGTGACCAAACTCAGGTAAACAGATTGTTTTACACTTGATTATATTTATTTATTGTTCGACTGATTAGAACCTCACTTCCTTTGATCTTTCAGATGGTCAGCGCTCATTAGTTGGTAGAAAGTTAGATTAAGAAGGATCATTGGGACGTTTATTACTGATCTCTTCCAATATCTTCCTCGTTGACCCCTACTCCAATCCTGTCCTGTAGTATGCTGCTCCGGTTCGGTCAGCAGCTCGCTCGGCCCACTCAGTCCGTCTCCGGCTGGCTGGTGAGCAAGTTCTTCAAACTCCACAACCACCTGCTGGAGGAGAACGCGGTGAAGCTCTGCGACCTGCAGCCTGATGAGACGGTGCTGGAGCTCGGACACGGGCCGGGGCTCGGCCTGCAGCACGCGCTCCACAGGCTGACCGGTACGGCTGCGCGAGACGCACTCAGATTATAATAAACACCAGCTGCACAACCGTTATTGTTCATAATGTTGTTTATTAAAACTTACACTAAACTGAAAGTCACTTCTCACTACAATCCTCCGTTCCACCTTAAATAGGGCTGCAAGCACACTCTGGAGCCTCAAAAGTTAAGGTGGCTCTGGGTGGCACTCTTGGAGTCACCAGAATGTAACTGTTACACCTCTTAAGGTGGACCGATGTTGCGTCCCGTTCAGTTCCCCGCAAATTCATGCTCCCTTATACACGTCAGGTTCTCGTGCGCACGTTCAACGAACAGAAACCACACCGAGCAGCGCTGGATGTACGGAGAGCGAAAAGGTCCAAACCAAGTTGGTACGACTGTGAGTGTTTACCCAATCAGGGACCAGCAGCGCTGTGTCTGTTGTGTTTCTGATGGGTTTGTAATGTGCTTTGACTTTTTAATGGGTTGATATCACAGTGTAAAGGATCCTAATGGTTTAACAGGTGGCCAGTGGCTGATTCTAAACGCATTTGGTGGTCTCCTAATCTAAACGTCTAAAGGTGTTCTACAGGAAATTAGCCAATCCTTATTAGAAAGCAACCATTATCCGAATGCTTTTTAATGGTCCTTTTTCAGCACTCCAAACAGCAGCAACATGACTTTTTACCATTTACTGTTTATTCACATATAAAATAGTATAATTCACTAAATCTCAGTCATCAAACAACATAAAACTTTTCACTTTTTTTTACTTTTAATTAAATGTTGGTATGTTTTGGCTATTGTTTCACTTTTATTATTCCTTTTATTTATTTTATTATTGCCAAATTATTTCTTTACATCTCTTCATTTATTTCATTATGGTTTTATTTTAAACTTATTTAATCTGTAATTAAACTACCACATTGATATCCACTCAATAATGTGATCATAATCAGATTTTTTTGCAGTTATCTGATTATTCAAATGGTCATGTGAATACCACACTGTGATCTAGAAATCTAATTAAGAAATCTGATAAAGAGAGCTGGATTTTAGCTCAGTAATCAGATTTCTCAAAGCAAGTAAATTCTTACTCAGAATTTAATCTTTACTTTTTGAAAGCGACTACATCCTTGACGAAATTAAGGAATTAAATATTCTTCATCTTCTAGATGATGTATGTTCACATTTGCAAATAAAGTGATGTGATGTTTTAAAAAAAATTCTTTGAGTATATTGGTCGGTTTTAAAGGAGAAATCCAATTACTGTCTGACCTGGAGTTTTTTAAATTTCTGATTACTCAAGTGCATTTGCATTGATTGGATTACTGTCACGGTTTCACGCCAACAGTTTCACTCCAGCAGGTTGAAGCCAGTTGCACTAACATTACTTTGGTTTAAACGCATATAGGTATTCACGTAGTAAATATTACATGAACTACAGGTGATGTGGGCTAAATAAACTAATGGAAGACATATAGCTCAGTTAACTTACCCTTAATTTGGTGGGGGGTTATGTGTACACTTACATTACATGTACAGGAATAAAACCCTACTCTGTAAATGAGGGGCTCCCTCAGTGTAGCCTGGTTTTAAATAAAGGTTGGTTGATTGATTGATTGATTGATTGGAATAATAAATGATAAATAATAAGTAGAACAGCATGATTAGTTTCTGATTAAGAATGAATAGACTCATAATAAACACTGCTTTACTGACTGACACAAACGCATTTTTATTGGATCCATTGATAACACTGTTTTTAGATACACACTAAATATCTCTGCTGAAAAAAATCACAGAAACCATTAAAGGTTTCTGCTGGTTCCTGATGATATCTGATAGGTCCTAATGGTGTTAAGTGTCACCATGTAAAAGACTCTGATGTTTAAACAGGTGTTCTGAGGCTGATTATTGATGTATTTGATAGTCTCCTAATGGGATCTAACGGTGTTCTACAGGAAACTAGTGTTCCATTAAGCCAATTCCCATTGGTTCTAATCCTAATGGTTCTAATTTCCTTTTTCTAATGGTCCTTTGTCATAAGGGGTGTGGATGAATTATATAGTCATATTAAGTTGATATACACCAGCAGATGTTTTGGAACTCAGAACAGTGTTTAGTTATGGGCAGCATTAGCAGTAAAAAGCCTGGCCTTGTCTTGGTCTCAGAGTAATAATCCAAGTTTATAAATGTTTTAAATGACCAGAGATTTTGTCCAAAAAATTGATGTTACTCTAGAAATATTCTAGAACATTAATCTTTTTTGAAATCTTTTTTGGTTCTACATAGTACCAAAAAGGGTTCTTCTATAGTAACAAGCTTGACATCGCAACAATAGCAGAACCCTTTAGGGTGCTATATAGACCCCTTTTCAAAAACACATTCTCCATCAATCTGAAGAACCATTTCACAACATAAACCACCATTTAATCATGCAAAGGGTTCCTTTCTTTACTGAACAACCCTTGGAGAACCATCTTTTTAGAGTGTAGCACTGATTATTATCATTAGATATTCCATCAGCATGTATGATGTCCATTATGGAGCTTATTTAGCTGTATTATTGTGTTTGGGAGGAATAACAGATTTAGGGCTTTTACTTGTCTGTAATTTAACTTCAAAGTAACTAACACTACCATATTGTAAATTAATATGATTATATATTTCATCCACATGCATATTGATCATTATGGAACTTCTCTCAGCCACATTTGTTAGGAGAAACAGAATTGGATGTTTCTGTAAGGTAAAAGCCTTTACCTCTAAACTGTTTGTGCTTCTAGATGATTATGTAGGGCACTGTTTCTCAGCACTGGTCCTGAAGGCCACTACTCTGCTCTCTTTAGTGTTCTCCAGCTCCCAATCCACCTAATCAGCTCATTAACAGCCCAGCATTGGGTTAAAGTGGGTGTGTTAAAGTAGAGAAGGTGCTAAAATGTGCAGGACAGTAGGCCTCCACGACCAGCATTGAGAAACAGTGAGTGTGTTTACATGCACTTAAGAATCCAATCATTATCATATTTCTGCAGTTATTTGATTTTGAAGTGATCGTGTAAACAGCACACTCTGATTTCTTAGATCAGATTAAGGTTTTACATCTAAATAAGAAATCTGATACATGTAAATCCTTACTTTCTTTCATTTCTCTCAGTCTGCACATGTGTGAAAACAGAGGGCTGTCCTGGAAACAGCAAGCAGCATTTAACACAGCATATCTCTATGCTGGTTCCATTTAAGGTGGAATTTTCCATTTCACCTAAAATAGTGCTGCAGTTACAGTGCAAGAACCTGAAAGAGAACATGAATTTGGGGGGAGACTGAATCAGATGCAGATCAAAGGCGGATCAAAAGAAGTTGACAATAATATAAGCTGGTGAATAAGAATCCACAGACAGTTAAAGAGAACAAAAAATATTATTTTATTTTTTAGAATTATTTTAGCTGATGTGTTTTGGAGGGCTGTTTGTGGTTCACCATCATATTCACAATATATTATGTTACATTATATTGTACTTTATTGTGTTATATTGCATTGTGGTAAGTGCAGGGCCGCAGGGGAGGCTGCTGGGGGTGGATTACTCTGAGTATATGCACCGTATGGCCTCAGAGCTGATGAAGGAGCAGATCTCTACTAGTAAAGTGAAGTTGTTCCTCGGTGATGTTGCAAAGATGCCCATAGATGATAACATTGTGGATAAAGTATTCCACTGCAACTGCTACTACTTCTGGCCTGATCTGAAGAGAGGAGCCGCAGAGATACACCGTGTCATGAAACCAGGTGAAGCTCTTCTTCACAGTTCACTGGTGCACTTTGCTATAATGTACAGTCGTTAAGTCTGTGGTCTCCAGCTCTGGGCCTGGAGATCTACCTTCCTGCAAAGTTTACTTCCAAACTATATTCCATAAACTGCCTCATCCCCTTACTAAACTCTAATACATCTGATCCAGCCAACCAGGAACTTGGGAAGAGGTTGATTAGCTGGAGCATGTTTGGCAGATTGTGGTTGGAAGCAGAATCTGACAGAACGTAGATCTCCACAACAAGAGCTGGAGACCACTGATCTAGATCTTTAGCAGTGTTGAATCTCTGTGTTCATCAGTAATAGAACAGTGGTTTAACTACAAATACTATTCCAAAAACATTAGGACAGTGTGTGTAATACAGATAAAATCAGAAAGCAGTAATTAGTGAATAATGTATCACTTGTGTTAAATTGAAAATTATGCAAAAATAATGTAAAATGTGTTTTACATAAACTTTGGTTGTTTTTTTTTTTTTTTTTGGTAAATCCAAATTTGGTGCTTGTACCACAATCCAAAAAAGTTGAAACAGTAGCGTGTTTACACTGTGTTATATTAGCTCTAACACCACTTAATACCCTTTTGTGGACTGAAAACACAAACTGATCCAGTTTAGAAAGATAAACATGTTATGACTCTTCTACAAGCTTTCAGTTGCAGAACTGGCCTTCATTGCTGCATTTTGACCTTAATCAGATGCAATCAGTGTGAGACAGTTCTGGACTGCATGCAGGTCAGTCTATCACTTGCACTCTCTGATTACACAGCCATGTTGCCTTAACATGTGCTGAATGTTTCTTAGTGTGTCATATTGAAATAAACATGGACTTCCCTGAAAAAGACAGCATCTAAATGGTAGAATATGTTGCTCCAAAATGTATTCAGTGTTATTGGAGCACAGATGTGTCAGTTACCCAGTATACACCCCCCACCCCACTCCATGACAGGCGCAGGATTTAGAACTCTACACTAGTTAAAATCTGAATGGTCCTTTTCTACTTTGGCCTGAAGAACACAACGTCCATTATTTCCATAAACAGTCTGAAATGTTGACTTGTTAGACCACGTTTCCAGTGAGCATCAGTCTGTTTCAGATGAGCTTGAGCCCAGAGAAGTCGGTGGCATTGTTGAAATATGACTTCCACTGTGCAGAGTACAATCTTAACTTGGTGATGATCTTCATCACAGAAACATGTCAGTTTCTGAAACAGTGCAGTTTGATATAAACAATTATTTGTAACTTTTACTTGACTGAAAATAATTTGATTTCTGTTTGCCTGAAGAATAATAGAGTTGAGGTAAGATCTTTCTGACAGGTCCATTAGTTTTAAAACTGTTAAAACTGTTATTGTTGTTGTTTTCCATATTTATGGATTAAATGTTTGTTTCTGTTGGATGTTATCAGACGGGCTGATGGTGACAACCCTCCGGCAGGACCGAGTGGCTTTACTCGTGTCTAAGAAGATGCTGCCTGCAGAGAACTGGCGTCCAGAGGCATATATGGAGGCTCTGGAGAGTGCTGGGTTCATAAACGTCAGCATGGAGAACAGAAAACACAAACTGATTCAGTATGAAGCAATTTACGCCACTGCTGCCAAATAAAACCCTCAGAGCTTCAGCTACAGAGTCAGCCCTTTGATCTGATAGGACACACCCACAACTTAAATCTGATTAGCTGCACCCAGATGAGCAGTTTTGATCATTAAAAGGTTTTAGAGAAAGTTTGTAAATTAGAGAGTCTTAGATTCTTTGTTTCTGTAGCTCCTTCAGCACTTCTGTCTCTCCCTGTCTATCAGTACTGCTCGCTATAAATTGGGCTTTCATTTTCACCTGTTTACTTTGTTTTGAGTTTATGCTGCTAATTTTTAGACTGAGCCGACTACAAAATCTTACAACACACAGATGTTTTAAAGCGGAAACTAACATTCACTGAGTCACTCACATGCTTAAGTACAGATCTGCTCAGAAACACAAATAAAGAAAATAAACAAAACAATAAACAGAATTGCAGTAAAACACCACATCTGGTTCAAAACACTCTGTTCTAGAAACCTACAGGATCAGAATTGTTCACAGTGGTGGTGATAGGACCAAACGTCCACCTCAAAAATCTCCCTCAGAAGTTGTGTATGGGCTGCTTTAACTGAGTCAATTTTATCACATGATAATTATGAGCTTTAGAGTTCTATTTTCAGACTAAAAGGATCCAAAAATGAGGAGAACACAGTCTAAGGTACACAGCTGCACCATTTGAGTTTTAGTTTTCCATAAAGCTCAAGACGGCTCACTTGTTATTAGAGTAAATGACATTAATTGATCATTATAGCAGGGGCGTGGCCTGGCCTGGGTTTCTGGGGCCCAATATACAGCCCCATGTGCACCGTGAGCATGAGCATCTGAACTTTCTGTAAAAAAGGCAAATCTACTTCAAATTGACCAACTCTGACCACTTTGTTTTACTGTGATGTTTTACCTTTGAAATAGAAAGATAAGTCTCAATGAGTGACAATTCAGCTCCTAAAAAATATTTAAGAAGTGTTGATAAAATGTCTGGCAGGACATTAGAAAGGTGACAAGCAGAGGAGAAAATGTGCAAAGAACTTTAATAATGATGTGGGAAAATTGGTTTATTATTTAAAAGACAAAATACACTGCTCAAAAAAATAAAGGGAACACTCAAATAACACATCCTAGATCTGAATGAATGGAATATTCTCATTGAATACTTTGTTCTGTACAAAGTTGAATGTGCTGACAAAATCACACAAAAATTTGGAGTCACACAAAATTAAAGTGGAAAAACACTACAGGCTGATCCAACTTTGATGTGATGTCCTTAAAACTCAAAATGAGGCTCAGTATTGTGTGTAGCCTCCACGTGCCTGTATGACCTCCCTACAATGCCTGGGCATGCTCCTGATGAGGTGGCGGATGGTCTCCTGAGGGATCTCCTCCCAGACCTGGACTAAAGCATCCGCCAACTGGACAGTCTGTGGTGCATAGTGGCGTTGGTGGATGGAGCGAGACATCATGTCCCAGATGTGCTCAATCGGATTCAGGTCTGGGGAACGGGCGGGCCAGTCCATGGCTTCAATGCCCTTATCTTGCAGGAACTGCTGACACACTCCACATGAGGTCTAGCATTGTCCTGCATTAGGAGGAACCCAGGGCCAACCGCACCAGCTTATGGTCTCACAAGGGGTCTGAGGATCTCATCTCGGTACCTAATGGCAGTCAGGCTACCTCTGGCGAGCACATGGAGGGCTGTGCGGCCCTCCAAAGAAATGCCACCCCACACCATTACTGACCCACTGCCAAACCGGTCATGCTGAAGGATGTTGCAGGCAGCAGATCGCTCTCCACTGCGTCTCCAGACTCTGTCACATCTGTCACATGTGCTCAGTGTGAACCTGCTTTCCTCTGTGAAGAGCACAGGGCACCCGTGGCGAATTTGCCAATCCTGGTGTTCTCTGGCAAATGCCAAGCGTCCTGTACGGTGTTGGGCTGTGAGCACAACCCCCATCTGTGGATGTCGGGCCCTCATACCATCCTCATGGAGTCAGTTTCTAACCGTTTGTGCAGACACATGCACATTTGTGACCTGCTGGAGGTAATTTTGCAGGGCTCTGGCAGTGCTCCTCCTGTTTCTCCTTGCACAAAGGCGGAGGTAGCGGTCCTGCTGCTGGGTTGTTGCCCTCCTACGGCCTCCTCCACTTCACGTGGTGTACTGGCCTGTCTCCTGGTAGCGCCTCCAGGCTCTGGACACTACGTTGACGAACACAGCAAACCTTCTTGCCACAGCTCACATTGATGTGCCATCCTGGATAAGCTGCACTACCTGAGCCACTTGTGTGGGTTGTAGAGTCCGTCTCATGCTACCACGAGTGTGAAAGCACCACCAACATTCAAAAGTGACCAAAACATCAGCCAGAAAGCATAGGAACTGAGAAGTGGTCTGTGGTCCCCACCTCACCTCTATTGAGTGTGTCTTGCTAATTGCCAATAATTTCCACCTGTTGTCTATTCCATTTGCACAACAGCATGTGAAATTGATTGTCAATCAGTGCTGCTTCCTAAGTGGACAGTTTGATTTCACAGAAGTTTGATTTACTTGCAGTTATATTGTGTTGTTTAAGTGTTCCCTTTATTTTTTTGAGCAGTGTATACATATATATATATATATATATATATATATATATATATATATATATATATATATATATTTTATTTTATTTTATTTTATTTATTTTTTTTTTTAAATAAGTACTGTCTCTCCAATGTATAATTACACAAATGTTCATCACTTTAGACTAATCGAAACCAGCCGTGTCACATTTTATCACACAAAATCATTTTACCGGAGTCTGTTACTAACAAAGAGGCATCTTTCAAAACAATGTGTTTCGTATCACATACCTAATGACGTTTTTGCCTTTTAAAAGGGTATATAATATGAGAACTAAAACTCCCGTGATGCACTGCGGGGACGTGCGTATGACGCTGTACGTTTCAGCGGGAGACTAAGCGAGAGAAGGAAAAACAAACGGGTAAGCTGAAATAAAATCTAAATTACATTAAAATAACTTCAAACTCAGCTTTAATAAGAGTTTGCGTGACAATTTTAGTGTAAAAGTCAGCGATTTGGCGCTGAAAGAATGACCGTTTTGACAATTTTGTCGCCGCAATGTAGCTGCTGCACCATTTAAGGTGGAACGAAAAATCCGTGTGAATGAGCGGTATAAGTAGAAATCTGTGTTTTACTAACTGATTAAACTTTCTTTTTTCACTTTGCGAATTCACGTTGTTAACTATTTAACTATTACAGAATTTTGTCTTTTGTTTTTGAGTCTATAGTGGCGGTATAGTGGTGTTGTTTATGTAACTGTATTTAGCATTAGGATGCAGAGAATGAGCCGGTTAAAACGAGAACTTCAGCTTCTGAACACAGAACCACCTCCTGGAATCCAGTGCAGCGTCAGTGAGGAGAACCTGGATAAAATACAGGCCCGTTAGTACACAAATACACAAAAACATTCATGTTCATCAGCTCAGTCACTGCTTTAACTGCTCTGCTGATCAGTGCTGTTATGTTCTCTCTCTCATACAGAGATCATTGGACGTTCTAGCACACCGTATGAAGGTGGAGTTTTCCAGCTGGAGATAAAAATACCTGACAGGTGAAGCTCCTCATATACGCCAATAGATTTCCTTCCAATAATTATAAATGGTTTATTGACAAGTTATTATTATTGACATCATATTATGATGTTGATTAAACTTTAGTTTATTGATTCCTGAAATATTGCATAAATGCACACAGTAAAAAAAAAAGACCAGAATCAAAGGTCTGGTGTCCCAAAAAGACCTAGAAAAGCTCATTCATGGTCATCTAACGAACTCCTTGTTAAAAACCTTAGATGAGCCCCAGATGTAGAGATTTTTAAATTCAGGTTAAAAACATTGCTCTTTTCATATTTCTGTCATCAAGCTGCAAAACCTGTACTTCATTCTTTCTGCAGTTTATCTTCTTAAGTTATTTTAATAAAACTGAAATTCTTAATTCTGTCTTAATTTTTTATTGTTTTAATGTACTTTGTACTTCCTGATGTTGATGGTTTATTGTTTTTAAGCTATTGTCACGTTAATGAGACTCTTCAGTTACTCTTAAGCCCTTTCTGTTTATTTTTCCTTTTGAATGTATTTATTTTTTTGCTTTTTATGTATAAGAAGCTCATTAAATTGCCTTCGTGTAATATAAATAAGCTTGCCTGTTAATCACATTTTATGAATCTTTATTGTTGAGTTTTGCAGATATCCATTCGAACCTCCTCAGATTCGCTTCCTAACACCTATCTATCACCCAAACATTGACACAGCTGGACGCATCTGTCTGGATGCTCTAAAAATGCCACCCAAGGTAAGAACACTATCACTTATAAAACGCTAAGTCGGCTATTCAGACACTCGGGGAAACAGAGAAACACATTTTTTTACTATTATAATTTAATAATAATAATATTATTTATTTTATTTTTTAAATATTTATTATACTTTTTTTTATGAATTCAGTATTCAGCACTAAATCCAGTTAAATGGACTAAATTTGTCAATGTGCAGTTGGTCAGTGTCTGCAAGCACTGATATACATGATGTTCGGAAAAAACGTGAGGTGTGTAGTGAAGCGGCCTCGCTGTGTAACCAGCGGCGGGGCCTAGGTAGTGGAGCTCAGGACTTGCTCCTTCCCGGCTTGCTCCTTCCTGTAAAAAAGCTGGATAATGAATATTAGTTCTGTATGTGGTGTGGTGCAGGTTAGGAGTCACAGACAGAGAGCGGTCAATCAAGCTGGTTAATAGGTTTGATCAGCAGTTTTCATGTCTTAACATATTAATGTCCTTATTTTTGTTAAAGCTTTGCTGGATGTTTAATATAACACTTAGGTTTACCTGTTTTAAGGTTTTACCCTGAGACTCTTAACGGCTCAAACTGTGACTGTTTGTTCTGCTTCAGTATTAGTGTCTAACCGTAGTCTTTATCAGGGCGCCTGGAGACCTTCTCTGAATATCTCCACTGTGCTGAGCTCCATCCAGCTCCTTATGGCTGAACCCAACCCAGATGACCCGCTGATGGCTGATATTGTTAGTATTTTCATTCTTTACATTAGAATTCCAGTTCTTCTGCAATCTGTCATTCAGTCTTCATTGGGTTATAATTGGTATATTTTCCCTTTTATTTGTTTCAGTCTTCTGAGTTTAAATACAACAAAGCAGTTTATTTGGAAAAGGCTCGAAAATGGACATCAAAATACGCAACACAGAAGAACAAGGTGACATTTTGCTCTGCTTATGTTTTTAGCTGACAGTAAAGCAGCATATTTTTCTGGGTTGAACTGGAACTGTTCCATATTTACAGTTATATAGTTAGCTGGTGCTCTTATTTACATGCATCTTATTTGCAAAGTTTTGAACAAATTGTATGTTGTTGATTTTCTATATGTGAGAATTGGTTGATAGATGCTATACAGAGAACACAATTTAGCAAAAATTGACACATTTTACTGCACAACTTCTATTTTAACATTTTGAAATATTATGATGCTACATAAATGTGTCATAACTTTGGCAGAAGCCACAGTTTATTTTTCTCCCAGTATGTTTTAACTCAGTAAATAAACAGTAATTGTGTATTAAAGTGTGCAGAAGTGTGTTTCTGTAGACGATGTGTAACTTATTTACACTCAGAAAATCAACAAAATGTGTATATACACTCACCGGCCACTTTATTAGGTACAATCAATTCAATTGCTTGCACAAATAGCTAATCAGCCAATCACGTGGCCGCAACTCAATGCATTTAGGCATGTAGAGGTGGTCAAGATAACTTGCTGAAGTGCAAACTGAGCATCAGAATGGGGAAGAAAGGTAATTTAAGTGACTTTGAACGTGGCATGGTTGTTGGTGCCAGACGGGCTGGTCTGAGTATTTCAGAAACTGCTGATCTACTGGGATTTTCACGCACAACCATCTCTAGGGTTTTCAGAGAATGGTCCGAAAAAGAGTTGTGTGGACGAAAATGCCTTGCTGATGTGAGCGGTCACAGGAGAATGGGCAGACTGGTTCAAGATGATAGAAAGGCAACAGTAACTCAAATAACCAACCAAAATCTCTGAAGAATGTTTCCAACACCTTGTTGAAAGTGGGCCACGAAGAATTAAGGCAGTTCTGAAGGCAAAAGGAGGTCCAACCTTTTACTAGCCAGGTGTACCTAATAAAGTGGCCGGTGAGCGTAGACGAGAGGTGCACAAACTTTTACAGACATCTATATGTTCTAGTTTTGCTCACGTGAGAATGTTGGGTCTTATGTCTCATTTCTCTTTTAAATTCCATTTGCTTTTGTATTGGTCAGATTGATGCATTCTTACATTCATCTTGTCTATTCAGATGGGAGTTCTGAATAACTGTTTATGCACCTCAACATAGTGGTTTTAAAGTTAATTCAAAACATTCATTTATTAGGTACAAAGCAAAGAGGAAATCTGCTCTGTTTCAGTCCTCTCAGCTTTATCTGCAGTTTATACTCACTTTTGTACAGTGACCCGAACTCATTGCAGGGAAAAAAGCACTATTTTAATGCTGCTGTGAGTGTAACTTTATAAACAGCCTTGTGTGTCTTTCTACTGTTTACTTCTACTCCACAGTTAATATTCTGTGATGATAGTATGAATTATTACACATTTTTGTGAGCAAGTTGGAAATTAACAAGCTGATATTTTACTCAAATAATTTAAGATTTCAGAAAAGTGTAACAAATTATTGTATTGTATTACTCAACATTTATTACTTAAATATTAACTGTCTGACTGCTTTAGAATTGAGTTTTCTACAGTTTTTTTAAATAAATCATTTAGTAGACTTGATATGAGAAGAGTTTGTTAATGCCATTTTAAAAAGTCCAGCAATTAGTTAACTTTAATGAAAACTAAACTAGAGTAAACTTTATAGAAAATTCTTGTTCTTCTGAGGAATGTTGAAAAAAAGACTCCTCCAAATTTAAGTTGCAGAAAAGGTTCAAATGTTGAATATTTATGACAAATAGGCTTCCGATTACATGTTAAGCACAAAATTTGATATGTCTATCAAATATGTAGGGCTGGAAGTATGACAATATACATATCATTACTGATAAATTATGTCAGTAGAATCTGCTTTTCTGAACATTTTGTGTAAATTGTCAGTGTTTGTAGACACCAGCTGCATGTTTCATTATAAAATGAGCAAAATTAATGCCGATTAACTGGATTTAGTGCCAAATTCTGAAAATTTTTTTTTTACTGTGTTCACAGTTTGAAATTTAAAAATGTAGCACTACTTTATTTTTTTTTTTCTGTTCCAACTGATCAGATGTCTGAAAAAAATAAATATTGTGCATCAAGAAAATATCTTGAACTATCACTATGGCAAAAATATGATATTGCCCAGCTACAGTTTCATATTTATCAGGTCAGTTTATTTGCATGTTCTTTATATTTTAGCAGTGGTTGCTCAGCAGGGGGCACCATTGCCATTTTCACAGCCATTGCTGTTTACACATTCCTCTTGGTTTTGAAGGGCGATGTGGAGGCAGAGCAGAAGGTTCCTGAAGATGGAGGCAGTAAAACTTCACGGAAGAGAGAAGCACTTTCTGCTCAGGAGAATCTGGAGCAGCCGAAGAGAGTTTGTCTATAGTTTAATTCATAAATGTCTGGTTTGATCGCTGTAGATTGTCATCTGCTGTTTGTGTATGTACATAATTTGTTTTAAGCTGAAAACATTTAATAAAATTACAGAATTAAAAAGGGTCACTGTGTGCTTAAAAGATGTTCAGCAGTCAGCAGGACGTATATGAAACTAATCATTTTATTAAATCATTCTTTATCACGTATACAGAAGTATGAAAATATATACATCCAAAATATATGTGGTTTGCAAACTAGGCTTCAAATTTCAATATAAAAATTATATTTTTCATATAAATTTTATATAAAAAGAGCAGAAACAAACTGCACTCTGGGTAAAAAGAAAAAGAAATTAGCATGCTAGTTTCAGAGGTAGTTATAGTTTATACATAATAGCTAGCTACTTTACAATTCTGAAAAGATCCCCAAGCTGTATAACAACCTAAGCAAAGCCCACTCCATGGCTTATTCTTTTACAACATTTACACATGAAAAATGTCAAAGATTATATCTTATCATGAGGACTTTATGAATCTGCCTATAAACCTGTTACACCTTAAGCTTTGACCGACTGACTCCAAGTTAGATCACTGCTGAATGTGAATGTTTACTTTCCTGTAGAATATCTTAACTTGTCTACAAAAACAAAGCAAGTTTGGACGTGCAAATCTTTAATGAGCTATAATTATGAGCCAGAAATACATACAGCCTTGGAAATGAATGGTATATGATTGGAGTGAGCGTTTGACATGGTTGATATCACTTTATGGATGAGTGTTATTCAAAACACCTATAATGAGCAGGTGTGCCAGAGAAAACATTTTCACATTGAGCACATTTGGACACATTTCTTCCCTGCACCCTGCCGAACACCCTGTTTTAGTTTCTCACTGTTTTTTACGTGACTTTGCACTGCCAGTTGATTATACACAATTATGAGTAATTGATATATAAATTAACCTGTGACTTGGTATATCATGTCACAGTATTATATTAGGCAACTTTCTTTGTATCCATGCTACGAGTTGCTGGTGGTGTTAGGAATAGTTCTCTTTCTAGTTCTCGTCCTCTTAGGAGAATCGTCCATTATCTGATGGTTAGGTACTATGTCCTGTGAGAACTTGTCTGTCTTTCTCAGAATCAGAAGGTTCCTGAGAGCTGAAGATCTTGCAGCAAAACTTACAAATGGCATGAGGAGTGGAAAACCCCAGTGAAGAAAGTGGTGTTTCCTTTCTGAACGTCCACCCTTTTGCTCCTTGTGCCCTCCTCCTTCTCTTTAGCCCCTGATGTTGTCAAGCCAACCATGTTCTCTTTTATGTTTTCTCTTGGAGCAATCGTCTGCAGTTCGCACGGGATGAGTGGCACAGAGGGCTGACTGCCTGACTCTGAACCCTCAAACATCATGTCTACTTCTGAAGCAAAGGATACCAGGGCCTGTGTTGAGTCGTACGAACTCTTCTCTGTGTCCACCGAACCGAAAGAGTCGAGGGTTTGGTCCTGGTCCATTCGAGCTCTGTTCAAGAGGAGTCTTGCGTCCTCACGGAAGTGAGGGTTAAACAGGAGGTATAGCAAGGGGTTAATGCAGGCAGGAAGGGGAAGCAGCACCAAAAGGACAGACTTGACCACTTCCTCGCTCACTGGGAAGAGTCCCATCAAGGAAGAGAAGGTTAGGAAGGCCACCGGGCAGTACAGAATACAGTTGGTGAAAATCAGCCAGGCTACGTGCTTGATCATGGCACAATCCCAGACACTGTCGAAGTTCCCCTTCATCAGGTCCCAGTAGAGCTTAATGTAGGTGGTGGTGATCAGCAAAAAGCACAGAGAATTCATCATGATTAGTGCCACCATGAAGCCCAGGGTGGATGGCTGGGCTTCAGGCAGAGGTGAAGGCAGGCAGAGTGGTGTTGTTCCATATTCCCCAACCCCAACAATTGGGAGGCTGGCAGCTGCTAGGGAAAGAATCAAACACACAAATGCGGCCACCCTCACGCTACCATGAGACGGAGACTTTCCGTAAGCTCGGACACAAGATACAGAAATGCTGCACTGCACCGCTGCTAGTGTGAGGAGGAGGATGGAGGCCTCTGAGGCCAGGACAGAGATAAAACCTGTCGCTCGGCACCCAGCACCTGTTTCCCAACGAGCCCCATACATGGCAAACTCCCCAAAAGTCAGAGCATCCACTGCTGTCAGGGTGCCCGAGCAGAGGCCCATGAGCAAGTTTGCACTACTAATAAAGCCAATTATGAATTTGACCGGTGAGAGATAACTTGGGGAGATGAAAACGGTCAGGATGAGGAGAATGTTGCCCAGCAGAGAGACCAGAGAAATGAGCCACATGCCCAGACGTACCACCCAACTATCGAAGAGGTTATCACAGGGCTTGAAGGGACCTGCAGGAGCAGAACAGCAGCATAATTTCAGATTACTGATGTTCGCAACAGCCAAAATGCATGAAGTTGTCTTTAAAATTTTGCCTTCACGTTTCTCTTGCTGAATATACATAGATGATCAAATTTAATAATTTCACATTTGAAATAGACCAAGACGGTAATTGAATCGTCTAGGCAAAAAGAACATTTGTCAGATATAATTTAACCCAAATTCACCTTCTGTCTGATTAAATCATTCCTAGGAAAAAGGAATCAGCATGGCCTCAGTTTGGTGTTAAAGTAACAGAAATGACTCTCTCATGAAAGCATGCTCAGTCATGGGAACATTTTTATCATGAGTACCTGGAATGGGGGTGCACTGGATGCTAGTTTGGAGTTTGGACTCTTCAATGGCCAACTGGAATTCCTCCAGATCAGGGTCATCTGCAAATAAAAACACCACAAGACTTGGAAGGCCTTTCTGTACTTCAGCTACCACCACACTTTTGTCACAACTTTTTAAGCATGAAACGATGATGAGATTGTCTATGAACTAGACGTGTTTCATCTAGAAGAAAACATAAATAAGAATCTGACATTATCACTTCAACATGGAAACAGATTTTGTAATCTTTCCAGAGGCTTCAGCTCCAGGGTGTATCCAGTAAATCTCACATGCAATTCTCAAACTCACTTTACCTTCTCATTCGGAGAACAGTTAACCCTAATCGTACTTTGTTTTCTTCGTTTTCAAAGGGCTAAATGGAGCTTTTAGATCTTAACTCGTCAATCTCACTCTCATTCCCTGTAAAGCATAATTACTGAGCTCCTTTCAAGTCAGAAACCTGATCAGATTGCTTACAGTGGAATGCATGAAGAGAAGACATGCTTTTATTTCATCTCTTGAGTACCTGCGGTTACTGTACAGCCCTGACATGTTTTTACTGTTCTAATTAAAGATGAACAGACAGGTAGAGGAGACAAAAATAGACGAAGACGCTCAACCTGTTCCCAGAATTACAGTGTTAGAAATTGCTACAAGAAAGGCTTTCTTTTAGTTCCCTTTCACATAAAGAATGAACACAGTTTACAGGAATGTCAGCTTGATCCTGGACTTTCTGGTGTTTTGTATGATTTTATATCATATTTACATCACAAGAATTAGAAACCTTATCAGAAGTTGTCAAATGTTGTAAAATACAGCTGCATCTAATTACAAACCTGCAGTTAGCAAGTAATCATTATTTAAGGTGTAATTAAAGATGTAAAGAATTAAAGGTATTATTAGGTGTAAATAGGGGCTTTCTGCCAAATTGCCTTTTAATATTTTAATAATAGTGGATGTAACACACATGCAGAGGTGCAGTCTGATGGAGGGAACTTACTTTGGAATTTTTTTTTTTTAATCATATTTTGGTGATTTTGCTCCCCAAAATATATGGATTACATATCAACAATGGAAGAAAGCATGAAACCAATGAAACAGGTGCAGTAACGCATTTGGAGGGCAGCAGTGAGTGACATTTGTTTATTTTATGTTTTTTATTAAAGTGGCTGAGAGTGACGTTTGTGTATTTGATGTTTATTAATAACGCCTTTAGAGGGTGACAGTTCTTTACAACCCTGCTTGCAAAAAAGGTGGAATGCTGCAAAATGTAAATAAATAAAGTGCAATCATGTGCAAATCATGTGACCCCTATATTTAATTGGAAATAGTACAAAGACAACATGGATCCTGAATTTCCTATCTGAGAGACCTGTTAGTCAGGATAGGAAATAACATCTCCAGCACCACCACACTGAGCACCGGTGCCCCTTAGGGCTGTGTGCTCAGTCCACTGCTGTTCACTGTACTGACTCACGACTGTACCACAAAGTACAGCTCAAATCACATCATCAAGTTCGCTGATGACACAACTGTGGTAGGTCTGATCAGAAACAACAACGAGTCAGCATACAGAGAGGAGATGCAGTGGCTAACAGATTGGTGCAGAGCCAACAACCTGTCTCTGAATGTTGATAAAACTAAGGAGATGGTTGATGACTTCCGAAGAGTGCGAGGTGACCACCCCCTACCCCCGTCCTGTGGAGACTGAAGAAGGCTCATCTCCCCCCTCCCATCCTCACCATGTTCTACAGGGGGACTGTGGAGAGCATCCTGTGCAGCTGCATCATCGCCTGGTTTGGGAATTGCACTGCCTCAGACCGCAAGACCCTACAGCGTACAGTGAGGACAGCTGAGAAGATCATCGGGGTCTCTCTCCCCTCCATCATGGACATCTACACCACACATTGTATCCGGAAAGCCACTAACATTGTGGATGACCTGATCCATCCCTCACACTGACTTTTTTCACTGCTGCCGGAGCATCCGTGCCACCACTGCCAGACTCTGCAACAGCTTTATTCCTAAAGCAATCAAGTTCTTAAACTCACAAGGACTGAGCTACCCCACCCCATACTCCACACATACAACTCTTCTGATGCTCTACTTGCACTATCTGGATCATTGCTGCTACACTTAGTGTTTACACTGTTTTACTTTTTTTTTTCTACCTCAGTAATTGCTGTGTTTATGTATGTCATCTGACTACATCACTCACAGATCACAGCATGTTAAATATCTCTGCACCTTATTCCACTACCTCATGTCCAGAATAAGTGCTGTGTTGGTGCTGCACTGTCCTGTCTGTTTATTGTGTCTAATGTCTGTTTAATTTATCATTTATTGTTTCTAGCTTAATTTTTTGTTTGCACATGATGTCTGCATGTTTGCACTTTGTACTTTTGTTCCTTGTTGCACCGTGTTGTTCCTGGAGGAATGCAATTTCATTCTACTGTGTACTTGTACATAGATGGAATGACAATAAAAGCCTCTTGACTTGACTCTTGACTTGAAATGTATTGTTTGCTGAAAGATATATGCCCATTTTGAATTTGATGCTGACAACAGGTTTTAAAAAAGTTGGGACAGGAGCATGTTTACCACTGTGTTTCATCACCTCTTCTTTTAACAACAATAAGTGTTTGGGAACTGAGGAGACTCTTCCTTTGCTTGATACAGGATTTCGGCTGCTCAGCAGGGTCTCCTTTGTCATATAATAATGTGCCAAATGTCTTCAGTGGGGACAGGTTGGGACTGCAGGCAAGTCAGTTTAACACCCAGGTTGTTTTACTACAGAGCCATGCTGCTGTAATACATGCAGAATGTGGTTTGACATTGTCTTGCTGAAAGAAACAAGGCCTTCCATCGTCTGGATGGCAGCATATGTTGCTCCAAAATCTGTATATATCATTTAGAATTAATGGTGCCTTCACAGATGTGCACGTCACCCATGCCATGTGCACTAATGCCCCCCCATACCATTGTGGATGCTTGCCTTTGAACAATGTGCTGATAACATGCCAGATGGTCCATGATTTTCAAAAAGAATTTCAAATGTTGATTCATCAGAGCACAGGACACTTTTTCACTTTAACTCAGTCCATCTTAAATGAGGCGGCGGCGTTTCTGAACCCTGTTTATATATGGTTTCTTCTGTGCATGAATTTTAACTTGTATTTGTGGACGCATTGTGGACGCTCATTCTGACTCAACACAGATAAACATGCTAGCATGTGAGGTTCTAGTAGCTGTGATTTGATCAGGGCATCTCCAGTTTAGGAATCTGAGCTAAAGATTGAAATGCTGATGAAGCTGTGCACTTACAGTCGGTCTGGACGGGGAACAGGGCTAATGTTCTCTTGTGGAGTTCGTCCTCCTCATTGCCCATCACTTCTTCCCACTGGTTGGCTGCTCTGTAGCTGTTGCAGACTCCAAACACACAACACTGATAGGCATGGGGCATCTCAATGACCCTGCAGGACAGCAGTTGACATTCAGGAGAAGACACAATGCTTCAGCAGCTGAGAACACAAACGCTGGTCTAATTGGAGAACTGTCTCTGAGGCCAAAAGAACTGGTGATTCATAAAGAACTTCTGGGAATAAAATAAGGATTTACATGCTTAAACAAGTAATAAAGCTTTATAGCTCTTGGCATTCAATGATAAAGACCTATTGCAGGTCTCAAGCTTTGACATGAGCAGGCCTGAGGAGAGCAAACTCTTAACCCTGAACACTCACACATTCAGCTTGGATGCCATTTTATTTGGGTCACAACTCTAACCACATGTTTTTTTCATTCTTTAATCAGAGCTTTTCTGAGAATAACACCATTTGGATTCTTTCCTCTTAACCTCAGCAGCTCTCCAGGCGCTAATCAACAAGTTAGAGCCAGAAAGTCTCAGCTTCTTGAGGTTTTCCATCCCCATGAGCTGTGGGTGAAGGAGATATTTATATCAGTCTCTTTATTTTTAGATTGTGCAGGCGAGAGAAAGGGGCTCTAAATCGCCTGTTCTGGCTAGAAGCAGGCCAATGTCAAAAAGATTAACCCCAAAAATTCATTAACGGAAATAATACTGTTATATCGAAATGCTCCTTAAACCACAGAGACCAGCAGCTCTACTGAGTTCATCATCTATATGACAGTTTGAAGTTCTTAGAAAACTATACAGCACTGAAAACCTTTAGTGTTATTGATAGGGAAGGGATTGATTTAGGGAAGTGCACGGAGCACCACCTTTTTACAGCAGGAGAGTCAGTGAGTGAATGATGAATGAGTGAATGGAGTCAATGAGTGAGTGAGTGAACGAAAAGTCAATGAGTGATTGAGTGAACGAAAGGTTAACGAGTGATTGAGTGAATGGAGATTTGGTGAATGATTCTTTGGTGAGTGGTGAATGAGTGAATGGAGACCTGATGTTGGGGAAGTCCTCATGTGTGAAGGAGCTGGACAGAGCCATGTTTCCTCTCAGTTTGAGGTGAGTGAGGCTGCTCAGCCCAGCCAGTGGCAGAGCACTCAGCCGGTTACCAGTCAGATCCCTGCAGAGAGAAAGAGAGATCCTTTAACCCTCAATGTATCAAGTTTGAGTTCTAAATGTTTGGTACACTTTAATCAGAGTGAGTGAATGAGTGAGTGCTCACAGTTTACTGAGTGACTGCAGTGATATGAAGGCATCAGGGTGAATCGTCTCGATTCTGTTCCAGCTCAGATCCCTGAATCATCAAGAAAGATAAAGAATCAATTCCACCTCCAGCAGCTCCATCACCCTGTGATCAGTTAAAATTCCATTTTACTATTTTTACTCTTAAGGCTTATTATTCAGTATCTACTATGAAATTAATCTATCTCCATTCTGAGTGGGTAGAGATGATAGACTCAGACAAGTTTATGTGTTTAATCTGAATAAAGAGATTTTCATGTTTTGTGATAATTAAATGTGAGTGTAACTCACAGTGAACGCAGAGAGCTGAGCTGCTGGAACGTGTTCATATCGATTCCTCTGATCAAATTGTGTTGGAGTCCACTGAACAAACACACACACACACACACACACACACACACACACACACACACACACACACGCAACCAACACTGCTATTACCTCAGCAACACACAGTCACACAGGTTCACACATCATATGCAGAAGTTTGTGCACCTCTATATGTTGATTTTCTGAGTGTAAATAAGTTACATGTCTACAAAGACACACTTCTTAATACACAATCGAACTGAAGTTATTTATTTACATGGATGGGTGGGGGTGGTGAGGGTTCGTACTGTGAGAAAACGAGAAAAACTAGGTTTTATGTTAAATACTAAATAAAAAAGCCCAAACTTACATCTCTTGCAGTGAGGTGCAGTGGAAAAAACTGGGCAGCTCCTCTACTGCATTGTGGGACAGTTCACTGTAAAAAAAACACACAATTACATGGTGAAATGGTTCTTCAGATTGATGGAGAATTGTTGTATATGGTTCTAAATGGCACCAAAAACGGGTTCTGCTATTGTTACAATAACATCATAAAAATTGTAGAACCATTTTTGATGCTCTACTAAAGAACTTTTGGAGAACCTTTTTTTTCATTGAAGTTACTACAGTTACTCATTCATGATAACTGATCATCATTATGAGCTTCTAACAGTCTGACATTCACGGTTCTCTGAGATTCACACCTAACAGCTGTTACTGGTTTTCACTGGTAACACTGTCTGATTATCATAGACCTGGCTCCATAAACGTCATAAACGTCTTAACACTCAACTTTGGTCTGTTTAGTCTCCATGATGACTTCAGTACAGACTGAATTTAGGACAGCTATTACAGGATATCAGTTCCTAACCTCGTCTTATCATTAATTCCAGAAAAGAAAACAGTGTTACACAAACAGCCTAACTAGACTAAAACCTCCTAAATACTGTCCTAACTTTAGGATAAAGCCCAACAGTGTCCTAACTTCTGTTCAACCCTCCTTTTGTATGGTTTTTAGGCAGCTGTGTCAGGCAGCATAGTTCACTCTAAATTAATTTATATTGTAAAACTTTGTTTTTGCTTTCACTGTGAGATGTTTTTCTTTTCTAACTCTGCGTTTTAAAAATCTCAGATCCTGCAGACTCGATCTCCACCAACCCTCTTATTACCTTCATGTGTTAATGTTGATAAAATATTACAATGATGGTTAATAATGAGGAGACAGAGCTGAATGTGTGTCTGTTTATTAGGAGGCATAACACGCTCATCTGAAGCGTTTGGGAAATGGGGAAACTGTGGAGCGGCGACACTCTGATAAATAGCAGGAGGTGCTTTACAGTATTCACGACTTACAGTTCATCACACTTTTAGTTTGACTATTTGTACATCAGTAATAGCAGCTGTAACTTATAATTTTAACATTATTTTGATTACATGTTTATGTTTTAACTGCAGTGGTCTCTGTCCACTGATGAATGGTATATGGGTTGCTGGTGAACTGCTGAGCCTCAGTCTGTCACTGAAGTGACACAATACACAATGACACAATGTAAAGTAGGTATTTCTAATTAAACGACCAATCAGACCACAAGCTGAATCATAAGCTAATGTTAGTGATGCTTAAAATCTTTGACTTTCTTTTTCTTTTTATATACTTCTTTCTTCCTTTTATTGATCTATTTTATCACTTTGTTTTCCACACGAAGCCGGAAGAACATAAGCCCAAAGTAAAGTCCTGATCAGTTTTTACTGTGTTTGATCATAAATCACACGTCCGGCCGCAGCTACACGTTCTCCTCATAAATATGACAGCAGCACTGCATCTCTGTTTAATATGCTGCAGCTGCCAGATGTGTCGCCGTAACAGCTGCACCACAACAAATTACATCAGCATGAGCAAAAAACAGGTTCATTAATAGTATACAACAGCTCAGATGCAGCAATCCAGCCTGAACTGTCATACACACTGAGAGAGAGAGAGAGACCCATTAGTGTGTAGTTTTCCTCACTGCTCTAATTAATCTACAAACAGCGCTGTGTGTGTGGCTTCTGCTTCTGGATTTTTTAATACGTTTTCTTCATGAATTCTGAGGCTGGACTTCCATTAAACTTCTCAGTCGTGACAGAGAGGCTTACAGATAAAGTTCTGAGAAAAACCCAATTCACTCACTCACCCACACTACCCCTCACCCCCCCTACTCCAACAGTCAATCAGCCAAACGTGTGTGGCGTCCTGTCTGGAGGATGTTTTGTGTTGCTCCAACGTCTGAGATAAGCTACTCTGAATGATTACAGGCCAGCGGCTCTTCCGTACGAGGTGAGAATGAAGGTGGGCACCACCATTACCACACAGTCCACTGACACCCTGAACATCCAGACCTGTCTGGCCAGGTGGTGAGCAGTCCAAAACTTCAGACGTTAAACTGTCGCCTTTTTTTTCAGGTTTTTGCCTGAATACAGCATTTTCAAACTTAAGGGGGTGCTGTTCCCACACGCTTTGAGCAGCAGTCATGATCTTGTCCTCATTTGACAGCAACACTCTCAACAGTCAGAATAACTGTCCAAACTCTCCAAATTGATCAATGTCTGTCCCTTTAGGCTCACTAGCCTACAATTTTAAACATGATGGTTCTACACAGAACCATAAACACTCAAAGAACCCTTAGCATGATTAACAGGTTATTTGCATGGTGAAACAGTTCTTCAGATTGATGGAGAATGTGCTGTAGATGGTTCTAAATTTTTAAAATGGTTCTATATAGCACACAAAAAATGGTTCTGCTATGGTTACGATGTCAAGCTTGTAATAATAGAAGAACCTTTTTGGTGTTAAATAGAACCATATACAACACATTGTCCATCAATCTGAAGAACCATTTCACCATGCACAGAACCACCTAATTATGGAAAGCGTTCTTTGAGTCCTCATGGTTCTGCTTTTTTTTTTTACTAAAGAACGCTTCAAGAACCATAATTTTAAGTGTGTACTTCACTGTACAAATATAATTGAACCACAGCTCAACCAGTATCGTGTAATTTTGCTCATTCAATGCTTATATTATAGTGTTTTGTAATGTTTTGCAGGAATTCAATCCAAAGATTTGGAGCTTTATAATGGTGTACTGCATCACCACATTGCTAGACTATGTGATGCATAAAATTATTTATAAAAAATGGAAGTACAGCAATTTAGAAAAGGTTAAAACCTAAACATGCCTGTGAAATCTCGCTGCTTTAGTGTGCTTCAGTGGTGGTATGAACTTCCCCCTGAATTCTAAATTGTAGTCGCTCAGTTTTGGTAAGACCTTTCTGCTCTCATTCACTTTCATTTCTGAATCACTGTCATCTCTCTTCAGTTAAACTTTGTGTTTTGTCTCTTTATTAAACAGGAAACACTAGGTGATGCTATACTAAAACCTCGGGTCTCTTAGGTTGTAGATTCTTGTACTTACAGAACTCTGAGACTCGGCAGCTGCTGACAGAGATCAGCTGGAAGTGTGGACAGACCTGCTCTGGTCAGCGTCCTGTAAAAACACAGAAAATAGATACAATCTGATACAGATACAGTCACAACACTGAGTGTGTTTACACACAATTAATAATCTGATCCCTGCAGAAATCTGATAATGATTGGAACACTAGCCTTTTGTGCTCCTTGGAACCACCGGTGGTTCCAAAACGCACTTCAATATATTCTTCATAACTTTCATATTTCATAAAGTACATTCAAAAGGATGGTGTCAAATGAGGCTGTAACTGTCTTCTTTCCAGTCAAATACAACCCAAATTCCAATGAAGTTGGGACATTGTGTAAAACATAAATAAAAACAGCAAATCCTTTTCAACCTATATTCAATTGAATACACTACAAAGACAAGATATTTAATGTTCAAACGGACAAACTTTATTGTTTTTTGCAAATATTCACTCATTTTGAATTTGATGCCTGCAACACATTCCAAAGAAGTTGAGACAGGGGCATGTTTACCACTCTGTTAGATCACCTTTCCTTTTAACAACACTCAATAAGCATAGGTGAACTGAGGACACTAATTGTTGAAGCTTTGTAGGTGGAATTCTTTCCCATTCTTGTTTGATGTACAACTTCAGTTGCTTGACAGTCCGGGGTCTCCGTTGTCTTATTTTGCGCTTCATAATACGCCACACATTTTCAATGGGAGACAGGTCTGGACTGCAGGCAGGCCAGTCTAGTACCCGCACTCTTTTACTACGAAGCCACGCTGTTGTAACACGTGCAGAATGTGGCTTGGCATTGTCTTGCTGAAATAAGCAGGGACGTCCCTGAAAAAGACATTGCTTGGATGGCAGCATATGTTGCTCAAAAACCTGTATGTACCTTTCAGCATTAATGATGCCTTCACAGATATGGAAGTTACCCATGCCATGGGCACTAACACACCCCCATACCATCAGAGATGCTGGCTTTTGAACTTTGCGCTGATAACAGTCCGGACAGTCCTTTTCCTCTTTGGCCCGGAGGACACAACGTGCATGATTTCCAAAAACAATATGAAATGTGGACTCAGGACTCAGGACACTCTTCCACTTTGCGTCAGTCCATCTCAGATGAGTTGGGGCCCAAAGAAGCCGGCAGCGTTTCTGGGTGTTGTTGATATATGGCTTTCGCACTTGTAGATGTAGCGACGAACTGTGTTCACTGACCATGGTTTTCTGAAGTGTTCCTGAGCCCATGTGGTAATTACAGATTACTGTAATGACATCCATTACAGAATGATGTCAGATTTATATGCAGTGCCACCTGAGGGATCGAAGGTCACGGGCATTCAATGTTGGTTTTCTGCCTTGCCACTTACTTGCAGAGATTTCTCCAGATTCTCTGAATCTTTTGATGATATTATGGATTGTAGATGATGAAATCTCTAAATTCCTTGCAATTGCACATTGAGAAACGTTGTTCTTAAACTGTTGGACTATTTGCTCACGCAGTTGTTCACAAAGTGGTGAAACTCGCCCCATCCTTGCTTGTGAACGACTGAGCCTTTCAGGGATGCTCCCTTTATACCCAATCATGACACTCACCTGTTTCCAATTAACCTGTTCACCTGTGGAATGTTCCAAACAGGAGTTTTTTGAGCATTCCTCAACTTTCCCAGTCTTTTGTTGCCCCGTCCCAACTTCTTTGGAATGTGTTGCAGGCATCAAATTCAAAATGAGTGAATATTTGCAAAAAACAACAAAGTTTGTCTGTTTGAACATTAAATATTTTGTCTTTGTAGTGTATTCAGTTGAATATAAGTTGAAAAGGATTTGCAAATCATCGTATTCTATTTTTATTTATGTTTTACACAACGTCCCAACTTCATTGGAATTGGGGTTGTAGATGGGTGATGTAATTTTAAACCCGTATAATGAAATAAGCTGAGCTCACAATTTTTTTTCATCTACTGAAAGTTGACCCATTTTTCCACAAATCTGTGCTATAAACAATAAACAGATGGTGTCTCTTCAGTGATCTGCTCTGTAAAAATTATTTTTATAAAGTAATACAAAGAGCGTCTTAAGGTTTTTGGCTTTCAGCAGTAAATTGCAAGCATATAGCAATATGTGTATGATCATAAAACATACACACGGTAACTTTTACAAAAAAAATTACAGAAATAAAATAAAAATTTGCATTTATTTATAAATAATAATTTGCCTTAATATTTGGTCATGTGAATTCAGAGGGAGATACCAAAATATACCCTGGAACACAAGTTAAGCATAAGAGGTTAAGTGCATGTAGACACACTCAGTGTAAGCAGTGTATATAGAGTAGTGGTCAGCAGTGCCCCCTCTTGGAGATCTACAATATTTCATTACTAACAGTAGTTACCTGTCCTGTGCGGGATGATTTCATGATTATTAATCTACAGCTACTAAAAGAAACAACAGAACTATGGACCAGTGCAGGAAAGAGTCCAATATTATTTATTAACCTTTTTTAAAAATGTAATAACATCCCACATTTTCATGATTTTTGTTCAGTCGAGTGTTGAATCTTAGCAACACAATAAATTACAGCGCCACACAATTAGCAATCTGACTGGATCATGATCAGCTCATTTGCATAACGTTCATTCAGAAAAAGAATCTTAAAACTTCAACACCTCAACTCAAAACATCTGCCTCACTTTAGTGTGCAAAATGTAATATCATATATAATAATGTTGTATGATTCTGAATTTTTTTTTGTCCTCTCTCAGTTTCTTCACATTTCTGTTCGTACTTCACATTGAACCTGTTTTCTGTATTTGAGAGTTTTTAAAGTTAATCTTCTGTAAGGGTTATTATTTCAAAGCTGATCTGGAATTACAGTAACTGCAATGCTAAAATCGAACTGAATTCAGTGTTAATGTTAGTGTTACTATACTTGTGAGGACCTTCATACGCTTCTGTATTACTGTATTACCACCTTAACCTCAACCTTAACATCAAAATCCAAAAAGTTATTCTGCTCTTTTAGTTCTTTTAGTTTTTCTCATAAAAGTTTAATTTGTGGTGATAACAGCACTTTTTTGTGGAAAAGCAAACAGGTCCTAACTTTTAGGTTTTCTATTATTGTGAGGGCATACAGTCCTCATAGCATTAGCAGGATACGTACACATACACACACACATATTGAATTGTTGTGTAGACACTGAAACACTAATTAACTAATAAACACTAATGAACACTGCTGACCGTAAACCACTCTAATTTTAGCATTCGGCCCAGATTACACTTTCTGGAAGACCAACGCACACACACACACTCACATTTACCGTAACAGTGTGTGAGTGTTATTGAGGCTCTAATGAGAACGAATGATGAGCCTCGTTATACTCTGTGTTTGTGTTTTATTCTTAGTTACTGATGTGAAACTCTCAGCGAGTGAAGCTCAGAAGAAAACTAAATTAATCTACAGGACGTTGTGCTTTTAGAGAACGTTTGAAGGAAAGTGTAGCTTCACAGTTGCTGTCGATCTTATTGTATCATAGTGATGTGAACACAATCACAGATGAGTCTCAAACACTACAAGACCCGTATTGTAAGTCACCCGAATTGTAAGTCACTCTGGAAAAGAGCGTCAGCCAAATGTCATAAATGTAAAAATGCAAATGTCACATACTCTCACACTCACACACACACCTGATCAAACACTCTTCCAAATTCCAATGAAGTTGGGACATTGTGTAAAACATAAATAAAAACAGAATACAATAATTTGCAAATCCTACATTCAATTGAATACACTACAAAGACAAGATATTTAATGTTCAAAAGGATAAACTTTATTGTTTTTTGCAAATATTCACTAATGTTGCAATATTCCAAAGAAGTTGAGACAGGGGCAACAAAAGACTGGGAAAGTTGAGGAATGCTCAAAAAACACCTGTTTGGAATGTTCCACAGGTGAACAGGTTAATTGGAAACAGGTGAGTGTCATGATTGGGTATAAAGGGAGCATCCCTGAAAGGCTCAGTCATTCACAAGCAAGGATGGGGCGAGTTTCACCACTTTGTAAAGAACTGCGTGAGCAAATAGTCCAACAGTTTAAGAACAATGTTTCTCAACGTGCAATTGCAAGGAATTTAGGGATTTCATCATCTACAGTCCATAATATCATCAAAAGATTCTGAGAATCTGGAGAAATCTCTGCAAGTAAGCGGCAAGGCAGAAAACCAACATTGAATGCCCGTGACCTTCGATCCCTCAGGTGGCACTGCATTAAAAACCGACATCATTCTGTAATGGATATTACCACATGGGCTCAGGAACACTTCAGAAAACCATTTTCAGTGAACACAGTTTGTCGCTCCATCTACAAGTGCAAGTTAAAACTCTGCCATGCAAAGCGAAAGCCATATATCAACAACACCCAGAAATGCCACCAGCTTCTCTGGGCCTGAGCTCATCTGAGATGGACTGACACAAAGTGGAAAAGTGTCCTGTGGTCTGACGAGTCCACATTTCAAATTGTTTTTGGAAATCATGGACATCATGTCCTCCGGGCCAAAGAGGAAAAGGACTGTCCGGACTGTTATCAGCACAAAGTTCAAAAGCCAGCATCTCTGATGGTATGGGGGTGTGTTAGTGCCCATGGCATGGGTAACTTGCACATCTGTGAAGGCACCATTAATACTGAATGGTACATACAGGTTTTGGAGCTGCCATCCAAGTAACGTCTTTTTCAGGGACGTCACTGCTTGCTGCATTGTCAGCAAGACAATGCCAAGCCACATTCTGCACTTGTTACAACAGCGTGGCTTTATAGTAAAATAATGCAGGTACTAGACTGGCCTGCCTGCAGTCCAGACCTGTGAAGCGCAAAATACGATAACGGAGGCCTCGGACTGTTGAGCAACTGAAGTTGTATATCAAGCAAGAATGGAAAAGAATTCCACCTACAAAGCTTCAACAATCAGTGTCCTCAGTTCCCAAACGCTTATTGAGTGTTGTTAAAAGAAAAAGTGATGTAACACAGTGGTAAACATGACCCTGTCCCAACTTCTTTGGAACGTGTTGCAGACATCAAATTCAAAAGGAGTGAATATTTCCAAAAAAACTATAAAGTTTATCCGTTTGAACATTAAATATCTTGTCTTTGTAGTGTATTCAATAGAATATAGGTTAAAAAGGACCCAAATTAACTTCATTGGAATTTGGGTTGTGTATATACATATACACACACACACACACACACACACATATATATATATATATGTATATACAGTGCCCTCCATAATTATTGGCACCCCTGGTTAAGATGTGTCAAAAGCCTTAAAATAAATTCAGTTTTTATTGTGGAAACATACTGTCACACTGAAAATTGTAGAAAAATGTAACCTTTAACTCAAGTAGAGTTTTAGGGGGAAAATAAAATCCCTGACTAAGAAATAATTTTTCTTCATAAAATCACCTGTTCCACAATTATTGGCACCCCTAACAATTCTTAGGAAATAAATGTAATTAAAGAATTTCTGTCACTTCTACAGTAGTTTACGAAGTTAATCAAAGTATGTAGGAACATTTAATTAGCAATTCACAACTTCCTGTTTCCCTGGGGTATAATTATGACGTGACACAGAGGCCATTTCTCTTCAACATGGGAAAGACAAAGGAACATAGCATTCAAGTAAGGCAGATGTGTGTTGACCTTCACAGGTCAGGCAATGGCTACAAGAAAATAGCCACTCACCTACACCTGTCCGTATCTAATGTCAGAGGAATTATTAAGAAGTTTAAAACAACTGGAACAGTGGTAAACAAGTCTGGACGAGGACGCAAGTTTATTTTGCCACCACGCACAGTGAGGAGGATGATAAGAGAAATAAAAAGTTCTCCAAAGCTCACTGTTACGGAACTGCAACAAATGGTAGCATCTTGGGGTCACGAAGTCTCCAAAACAACCATCAGACGCTATCTACACGCCAACAAGCTGTTTGGGAGGCATGCACGGAAAAAACCTTTTCTCACTCACAATCATAAACGTAAACGTTTGGAGTTTGCTAAGCAGTACTGGGACTTCAACTGGGACCGTGTGCTTTGGTCAGATGAAACAAAGATAGAGCTTTTTGGCAACAAATGCTGTAAGTGGGTCTGGCGTAACACAAGAGCTGAGTATGCAGAAAAGCACCTCATGCCCACTGTGAAATACGGGGGAGGATCAGTGATGCTGTGGGCCTGCTTTTCTTCCAAAGGCCCAGGGAACCTTGTTAGGGTGCATGGCATCATGAATGCTTTGAAATACCAGGACATTTTAAAACAAAATCTGGTGGCTTCTGCCCGAAAGCTGAAGATGGGTCGTCACTGGGTCTTTCAGCAAGATAATGACCCTAAACATATGGCAAGATCTACACAGAAATGGTTGACCACACACAGAATCAAGCTCCTCCCATGGCCATCTCAGTCCCCAGACCTTAACCCCATTGAAAACCTGTGGGGTGAGCTGAAGAGGAGAGTGCAGAGGAGAGGACCCAGGTCGCTGGATGATTTAGAGAGATTGTGCAAAGAGGAATGGTCGAAGATACCTCTTTCTGTGTTCTCCCATCTTGTGAAACATTATAGGAGAAGATTAGGTGCTGTTTTGTTGGCAAAGGGGGGTTGTACAAAGTATTAACATCAGGGGTGCTAATAATTGTGGCACACATTATTTGATGTTAAACAATTATTTCTTAATGTGGGATTTTTTTCCTACTGAATAAATGCACTTGAGATAAAGGTTGGATTTTGCTCTTTTTTCCATCGTGGTCCTATATTATTTAAAAAAACCCTCAATTTATTAGAAGCTAAAGAACACATCTTAACCAGGGGTGCCAATAATTATGGAGGGCACTGTATATATACACATAGTATCTGTGATCAGTGTAATGGCTGAGATGGTGTGAGCCTCTGAGTGGAGCTAAATTACAAATATTTAAGTTATTATAGTGTATCTGTGTACTTACAGAACCTGCAGGCTAGTGGTTCCCTTGAGATCTGGGAACTCCCGAATTTCAGTGGCACCGTTCAGGGAGCTGGAGCAAAATTATAAACTCATTACTCATCTCATATGTTCATTACTACAGTTCATAATCAATATTAAATCAATATTAATGTCCATTAGTAAAATTTCATATTAAAGTTCAACATTAAAGTTTACTGTAGTTCTGTAATTGTAATTCTGTTCATTTGTAGGTGCAGATTAAGAGATTCATGAGCAAATTAGAAGTTTAATGTAATTCTGTTAACCTATACATGCAGATTATAAAACAAATGAGCAGATTAGAGGTCTGATATAGCACTGTTAATCTGGAGATGCAGATTAGTATATTAATGAGATTACTGAGCTAATCTGTATGATGTTTATGATGAACTGAACTGTGAAGTATAGATGTTTTCATTGTTCTTCTGTAAATGTTGTTCTTGGCATGTAGAAATGTAAACAGTGTGAGTGACACCTGATAGCTGTACTTACAGAGTGTGTAACTTTGGTAAGAACTGGAAAGCAGATCTTCCAACAAACTGGATTGGATTCTCGTAGAAGTGACTGCAGAGAGATGGAGAGAGTCGTGAATACAGATACTGCTGTTCTGTGGTCTTATGTATTAAAATGATATGTTCTCCCATCCTGGAGATGATTGTCAGAGTTCATACAGCACAGCGATCATGTTATGTAGAACTTTTTTATTTTTAAATTGGTGGAATTTGTTAATTAACAGGGGTGTACACATGTGTGAAATGTAGAATGATGTATTTACAGCATTAATCCTCATTCTTTAAGCAGATTTCAGAGCAAAAATGAGATAATGAAGAGTTTCTGTCACTCCTGAGGGACAGATTTGGCTGCCGTGCAATCGCATTCCCATCACTCACGCAGGATTAGCGTGAGTGTGAGTAAAATACTCACATGGTCTGCAGCAGCGGGTTGCCCACAAATGCTCTTTCAGGAATGGCTCTGATATTGTTGTTGTGGAACCCTCTGATAAACAGACAGAAAGAACACGTCCGTCTGAGTACAGAACGTAACTATTACAGAAAAACAGTTCCTAACTTCATAATATTATCATTAACTCAAGATAAGAAAACAGTATTACTCAAACATCCTAACTAGACTAAAATTCTCAAAGAAGAAGTATTATGCTCTTTATCAGTGTTCATAATTGGATTTTTGGGTCTAGAATAGATTTACAGCTTCAATGTTCCAAAAGCACATTATTTTCCTCATACTGTTCATCTCTATTCACCCTCTGTCTAAAAATCCTCTGTTAGAGCTCCTGTGTCTTTAAGCCCCCCCTCCCACAGAGCCTATTGTGCTCTGAATGGTCAGTTGTCCCACTCTGTTCTGAGCGGTTCCGCCCCTCCATGTTTTGCCCCTGTCCAGCATTCTACAGACAGACCCTTCTCTCCTGAGCAGCTGTAAACTCCTCTGTGGCTGTTTCTAAAGCAGCATTGGTTCTATTGTATCAGTTTGATCCAGAGTTGATCCTGAAAGTTGGGTCATTGTCTCTCCACACAGCTACAACACTGAACACCACTCTTCCTCCTCTAGTAGCTGCTGTGCGCTGTGTGAGGGTGTGCTGAGCTCGCCGGTAGGTGGGCAGTAAGCACTGTGTTACGAGATTGCGTCATCTTGTAACAAAGGAAATGGGCTGGAATACCATCTGGGCATTTCAGGCAGCTGAGAAAAGTGGTTTCTGTGGGAGACAATTTCTCCCTATTGACCTAGCTTTGTGGCTTTGCAGAATGTTTACATGCACAAAAAGCTACAACACACCAGAAAAGCATAATAGGTTCCCTTTAAATACTTCACTTTAGTATAAACACCAACAGAGTCCTGATATCTAGACTATTTTAAAAAACCTGAACCTGATCTTGGATATTTGAGTCTCTGATATGTTTTTGCTGTGAGATTGAGTAAAGCAGGTCAGCTGGTTTTTCACTTGCTGGGCTGCGTAGCTGGCTGTGCTCTACTGCTGTTTGCAGAGATGTTTGTCTCTGCAGATGTACAATGAGGCTTTAGTGAACATGTGTTGTCCGGAGGATCCGCTGATGTAAACAGGCTTGGTATGGTGCAGGAGCACCTGTCAGGGGCCGGAGCTTAGACCCTGAACGCTTCAGGACACTTGAGACGGAAGGACTTATGCACTCGTCTCACTGAACATCTGCTGTGGCTGCCGGAAACACAATCTGACTGCCGCATTTTGCCACTCTTGCCGAGCTCGCGGAGGGTTAACAGGCCGGATGGCGCTCATAGAGGGGACTCCGTGAACAGATGCATGCTGGGTAAAGTTACTGTGGGTTACTCACAGCTCCTGGAGCTTGGCCAATGCTCGGATCGCCACGGGAAACTCCTGCAAGGCATTAAAGTTCAGCTCACTGCAGAAAGAGAGAGAGAGAGAGAGAGACAGAGAGAGAGAGAGTGAGAGACAGAGAGAAAGAGAGAGAAGAGTCAACAAAGGGTGGAGGGACACTACAGCTCCAGCAGTTTTTTTTTTTTTGAGGGACACTGTAGGTCTGATTGTTGATGCTTTGGCTTTTTGTTTGTCTTTCTTTGTTTATTTATGTTTTGTTTTATTTATTCATTTTTTGTTTTGTTTTTTTTTAGTTTTTGTCCACTGGTTGATTTGTTTTTTGAGAGAATCTGTAGGTCCAGTGCTTAATTTTTTGGTTTTTGACGGAAATCTCAGCTAGTGAAAACATCTTAAATAGTTCTTCAAGGGTTTTTTAGTAAAGAAAATGGTTCTATATAGATGTGTATTCCATGAACACTCAAAGGACCCTTTGCATGATGAAATGGTTCTCTGCATGGTGAAATGGTTCTTCAGGTTGATGGAGAATGTGTTGTTTATGGTTCTATATAGCAACAAAAAAGGGTTCTTCCACTGTTACAAGACATTTTACGTTTACAGCATTCGGCAGACGCTCTTATCCAGAGTAACTTACAATTTGAGCACTTTTATACATTTTATAGTCTTGCCCAAGGACTATTGAGAACCATATATAACACATTCTCCATTAATCTGAAGAATCACTACACCATGCAGAGAACCATTTAAGCATGCTTATACTGCTTTGAGTGTTTTCATGGTTCTTTACTAAAGAACCCTTAAATAACCATCTTTTTGAGAATGTAGTCAATATATGTAATACTTCTCATTATGAGATTGCTGCTAAAATATTATACGATTATTTTACTTAAATAATCTTATATTTAAGTATAAATGTTTTTTTCTTGTTTTGAGTAATCTTATCTTAAGAAAGTCTCATTTCATTGGCAGATCATTTTACTTGTTTTAAGCATTAATTAATTAATTGGCAAAATTATGCAGAAGTAGGTGGAATAATCTTATAATATTCTTACACCAGACTCATAATGACAAATATTAACTACATTTAATATGTTTTCATTCACTAAGATATGATTTTATTGCAGTGCAACAGATGGTTGTTTTTTTTTTTTTTGGAAAGACTCTAGGTCAAGTGCTTGTTTTGCAAGTGCACAGTGTTTTCACGTTTAATCTTTTGTTTTTTAAGGGGTACATTAGGTTCAACAGAAGATTAGTGTTGTTTTTTTGAAAGGCTCTGTAGGTGAAGTGGTTGATGTTCTGGCTTTCAAAGGAGACTGTAGGCCTGATGATTGATTGCTTTGGTTCCTGAAGGGTCTCTGAACCTCAATTGGCTGATTTAGTTTTCTCTGTCATTCAGAACATTGTCCACAATGACGCTCTGATGCTCTAATCCCATCGTTCAGACTCTATGTCCATAAAATAAGCAAAGGACCCTTTGCATGATGAAATGGTTCTCTGCATGGTGAAATGGTTCTTCAGGTTGATGGAGAATGTGTTGTTTATGGTTCTATATAGCAACAAAAAAGGGTTCTTCCACTGTTACAAGACATTTTACGTTTACAGCATTCGGCAGACGCTCTTATCCAGAGTAACTTACAATTTGAGCACTTTTATACATTTTATAGTCTTGCCCAAGGACTATTGAGAACCATATATAACACATTCTCCATTAATCTGAAGAATCACTACACCATGCAGAGAACCATTTAAGCATGCTTATACTGCTTTGAGTGTTTTCATGGTTCTTTACTAAAGAACCCTTAAATAACCATCTTTTTGAGAATGTAGTCAATATATGTAATACTTCTCATTATGAGATTGCTGCTAAAATATTATACGATTATTTTACTTAAATAATCTTATATTTAAGTATAAATGTTTTTTTCTTGTTTTGAGTAATCTTATCTTAAGAAAGTCTCATTTCATTGGCAGATCATTTTACTTGTTTTAAGCATTAATTAATTAATTGGCAAAATTATGCAGAAGTAGGTGGAATAATCTTATAATATTCTTACACCAGACTCATAATGACAAATATTAACTACATTTAATATGTTTTCATTCACTAAGATATGATTTTATTGCAGTGCAACAGATGGTTGTTTTTTTTTTTTTTGGAAAGACTCTAGGTCAAGTGCTTGTTTTGCAAGTGCACAGTGTTTTCACGTTTAATCTTTTGTTTTTTAAGGGGTACATTAGGTTCAACAGAAGATTAGTGTTGTTTTTTTGAAAGGCTCTGTAGGTGAAGTGGTTGATGTTCTGGCTTTCGAAGGAGACTGTAGGCCTGATGATTGATTGCTTTGGTTCCTGAAGGGTCTCTGAACCTCAATTGGCTGATTTAGTTTTCTCTGTCATTCAGAACATTGTCCACAATGACGCTCTGATGCTCTAATCCCATCGTTCAGACTCTATGTCCATAAAATAAGCAAACAGCTGGAGAGCGGTGAGAGTGCCACGACCTTGCCGGCTTTACGACGGGTTCTCCGGAGAGACGGAGACAGCTGTTCTTAGCTCTGACCTTCCCAGCACGTGCGTTATTTGTGTTACAACGTTTCATTAGCCTTGCAGGAGAGCCCAGTCCGGACAGCGAGACAGAACCAAAACAAGGGCGGTTACTAAGGTCCGGTTCTCCATGGCACAGGTGCCGTCTCTCTTCTGTTGGTTTAGTTTGGCTCTGTTTGGTCTCTGCATCCAGCAGCAAGCCTACAGTGACTGATTACAGGGAAACTCCTGCAGTGGAACCCGAGACCATTTCAGAAAAATCTGGTAAAGAAGCCGTTAGAGGGAGAAGAAGGTAAACAGAGCTGAATTCGGCCCTGATTTGTCTGCTCTTAGTCACGAGGCCTAAAGCCTGCACTCAGAGCCCTCATCAAACCCGTAATTATGGCTCAGCACTAAGTGTGAGCTTTCAAAGCTTTCTAAACGTTTATGTAGTTCAGTTCTTTTAAGGAGAAGGAGGCTGCTGGCAGGCGTCCAGAGTTCTGAAGTGATTTTTGAGAGTGGAGAACACACACTTACTTGGCTTCATCCGTGTGTGTGTGTGTGTGTGTATGTGTGTGTGTGTGTGAACAGCTCTACTTGTGAGGACTTTATTGCCGTAAATTATCATAAAAACAATGTGTGAGTTTTTCTGGAGCTCTGGTTTTGCACACCTTCACACTAAGGCTGTTTATGAAAAACTTTCAGCTCCAGACTAAACCATGCCAACTTTCAACTTGACCATAATGCATCATTAATGACAAAAAAATGGATATTCATTAATCTTAAGTTGAGAAACTGCAGGTGAATATGGCAATTTTTCAAAACAAGAGAGATGTAAGTGAATCTTTTGCTGTCTCAGAAGTTGATCTAAGACGTTATATACTTAAATAATAATGAGCAGCATATTTTTCAAAATTGTGTTAAATGAGTTAAAATGTGTATTTCACTGTGAAGAGAAACTTCAGAGAGTATTTAGCAAAAGAGCTTACAGAGAATTTGTTATTGTTTAATCAAGACAGAAGTTATTATAAAATATTTTTAGGCTATTTTGTATAAAAATATATAAATAAGATAGATATGAAGATAAAATCCAGCAAGTCACTCTAATAACATTAATATTCATTGTTAATGTATTAATAAAGCATGTAAAATTAATATCCAGAGTGAAGTTCAATAAAACTAATATATCGGAAATCTCAGGCAGATAAATTATAAAGGAAATACTGCAAATAAACAAATACAGCACATTATTTATCATTTCATAACTTTTTGATATTTCACACAACTTGCAATATTGAATAAAATACCTTAAAATACAGGTGCCTGACTTTTATATTTTATTCTGCACCAATCACTGATTATTAAAAAGACAAGTAACTCCAAAATTTTGAACAGTACACTCTTTAAAAAGATGGTTTTCTAAGGGTTCTTTAGTGAAGAAAATGGTTCTATACAGAAGCATGAGCACTCAAATAACATATTTGCAAGGTGAAATGGTTCTGTATAGCTCCAAATAGGGCTCTTCTCCTGTTACAAGATTGTTGCAAAAGCAGACCCCATTTTAAACCCTCATTATCTCTGATTAATGATTGATTTTTAGTATATGAGTATATAGTTTTATACTTTCTTGTGTTTCACTTTTGGGGTCACTTATCTTCCATTCAGGGAAATAAAAGTTAGTGTTTGCTTGTCTTATTTTGAACTCCTGGCTGCATGTTTTAGTTCAGTGATTAAAGCTGTAATAAAGTCTGACCGCAGCAGGGTCACTCAGGTTCAGTCCTCCTGTTTACACTACAGAGACTGAAAGTGGATCCTAACCTGTTTTGAGTTTCGTTAATGACAGGTGTGCATCTGTAATTTTCCTGTGTTCACTACAGATCGATTATTACGCCATCAGCTCTGCTGTTTAACCACCAAAGAGTCTCTATTAATTTCACATCATCGCATTAAAGCTGCCGTCGGCGCCGTGCTGGAGCTGCAGTGAAATTACAGAGAGACGCGCTGATAGTAAATGCAGGAAATGCTTTAATCTTCCATCTTTCATCTTTAAACTTACAGGGTTTCCAGACTGCGCAGCCCCTCGAAGCTGTTCTGCCCCAAACTGAAGATCTGATTATTGTGAAGGTGCCTGAACACAAAAACCACTAAACATTATTAAAACACACAAAGTTCATTATAGAGCAAATACAGTTCATATGACCATATATATATATATATATATATATATATATATATATATATATATATATAAAACATGAAATTACTCTGTTCAGTTCAACAGTTTTAGAGCAGTGTCCTAAAGCTGGAGTTTATTACACATGTACGCAAAAGTTTGGGCACCCCTGGCCAAATTACACATCATGTTAATATTTGCAGTGAACAGCTGCTCAGAGGAGCTCAGAGTTGTTGAGAGTCATCAGATTGAAATATTCAGAGAATATATTACTCTTATCAGCTGACAATTCTGGACCGGCCTAACTCAGCCTTAATGAGTCAATTAAGGCCTAATGATTTTTATTTTTTATCTTTTATTTTTGAAGTTTTATAGTTTTTGTAACTGGAATAGTCCCCAAATTTGTACTATTACTAATACTATTTATGTTTATATTATTTTATGAATTAAATATGAAGTATGGGTGAAATAACACCTTAAGAAAAAAATAGTTTACTGTGGAGGTTGTGTTCACTTTTCACTTCAAAAATCAAAAATTTAATCTGCCCAAACCTTCACACACATGCTGTAACATCATTAATCAGGGTTCTCTCACTCCAATACCCAGCATGCATTACTCAAACACATCAAACATCCATTGGGAATCCTGACTGCTAACACTAACCATAAGGCTAATCAAACCAGTAGTGATATTCGGTTCACTAGCAGTACTGCTAGCAACCGGGTTTTCTTCTGTTAATGAATGAGCTAATGAATAAAAACATTTCAGAACACCCCCAAAAATTCACTCTTAAGTGCTAGTAGTTTATAAAGTCTGTACATTGAATATAGTGCAGCACTGCTATAGGAGGCCATATGGAGAACACCATGCTCCAAATATATTTATCAAATATATTTTTGCAATGTAAGAAAATGGCCAAAAATGTATTTGTTAAGTATACTTTTAAAATGCATTTATTTGTATTTGTTATTAGATGTTTTCAGTCGTGTGCATTGTAATAAAGGTTGCAGTAACTAAACAGTACTGATGTCTGTGATCTGCATTGTACTTCACATTAACCATGTACGTCTGCAGTAAGATATTCACACACAATGTATTTCAAACATCATATATCAAATCATAATTGCATTTTCACAGAGTATCAATACCTACAACACTCGCTTTTGTCATGCTGAAGGTTCATTTGCTAATAT
Organism: Pygocentrus nattereri; assembly: GCF_015220715.1. Taxonomy (NCBI): domain Eukaryota; kingdom Metazoa; phylum Chordata; class Actinopteri; order Characiformes; family Serrasalmidae; genus Pygocentrus; species Pygocentrus nattereri. The sequence goes on along the minus strand of NC_051219.1, from coordinate 22,263,987 downwards.
TTAAAAAGAAGATTCTGGAATACAAATTCATTTCTAAAGTATCAGACAGTAAAAGTGCATTAGACAGGATTTTAGATATTTTCAAATGGATTTGATAAATACATTTACATACATTTATTGGTGTATGGTACATTTGTATGTGTAATATTTCCACATATGCATGCTATGAATTCTAAAATATATTTGGTTAATATGGCAGTATATACTGAAATACATTTTAGTGTTTCAGGATAGACTGCATTGTGTTTGAAATGTATCTCAAATATATAAACATGTATGTTCATATTTTTTTTCCATTTGGGAGGAGATTAGATGTGTTTACAGTGAATGTAGTGATTGTTTTTCATTTTGCTTGGAGTGTCCCTTGAAAGTTTTGGAATATTTGTATTTTATATTTTTGTGTCTGATTGCATAAACAATTACAGATTATAACACATTTGAGTGATGATTAAGTTGTGGAGTTAGATGGATGCTAACTGGTGGGATATAAGCTTCCATTACTTGTTAGCTACATTAGCCTCACAACTCCAGAGCTAAAACTAAAGTAGTCAAACCTCAGGCACTGAACAAATCTCAGCTGATTGTCTACATTTGGGGAAAATTTAGGGAACAATGTATAAAATCAAAGCAGATGTGTAGGTACGTGTGTACATACAGGACGACGAGGTTGGAGAGATTTCTGAAGGCGTAGTCAGGGATGTGAGTGATGCGGTTGAGGGCGAGCGTCATGGCCTGCAGGGCTGAGAGCTCACTGAGTGCGCTCACTGGGACCTCCATCAGTGCGTTATCATCCAGCCACAGGTGGCGCAACGACCGCATACCAGAGAACATCTGGGCTGGAACCTCGACGATCAGGTTGGCGTCCAGACGGCTAAACACAGACAAACAAAACAAACTTTAACAATGTAGCATGTTAGCATGTGTTAGTATGGGCTGTTCTTTTATTTCTGTGTATTTGGCACTTTTGCAGAAATCATCACACAAATATTCATCATCTAAAGCACTTTTTAAAAAAACCTGTTGAATAAAAAGAAGCCCACTGCTCGCCCACCTTCTGGACCAGACTGACCACCATGGAGCTTCCTGCTGTACAATACTATGCAAACCTCATCTGCCCCCGCAAAGACCTTCCTTATGAAGCTCCCGCTGCTGCACGCCATTGCTTCATTGTTTTTCCTCATTTCTGTACTTTACTCTTTTATACTTATCATTAAAATCTTATTCTCTGCTCCTGTGTTATTGTTTTCTATTTGGTGTGGACCAGAGGAGGATGAGTCTTGGCTCCTTATAAGGTTTTTTCCTCTTGCTTTTAGGGAATATTTCTTGGTGATACTCATGGGGGCTCGGAGCTGGATTTTTCTGTAAAGCTGCTTTGTGATGCCTGTTGTAAAAAGCCCTATACAAATAAACTTTGACTTGACTTCATCTATCACAAACATTCATGTCCATGTTGTAGGTAGCATTAAAGCTAACCATTCAAATGTAGCCTCTTAAAGCTGCAAGGTAATGTTAGCTAGCTGTGCAGGTAGCCAGTATGCAATATGAGTCACTGATATAGGTGGTGATCATTTATATGGTAAACCAGTGGTGGACGAAGTACACAAATCATGTACTTGAGTTAAAGTAGAGATACCCAAGGTAAAACATTACTCCAGTAAAAGTAGAAGTCCTTACTCTAGACCTCGACTTGAGTAAAAGTACAAAAGTATTTGGCTTCAAATGTACTTAAGTATCGAAAGTAAAAGTACTAAAAGATTAATTATGGCTCTAATGTCCTGTTATCATTTTTGCAACAAGACTCGCTTCATAAACTCATTTTAGGTGAAAATACTCCAGTGTCTCTCTTGGTAAACCAGTCTTTTAATAGAATGTCATTAATTAGTGACGCTGATGTCTATTAAAATTATCATAAGCACAAAACACTAAAGGCAAACAGTTCCAATCAGGCAGAACTGAGTGGCCCTGAAATCACTTTTACAAACAGGCAAAGTTTCAGTTTAAGATTACTTTGGAAATGAGTTACAAGTTGAATAAAAACTTGCTTTAAACTCAGGTTCACAAAGAGGTTTTCCTTTACTATATTGATCTGTAGGTCTCTGTTCATAAACAGAAACTAACCAAAACTAATTTACTATAAAATGAAAGTGTTTGTATGAATTCAGAAAAAAAAGAAACATGCCAGTCACATCTGCATATGTGTACATATTTCTATATTGTGATCTATTTACAGGTTAGGTTAGTTCCATCATTGGTGTTCTTGCTTTGCACTTGCTTTGCTGTTTTGACATGTTACATTTTTATACACAAAAAACCAAAAGGAACGACAGATTTCTCAGAAAGTAGTGGAGTAAAAAGTAAGATATTTGACTTTGAAATGCAGTGGAGTGAAAGTAAAAAGTCGCCCAAAATGGAAAAACTTAAGTAAAGTACAGATACAGAAAAAACTTCTTAAGTACAGTAACGAATTACATTTACTTAGTTACTGTCCACCACTGTGGTAAACCAAGATGCCACAAGTATACATGTTCAAGTCAACAGGGTAAAAAGTGATATAGTTTCCATCTGCTTTGGTCATGCCTTGTCTCCTCTGCCACTCCCCCTGTCTTCCAGGGCAACAGCCACAGATCCGAAACAAATCTGAAAAATTAAGAGCCTGTAAAACTGAAAGACTGTAAGACTGAAAGACTAAGAGACTGTAAGACTAAATGACAGAAGACAGAGAATGAAAGAGTGAAATACAGTGAGACTGAGAGACTGAAAGACTGAGAGAGTAAGACTGAGAGACTGAAGGACTAAGAAACGTTAAAACTGAGAGACTGTAAGGAAGACTGTAAGATTCATTCTGAAAGATGGAGAGACTAAAAGACATACCAAAAGACTAAGAGACTATAAGACTGAGAGACTGAAAAACTATAAGATTGTAAGACTGAAAGAATGAAAGACTATGAGACTGCAAGACTGAGAGACAGAAAGGCTGAGAGAGTCAAAGACTGAGAGACTGAAAAACTAAGATTGTAAGACTGAGAGACTGAAAGACTACAAGACTGTGAGACTATGAGACTGTAAGACTGAGAGATTGTAAGACAGACTGAGGACAGAGAGGCTGTAAGACTGAGAGACTGTAAGACAGGCTTTTGTGGATCAGTAAGGAGGCTGTTTCTTTTCTTGTGGTTGGTGTGTATTACATCTGCTTTTGTGGATGGCGTAATTAACTCAATTAAACTCTCTCTCTCTCTCTCTCTCTCTCTCTCTCTCTCTCTCTCTCTCTCTCTCTCTCTCTTCCTTTGTGTTCTCTGGTTTGGCTTTGATCCAAATAGAGAGTGATAGTGTGTGTGTGTGTGTATGTGTGTGTGTGTGTATGTGTGTGTGTGTGTGTGTGTGTGTGTGTGTTTGTGTGTGTGTGTGTGTGTGTTCAGATGCTTGAGCTCAGACCTGTTTAATGGAGCTGGTAGAGAGAGAGAATAACAATGTGAAGTAACCCAAGTATTACTTTATGATCACTAATTGTTTAAACAATGGTATATTTATTCCAGTTCATTATTTTTATTCTTTTGTTTTATAGTTTAATTCCTTTGTAGCTCTCTCTTTGAACCACCCTGTAAATACAGATAGACTGAACAATGGAACACAAACAACAATCTTCTTTTCTACCTCTCTTCTGATCTCTTTCTCTTATCTTTTTTTCTTCTCTTCTCTTCTCTTCTCTTCTCTTCTCTTCTCTTCTCTTAGTCTCTCTTCCTGTTGTTTTTTCTTTTCTTTTCTTTCCTGCATGTTCAGGTCTTGATGTTTCCTCAGCTCAGATGAATGTTCTCTTTCTGTCAGTTTAGCTTTGATCTAATGGATGATGTTTCCTCTGGATTGTGGAGAGCGGTGATGTATGACGGTGAAGAACTGACCGCCAGCGTTTCCTCCACATTCCTCTCACTGCTGACCCTGCTCACTAACCCCCCACCCCCCACATCACCCCCCACCCCACCTCCCACCCACTCATACTCATTCGTTCAGCCCCCACCCTCCCCTACTGCTCGTGGTAGTGTATGCATAGTGTTATTAGGGCTTTCAGAGAAAGCAGGACAATCAACTTAACATGTGGAGGAGCCCAACCACAGCTGAGCTTTATTATATTCATTATTATACATTAATTACACTACATTAATTACACAACATTAATTATTCAACATTCACTATAAGCTATAATTAGCTACATCAGCACCACAGCTCCAGAGCCAAAACTAAAGAAGCACATTTCAGACACTGAACATGTCTGAGCTCATCAGCTACATTCAGAGTAATCAGAGAATTATTTTGTTTTTATTGTTTCAAATGTGAAAATATTCTGACTCTGCGGCACATTTTATATTAAAAGTGGTGCATGTAATTAGTGATAGAAGGAATGCGAGCCTTGCAGTGTGCAGTACATGTGTTTAACTGTACAGGTGTTTAACTGTACAGGTGTTTTAAATGTACAGGTGTTTAAAGTGTACAGGTGTTTAAACCGTACAGGTGTTTTAATTGTATTAGTGTTTTAATTGTATTGGTGTTTCAACTGTACAGGTACTGAAATGCACAGCTGTTTTGACTGTACAGGTGTTTGAAGTGTACATGTGTTTTTATTGTACAGGTGTTTTTCATGTAAAGGCATTTTTACACTGCTGTGCTCTGTACTCAGTGTGAGGGGATTTTATCTGTTGTACATTCTGAGGTCAGTGTCTAAAATTGAAAAGCCACAGACTTGAGTACACAGATCTGACGCTCTCCAAAAGTGCTTCCTTTGCTCTTTTTTGTCTGCAACAACAGGCGCCAGAGCCCCCCCACCTACCCCACCCTCTTACCTCCCCTCACTCCCCCACCTGTGATTAACCCATCCTCCTCGGAGCTTCAGCCTAAATTACATGTTTGTGGAGTATCAGATGCTGCTGTTTGTGATCCACCTCACTGAATCAGCTCTGAGCACTGTGTGTGTGTGCGTGTGTGTGTGTGTGTGTGCGTGCGTGCGTGCGTCTGTGTGATGGCAGTGTTCCAGCTCTGTTCTGCTCTGCTGGAAGGTCTGGAAGCTTCTCTGGACTGCAGGCATGCCGTCCATAAGGAAAAACCCCAGTTGGTGGTAAAAGAATTAAAAGTGAACGCCATGACTCTAATGAAAACATCCTCAGAAAGGTGGAAGGAAATGAGTGAACGGATATTTATATGGAATTATTCATTGGGATAAGCAGCTCTGAGGGTGGGCCCTGGACGCTTAAGCTGAAGGATCTAAAATGAGACTTACCCGACTGTTAAAAATGTTCAATAAGTGTTCAATAACACTTTCCAATCCAGGTCTATGTGTTCTGTTTAATCTTCTCTTCATCATTAGCAATATTTTAGGGCTGATGTTTTTATCTGTTGTAAAGAATGTGATCTAACAAAGCTGGGAATTTGTAGATTTTTATTTTGAACAAAAACACGAACAGGAATATCAGTCACACATCAGTGGTATAATGAAGGAGCCTTGTGGCTCACAGTGATAGGAAACACCATCTCTGATTCTGCACACTAATACCTCTTTTTGCCAGTGTGGACTATAATGCCTTTGACAGCAGAGCTAAACAAGCCCTCACCAGATTCACCAGCAGTGAGACGCGCAGTTCCACAGTTAAAGCAATTCAGTTACAGATAAAAGTATGAAATTATTCTAATATGCAAGACCTGCACAATTTAATGGTTTCAAATCATAGTTAGAAGCTTTAAAATGTTAAATTTTTAAGCAAAAACCTCATAAAAATTTCATACAATCATTCAAGCTGAGCTATTATTGATTTAATAGTGATGAATGTTTCAAGCTTTCTCTATCAGGTTCTAAAACACACTTTAAAAAACACTAACTTTAAATCCACTGATTTCATCTTCATAGATTCACTCATCAGCTTACTTTTTTAGAGGATGTACTGCTTATATCAGTGTGAACTCCTGAAATTAATCTTTAGTTCATTTTTTAAATTGCTTTTGTTATATTTAAGATTCATCATTCCTAAATTTCTAGCAAATATTTGAATTATGAATTTCTTCATGTAATATTTGAAACACCAACTGAAGAAATACATTTGGAAGAATGGTGCTCCATCTCTTCATTGCGGTTCCACAGACAATTACATAGCACATATTGGTGAATGCTCTTTTATTTTGAACAGGTATTTCAATAGAAAGCAAAAAATGGCTGGCCCTATGCTAACCTCAACACGAAACCCAATGCAGGAGCACATGACATCAGGTCAACACACTGTAAACCCACCTGCTTCAGTCACAACTCCAAACAACACAACTACACTTATCATCAACAACAGCAACAGCTACAGTACCTTTTTAACCCAGCAGTGTGGTGCTTCCTGAGAGCTGCTTTGCATGGTCAAACCCCCTTAGATACTCACAGCAGTGTAGTTCAGGGCAGATGTTACAATACTTTGTGCTGGACTTTCATTTTAATTTTTAACCACTTTTATGTATATGAGGTTGGACTGAAGATGTGTGGTGTGTTAATGTGGAGTCAGGAAGGAAATGATTCCTATCAGGAGGAGGTGAGCAGGAATGGAGGCAGGAGTGAAAGAGAAAGAGAAGGGAGGAGAGGAAGAGAGGGAAATTAGCTTGCTTCACACATCATTGAGTGTGGCTGTGCTCATTGGGGTTTGGTTACTACCGGCGAGTTTCAGCAGACTCATGGCTTTTCAAATGGATCAGAACAACCCATCTGCTTCAGACATGCTGATTCTATAACAGCTTGGTCATCAGCTGTTGGTCATCATCAACACTATGGAAGCTTCAACACTGCGTCAGCTTCACTCTAGATCAGCTTCAAACACACTGCCAGCTTCAACTTTACACCAGCTTCAACACTACATTAGCTTCAAACATAATGTCAGCTTCAATACAAAACCTGCTTCAACACTACACCAGCTTTAACTGTACATCAGGTCCAAACACTATCAGCTTCAACTCTATGTCAGCTTCAACACTATATCAGCTTCAACACTATCTCACCTTCAACACCATATCTGCTTCAATACTACATCACCTTCAACTCTATGACAGGTTCAAACACTATATCTGCTGCAACACTACCTCAGCTTCAACTCTAAGACAGGTTTAAACACCATTACTGCTTCAATACTACATCAGCTTCAACTCTACAACAGCTTTAAACACTATATCTGCTGCATCACCACCTCAGCTTCAACTCTATGACAGGTTCAAACACCATATCTGCTTCAATACTACATCACCTTCAACTCTATGACAGGTTCAAACACTATATCTGCTTCAACACTGCATCTCCTTCAACTCTATTACAGGTTTTATCACTATATCTGCTGCAACACTACCCCAGCTTCAACTCTACAACAGCTTCAACTCTATGACACCATATCTGCTTCAATACTACATCAGCTTCAACTCTACAACAGCTTTAAACACTATGTCTGGTATAACTTCAGCTTCAACTCTGACAGGTTCAAACAGTATATCTGTTGCAACACCAACTCAGCTTCAACTCTACAACAGCTTCAACTCTATGACAGGTTCAAACACAATATCTGCTTCAATATTACATCAACTTCAACTCTATGACAGGTTCAAACACTATCTGCTTCAACACTACATCAGCTTCAACTTCATGACAGGTTCAAACATGATGATGATGATGATGATGATTATTATTATTATTGTTGTTGTTGTTGTTGATTTACATAGTAATTGCAGTTTGATGGTCCAGCAGCTTTCTATGTTGAATGTAGCATCAATGAAGTGATTCATAAGACAGTAAAGAGGTTAATGTTGGTCCTGATAAGTTTAATTTCTGCATATTTAAATCTGAATTACAGAAACTTTTTTGAGGTTGAGGTCAGCTTTGCTACTCACAGTGACAAAAGATTGGGCAGGTCCCATGGGTCAGCACTGTCCAGCCTCTCCAACTGGTTATTCTGCAGCATTCTTAAAAAAATTAGAGAAAGATCAAAATACTAAAGCTGTCAACTTAAGTATTCACTCAATCCACAAACCAAATCTGACTCTTTCTGAACAGCATTGTAGTCATTTCCAACAGAATCTTCAAATAATAACTTTTCTCTAAATGTGTCATTTCTAAAATGGTGTAATCAGACCTTCTGACCACCTCCTGGTGACACTCATGGGGGCTCAGACCCAGATTTTCTGTAAAGGCTTTCTGTTTTGTGGTGACAGGTTTTCTAAAAAACACTACATAAATAACTCTGATGTGACTTGAACACTGGTCAGAATGTTAGCGTTTTTCTTGTTCATTTTGATACAGGAAGCAGCAAATATCGGATTTCTACAGTTAAAATCCCTTAAATAAATATCAATATTATAATTATCTATGTTGATATCAATAGTAGCTTCACACAGAGCAGTCTTTACACATTGTGCTTCAGGTAGCTGCATTGAAGATTTTAAAAATGTTCAGCTGTTAGAATGTTAGATTTGAAATGGTACAAAACTAAACAATGTTTTCGTCCAACACAGTGTAGAATCGAATCTATCCAAAAGTAGTAGATCAGCTGAACAGCATCTTAAGTTTGCTTCTGTCTTTTGGCACTGGAGCTATGAGGCTAATGTAGCTAACATGTTAAAGAAGATTATCCACCATCAATTAGCATGCCGCTAACTGCAGGCCTAAATCAAAATTGGTCTCAAACTATATGTAGGTGTTCAGTATCTCTAATAGACAGCCTAATAATCTTTACTTATGTAGTTACTAAAGCACATTAGCATGAAGCTAAACACAGTAGCAGCTCTATATTGAAGCCTTAATTTGACTGTTTTGTTCATTTTTACAGGAAGCAAAGCAAACATATTTCGGTAGATCCTGGAAAAATATTTGAATTAGATCCTTAGCTGAACTATTGCTTTAATCTAATGCCTTAAACAGTATGTAAAGTGTCCTCTTGTAGCAGAACACCGTGTTCAGCTGCAGCTTCCAAAACAGTGTGAAAAGAACCGAGCTTCTGAAATCAGGTAGAATTTGAGCCACTGCATTCTGGACTATTCAGCGGAGGAAACCAGAACTCACAAAAAAGAGAGAAACTCTAAAGAATGAGAGAGGAAGAGAGAGAGAGAAAAGGGCGAAGGAGCTCCTTGGGTGGGCCGCTGATGTCATGCTTGTAGAACTCTCAGAATAAAAGAGGGAAAGTGCGGGAGGAACCAGGAGAACAATAGAGCTCAAAGCAAATGATTCCAACGTGAGAGAGCAGCTTTAATTCAGCAGCAGACAGCTTTATCACAGCCAATCGACTGAAACCCCTGACATCTGAGCGCGCAGCAGAGAGCGGCCTGTGTTCGGTCGAATAAACGAGCCTTTGTGGCTGAGACGTCTTTATCGAGCAGATCGTGGTGCCACAACAGGCATTGTGAAGCCAGACTTCAAACAGTCGCCTCTGACATGAAGAACAGGCCTGTGTTCTCCAGGACTCATTAGAATACAACCCAGTTTTTATTCTCCTCTTCCTTCCAATCTCCCTCTCCCTCTTTCTGTCTCTCTCTCTTCATTCTTTTGACTAGAAGATTCTCTTTGCATGAGATGTTGACCAGTATGGTCTGTTTGTGGTTCTGTGCTGGTTTGGGTGTGTGAATGTGTAAATCATTTTGGCTCCTGAAGTGATGTTAGAAAGCCCACCACCTCGTTCAGGCCAGCGTTCAAGTATTTAGGTAAACAGAGCCGCTACCAGCATGCTAGGGGGAAGGAGGTGCTGTGAGAAAGAACGTTTATGTACTTACAGGACTTTGAGGTTTTTCAGGCCATGGAGGGCAGAGCCACTGATGGTCCTCAGCTGGTTCCCAGAGAGTCTCCTACAGAAGAACATTTTTAGGTCATTTACAAACACATACACAGAGCAGTATGTAAAGGTTACGGGCAGGTAGCACTGATGCTAGCAAAGCTGAACAGAAGTGTTGTAGAACTAAATACAATATAAAACATGGGATAAAAAAAATGCCATAAAAATGCTTCTAAATGTATTCATTTCAAAATGTTGAGTAATCCTTTATTTAGGGCATGAATTTGAATGTCAGTGTTGCCAATTATGTAGATAATTGATTCTCTTTGTCATAGTTCATCTTCCACACATAGGGGCACTGTTAGCATTAGAGAAAGGAAACCCATACCAGCAGAAGCTGCAAATGATTTCAAAATGGAAAGTGAAAGAAGCTTAATATCATCTAAGTCTAAAGGCTCAATGCTGTGTAATATGTATTTTAATATAATCAGTTAATTATATAAGAAGATGTAGACTGAAGATAACAGAGGCAGTGGGATCAGCAGGGAGCACAAAGCCATCTTTGAGCTGACTTTCTTTTTTAGCACACAAACACTAAAATCCTAAATCATAGCTGGCTTTATGTACAATATTCAAATTATTATTGTTCTTTCCCTTTAAATTTTTTAATTATTCCTAATGCTTTCCACAGATTACGTTTACTTTCAAAGGAGATTCTGTAAAAAGTCCTTTAGAGGAAATTTAAAGGCTTTTGAAGGTGAAAGTGTGAGTGATGGGGGTCCTGACCTCAGTAACTGAGTGTGTAGAGCTCTGAGAATGTGTATGTGTGTGACTGAGCTACATCTGAACATGGAGAAGTGAAGAATGTGCTGATGAACACAGAGCTTACACACACACACACACACACACACACACACACACACACACACACACACACACACACACACAAACACATACTAATCTGTTTTACTGCAGAAGTTTAATGAATCCCCCTCTTCAGTCAGATGATGAGGTGTGAGGCCTTTCACTGCTTTTACCACCAACACTGTGTTGAATTGACTTTGATGATGAAACTGAGACTGAAAACAGCTGCCAAACAGCAAATCAGGCTACACATCCCATTTCACAGAAAACTCAATTTTCTTCACCTTCTAAAATATTAAATTTCTTAAAGTCATTCACTGTCTAGCACAAATTAAACTGCAAAAACAGCATCTTTTGAATTCACTGTTTTTGTGATGGCACAAAAACCAAAACATCTACATATCCACATAATCAGCCTAGTTTAGCCCCACCCATTTAGCCTACAGCAGTTTAGCCACACCCATTCAGCCTACAGCAGTCTAGCCCTGCCCACTCAGCCTACAGCAGTTTATCCCCAACCATTCAGCCTGCAGGAGTTTAGAGCCCCACTCAGCCTACAGCAGTTTAGCCCTGCCCATATAGCCTACAGCAACTTAGCCCCACCCACTCAGCCTACAGCAGTATAGACTCCCCATTCAGCCTACAGCAGTTTAGACGCCCCCATTCAGCCTACAGCAGTTTAGCCCATTCACACTGAAGTTATAAGAGGTGTTTCAGACCTCTTTTTGAATGAGGCACAGTACAGGACAGTCCATCAGAACAGAGCTTATTTACATATATCAGTCTTAAAGGTGCACTAACATGAACAGTTTAACAGTTTAACTGTAAGGGATAAAGTAAGGCTGGAAAACAATTATGTAGAAATTAACTGTGGCTGGTTTTGGTACATAAAACCTCACAAATGTTTGAATTGGACCTCAGAGGGATAATAAGATGAAAATGAGGCTTTTTAAAGTCCAACTGAAACTTATTACAGTGTTAACAACATGTTTATGAGCTGGACTTTAGAGGGCTTTTCATGGTGGAAAGTAAAGGCTGCACGACTGTAAAATGTTGTAAATTGTGTTTCATTATTTGGTTCAGAGGTGGCTATAAGAACCAGAGCATTTCTGCTGAATTTCAGTCACATTTTGCTATCAGTTTAGATAAGTATTTCCAGAGAGTGAAGTGTGTTGATCTTGGTGTTTAGCAGCTTTCTGGACTGTCCTCAGTGCTTCATCACTAAAAGGCCCCTGACTGGTACAGTGGATGTGTTATTGGAGTGGTCAAATGCAGCCACTAGCAGCGAGTGTCCAGTAGGAGACCAAAGGTTTTGCTGACATTAGGCAAAAGAAGCCAGCACATGTAGGACGGCTGGTTAGCATTAGCCCCCCATGCTACCCATCTGTCTTCTCTTAGACGCCTCATTGGGGGCCAAAATACTGTAACACTTTAATCATGGCCTCTTTTTTGGTTTTAATATGGGTTTGTTTGCGGAGAGATAATTGCAGTCGTAACTGAGGAGACTATTGTGAGCGGAAAGAAAGAAAAATAGAACCTGATAGGCATTCTGCGTGTTGCGATATCCTCGGTTTCCCTCGATGCTTGGCTGCAGCGCAGCATGATCTGAGCGGGGAATGAATTTTTTCCATGCAGGCTCAGATCCATGTGTACGGCACTTGTCATTTGATCATAACACTGATCTTTATTTATGTACCTCATTGCACTGTTTGTTGACTAATTCTGCAGTCCAGCTATGAAGACATTTGTTTTGCATCGTGTTCTTTCTCTCCCTTCAAAACCAAAGTGTCAGCTGCAATGGGAAATGGACTTAAACGGACCTTGAACTGTCTTTTCTGTTTTCTGGCTGCGCTTCTACAAGCTTTGTTCAAGCAGCGTTAATCACTCAAAGAGCAGTAGCTGCTTCTCCTCCAGATATATTTGTGAATATTGTCCAATAGACATTTATCATCAACTAACTAATACAATTGGACATAACAATAATATGTATAGCTAAAAATTTCAACATTCTACACCAATCATTTTAGGTTAGATTAATTAGTTTAAGCAGTGCTTTAATCCTCCTGGGTCCATTGAACATCAAATTCTAATGTTCTCAATGTCTCTTTATCTGTTTCTCTCTCTTTGTGATAATCCAGCACAGAAACAGTTAAAACGTTTCGTGAATCTGTGAAGCTGCCCCTTCTATTCCATCCTATCACAAGATCATACGTGACATCTGGAGTTATGAGGCTATGAAGAGGGGTTGAGTTACACATCATCTGCCTCTCACTGTATGGAACTGATGAGTTCATGTATCCCTCTACATTTTGTGTGAAACTCACCAATGGACACTCAGCATATCACTAAGGATTGACCCATCACAGTGGAAACCCTTCATTCTTCATTCAGTCCACATTGAAGACACACATGAAATGGTATGCAGAGAGTTTACAGCTGCTGAATTTGCTGCTGTAGTTTTGGAAAGTAGTGATGAAGATAATGGAGCATTTTGATACGAAATATATGAGGATCATGTTATATGAAGAGCCTTTAAAGAAGAATTTAAGAGGAATATGTACAAATTTAGAGATTAACTTCAGACCCTAGAGGGCTAAGTATTTATCTTAGGTTAAACACTTAAAAGAGAAATTTAGAGCTGTAAAGCTAAAGGATAATTTTGCAACTGTCAGAAACTGAAGAGCTGAAACTTTCCAGTACAAGAGCTGAAATTTTACAGTTACAGAATCAGAGCATCCACTGGAGAATAAAGTGTTTCTCGTACTGTCCACAGATATGTCTACTGTTACACTTTGTTCCTCTCAATTGTTAGCTGGCAGGCCATTTGCTCCTATGTTGCAGCATAATGTCTCAAATAGGAAGGCAACTGGAAAACAGTCATTTATGTGTGTTACTGGTCAGGTAGCCGCTGTAAGTCAGACCTATTGTATAAAAATCAGAAAGCTTGTCAGACAGTCATTACTGATCAGGGATGCTGTCTTTCTGACTAGTCCAACTCAGCAGCCTGATCTTAGACAGCTTAACACACCCAGTTATGCTGTCTAAGTTCAGGCTGCTGAGCTGGACTAGTCAGAGAGATTCCTGATGTGAAGTGCATAGCCCCAGTTATATAGAGGAATGGCCATCATTTTATTATATTACTGGATCACCATATCAAAGCAGTTTGAACAAATCTTCAGCTTTTCAACCAGCACAGAGCGAAAGGCTATTACCTCAAAACTGACAAATGTCTGGAGATCTGGACATGGTGCTTTCGAACCTGCAAAGTATCCATCTTCATTATCTGATGAGATCATGATTCTTTGGAAGTAAATTTTTTTTCAACCTTGTTTGGAGAAAGAAGCTCTCCTGAGGTCAGATGGTTCACCATGATCAACATCATCACATCATCAACTTCCATAATCACCACCACACACTCGCCATCATTACATTTACCACAATCCCCACATCACCACAAACTCACCACTATCATCTTCATCATCATCATCATCATGACCACCACTACTGCATCAGCACCATCATCACAATCACCACATCGCCATCACATCACCACAATACTTACCATCATTATAACCATCATTACAATCACCACATCACCAAAATCATCACCAGCATCATAACCATCATCACCACAATCATTACCACCATCATCACTATCATTATAATCAGCACCGCATCATCATAACCACTATCATCTTCATCATCACTATCATCGCTACTGTCATCATCTTCATCCGTCACTATTGGGTTCTATTTCTAGATAAGATCCCAAATTATGTGAAATCAATACAGATCACATTAGCGTCTGTAAGTAGGAGATATTTTATGATTTGAATCTGAAGAAATAATGTTGTGTTTACAGTATTGTTTTGAAGACAAAAAAATATTTTTTGCATGTTTATTGTTTTTGATATTTTTTGGCAGTGTAGACAGGAGACTCAACTCTCAACACTAATGCACACTGTATTGCCAAAAGTATTTGCTCATTTGCCTTCACACGCATATGAACTTGAGTAACATCCCATTCTTAATCTATGGGGTTTAATATGGTGTCCCTTTGCAGCTATAACAGCTTCAACTCTTCTGGGAAGGCTTTCCACAAGGATAGGAGTGTATTTATGGGACTTTTTTATTATTCTTCCAAAACGCCTTTGTGAAGTTAGACAACGATGTTTGACAAGAAGGCCTGGCTCACAGTCTCCGCTCTAATTCATCCCAAAGGTGATCTATCAGGTTGAGGTCAGGACTTGTTCCACACTCGCTCATCCATATCTGTATGGACCTGTCTTTGTGCACTGATGTGCAGTCATGTTGGAACAGGTATGGGCCATCCCTGAACTTTTCCCACAAAGTTGGGAGCATGAAATTGTCCAAAGTCTCTTGGTCTGCTGAAGCATTAAGAGTTCCTTTCACTGGAACTAAGGGGCTGAGCCCAACTCCTGAAAAACAGCCACACACTATAATCCCCCCTCCACCAAATTTTACACTTGTCTCTGCAGAAAATTGGCGACCTCTGTGCACTATGCGCCTCAGCATCCACTGACCCCACTCTGTCATTTTACGTGGCCTGCCACTTTGTGGCTGAGTTGCTGTCATTCCCAATTGCTTCCATCCATCCATCCATCCATTTTCTAAGCCGCTTCTCCGTCAGGGTCGCGGGGGGGAGCTGGAGCCTATCCCAGCAGTCTTCGGGCGGAAGGCAGGATACACCCTGGACAGGTCGCCAGTCCATCGCAGCCCAATTGCTTCCTCTGTATTATAATACCACTGACAGTTGACTGTGGAATATTTGTAGCAGGGGAAATTTCACATGACAGTGAGACTTGGAGGGGTGTGATTGGGAGGAATGGCCTCTCTGATCTGAACCCGAGAGGTGTTCAGTTTTTGGACTTCTGTGCAAACGACAGTTTGTTCATCACAAACACCATGTTTGAATACAAGGATGTCCATAAGTGCACATGGCACCAGGACACCCTAGGCCGCAGTTCAATGATTGACTTTGTAGTCGTGTCATCGGACTTGCGTCCAAGTGTTTTGGACACTCGGGTAAAGAGAGCTTGCTGGGAACATCTGGCAGAAGAACCTGTCAGATTGATCTTCAACTCACACCTCCGTCAGAACTCTGACCAGATATCGGGGGAGGTGGGGGACATTGACTCAGAATGGGCCATGTTCCGCTCCTCCATTGTTGAATGGCCGCAAGGTAGTTGGTGCCTGTCGGGGTGGTAATCCTCGAACCCGGTGGTGGACACCCCAGGTGAGAGATGCCGTCAAGCTGAAGAAGGAGTCCTACCGGGCATGGTTGGCCTGTGGGACACCAGAGGCAGGCTGGCAGGTATCGACAGGCCAAGCGATCTGCGGCTTCAGTCGTCGCCAAGGCAAAAACCCGTGTGTGGGAGGAGTTTGGTGAGGCCTTGGAAAGTGACATTAAGTCGGCTCCGAAAAGATTCTGGCAAACCGTCAGGCGACTCAGAAGGGGAAAGCAGTTTGCCACTAGCACTGTATATAGTGGAGATGGTATATAGTGGAGATGGCAGAGTCTGGGGACATGGGAATAGGCTTGTCCATTACTGAGGCCTAAGTCACTAACGTAGTTAAGAAGCTCCTTGGTGGCAAGGCTCCAGGGGTGGATGAGATCCGTCTGGAGTTCCTCAAGGCTCTGGATGTTGTGGGGCTGTCTTGGCTGACACGCCTTTTCAACATTGCGTGGACATCGGGACCGGAGGGTGTGTTCCAACTACAGGGGAATCACACTCCTCAGCCTCCCTGGTAAGGTCTATGCAGGGGTACTGGAGAAGAGAGTCTGGCTTATAGTCGAATCTCGGATCCAAGAGGAGCAGTGCGGGTTCCGCCCTGGTCATGGAACACTGGACCAACTCTTCACCCTCTCCAGAATCTGGAGGGTTCATGGGAGTTTGCCTGATCTGGAGAACTGTGTTCCCCAGGGTATTCTGTGGGAGGTGCTTCGGGAGTATGGGGTACATGGCTCTTTGCTCAAGCCCTGTACAAACAAAGCAGGAGTTTGGTTCGCATAGCCAGCAGTAAGTCAGACTCCTTCCCAGTGAGAGTTGGACTCCGTCAGGGCTGCCCTTTGTCACTGATTCTATTCATAATTTTTATGGATAGAATTTCTAGGCGCAGTCAGGGGATGGAGGGTGTCCGGTTTGGTGACCTCAGGGTCACATCGCTGCTGTTTGCAGATGATGTGGTCCTATTGCGGACATCAGGGAGCGAACTTCAGCTTTCACTGGATCAGTTTGCAGCCGAGTGTGAAGTGGCCGGGATGAGAATCAGTACCTCTAAATCCGAGACCATGGTTCTCAGGCGGAAAAAGGCGGAGAGCCCTCTCTGGGTCGGGGATAGGCTCTTGCTTCAAGTGGAGGAGTTCAAGTATCTCGGGGTCTTGTTCATGAGTGATGGTACAAGGGAGCGGGAGATTGACAGGCGGATTGGTGGTGCGTCAGCAGTGATGTGGGCTCTTTACCGGTCTGTTGTGGTAAAGAAAGAGCTGAGCCATAAGGCAAGGCTCTCGATTTACCGGTGGATCTACATTCCCACCCTCACCTATGGTCATGAGCTTTGGGTAAGAATAAGAATAAGGCCTCCTGGACGCCTCCCTCGGGAGGTGTCACAGGCAAGTCCACATGGTAGAAGACCCTGGGGAAGACCCAGGACACGCTGGCATGACTATATCGCCCAGGTGGTCTGGGAGTGCCTCGGAATCCCCCTTGGAGAGCTAGTGGAAGTGGCTGGGGAAAGGGAGGTCTGGGCCTCATTGCTTAGGATGCTGCCCCCGCGACCCGAACCCCGGAGAAGCGGAAGATAATGGATGGATGGATGGATGGATGGATGGATGGATGGATGGGTGGATGGATGGATGGATGGATGAAATTTCACTAGTGGACTTGTTTGCACAGGTGGCGTCCTCTCACGGTACCACATTGGAATTCACTGAGCTCCTGAGAGTGACCCATTCTTTCACAAATGTTTGTAGAAGCAGTCTGCATGCCTAGGTGCTTGGTTTTGGAAGTGATTGGAACACCTGAATTCAATGATTTGGATGGGTGAGTGAATACTTTTGGCAATATAGTGTAGATGTAACTTTGTAACTTTGCACTCCTGAGGGTTTATTCATTCCTCAATTCTGTTTCTGCTGCTAAGCTGGATAAACATATGCAGTGTGATGTTGCTGTTGTTGTTGTTTCCATCATTGTGAGAATTTTATCTGAGTTTCGTGCCTCTTTCATCTTCTGTGTTTGATCAGATCTGCTGTGTGTTTGATGTTGTGAGTGTGTGAAGGTGTGTATGAGGGTGTGTGTGATATCATGTCCGGCTTTCAGAAGACACTAAAATCAGACTTGGGGATAAAATCAGGTTTTAGTGGAGAATGTGGAAGGGCTGAGTTTCAGACAAACGTTCTGCTCTGATTGATCTATGAAGAGGAGCAGAGTGAGGAGACACAGTGACTTCAGGAACACTCTGGCTCCTCAACACTGTGTCCACTCACTGTCCACTCTATTAGACAGTCCTACCTTCTTTGTCCACCTTGTAGGTGCAAAGTCTGAGATGAAAAGAGAAACAGATGAGAAATAGGTGGACTACAAAGTGCTCATCTATGGTCAGTGGAGCTGATAAAGTGGACAATGAGTGTAGAAAGAAAGAGGTGGACTCAATGAAGTGACCATTGAGCATATTATGCAGTGGTTTATAAATCTACTTTGACCTGTGTTTAAACAATAAGACGATATGTCGCACAAAACTTATTTTCACCGGTGTTTGTGAAATTAGGGATTTGTTTTTAGGTAAGAACATGTCATGAATCTGATGGAGATATTTACTTAGGCCCTTTTTAAGAGTACATTTAAGAACAAATTTAGGAATATGGTGGAGAATGAGGCCCAATGTTCCTCAATGAGCGACTACAAGGATTTTTGAGATTTCACCCTACAAGGAAAGGGCAAAAACCACATCTGAATTCCTGTGACTTTTGACCCCTCGGAGAGCACTGCATTAAACTCCAAGATGCTTCTGATGCCTGTGATATATATTGTGTGTTCTCAGGACTCAAGCTCATCTAAAATTGACTGATGCTCAGTGAAAAAGTGTATTGTGGTGTAAAGAAACAACCTCTGTGTTCTCTGGGCCAAAGAAGAAGAGGACCATCTAGATTGTTAACAGTGTAATGTTCTAAATCCAGCATCTGTCATGGTCGGGGGTTCCCCAAATGGGTATTATGTACTGTTAATAGAAAGCTGATCTAACACAGTGTAAACATGCTCCTGTCCCAAGATGTTGGGAATGTGTCTGATATTTTCAACAAAAAAGTTCCTAAAGATCATAAACATTACAGATCATGTTTCTGTAATGTTTTCAGTTTAATACAGATTAATATTGCAGGATTTACAGAACTTTCACTTTAATTTCTGCAGAATAACTAGTTATTCTGAATTGAGACACTTCCTTCTGAAATCAAACATCAGGCTTTTCCCAGCATTGTTTTACCCATAATTCCTTTCAGTGTACCTGCTTATTAACATGAGCAGTGAAAGGGTTTTGACTGCTGTGCGCAAACACTGTTTATGAGAGCAGGTTAGCATTTTGCATATAAGGCTAATCATAACCTTCTACAGTAAACAGTCTTTATTCTCAGCAACAGTTAAAGTTTTAATGATTAGTTTTAATCCACCTGCAGTGCTGACTCAGCTCTGCGCTCGCAGTGTAATTACAGGCCGCAAAGGAGAGGATGTGAGATGAAGTGGAGTGAATGAAGCTCTGGCTGAAGAGCTGAGGTCATTAATAACAGAGAGAGTTCAAAAGAAAAAAAAGCACAAATGCCGAGAGTGAAACTCGGAGTCTGTGATCTACACACAATCCTAAAGCTGGTCCATAGCCAAAGAGCTAAAGGAGGGTTCTCTGCAGGACTGTCCTCTGAAAGATCCTCGACTGTAAAACAGAACAATCTGTGCTTCACCATGTCTTTAGAATCAAGCCAGAGCAAAAAAAAAAATTTAGAAAATATTATTAGTGTAAATACAATATTAATGTGTTTATAAATGTGACCCTGCATCTAAAATTGGTTTAACTCCCCGAAAGCAGATTTAGTTTACGTCAACACTTTACACTTTACACTAAAATACTGAAACACCTTAAACACCTGAAACACCTTAAACACGTTAAACACCTTAAACATCTTAAATACCTATAACACCTTAAACACCTTAAACACTTTAAATACCTAAAACACTGAAACACCTTAAACACTTTAAACAACTTAAACACATTAAACATCTTAAACACTCAACACCTTAAACACCTGAAACACCTTAATTACATTAAACATCTTAAACACTTTTAAATACATTAAACACCAGAAACACCTTAAACACCTTTACACATTTTCCTGTATGTAGCTGTACATTTTGCTGCATATTATACAGTATGTGCTACTGTATATTTTACTGGCCTTTCCAACAATATGTAATAGTTAATTTTATCAAAAACACACAACAAACTAATCAATGTAAAAATAATATTAATCCTTATGACCTACAGTTAAATAATCTTTGTTGAGAAACTGAAAGTGAAAAGAAACTGAAAAGAATGGAAGTTGTAAGACAGGTACAGAGTGACACACAGAACACTCGAGATTCCAAATTTTTTTGGAAATGTAAAATGTAAATTATTATGTTATTTTCATTTCTATTAAATAAATTCTATTAAATTCTATTACTTTAATTTCTGTCTCAGACTGAATTGACTCCTCTCAGATCTGATCTGTGGAACACGTCACCTCACACGCTCACTAATTCACTCCATATGAGCACAGCTGTGGGTTTATTTTTGTGGCGGGGGGCCTGGGGGGGGGGGCACTGCGGTAGGTTCAGACACACACACACACACACACACACACACACACACACACACACACACATATATACTCTTTGAAGGATGTCAATCAAACTGATCCGGTTACAGCAGCCAGCAGAACTTACACTATGACTTTTGACCTGTTACCTAAATAATCCACACTATAGTTAATATTATTAATTAAGGAAAATAGACAAGCTTTTCTTAATTACACACACTGTTTAAAAACTCAATATTATCATCATATGCTAATTAAAGATGATTAATCACACATACAGTGCACATATAGAAACTGGACCGCCGCAAAAGCAGCTCGTTTTGTATTCCTTTTTCCATGATGTTACAAAAAATATCTACAAATAACCGTCCATTCAGTCTACAACAATTTAACCTCGCTCATTCAGCCTACAGCAATTTAGCCCCACCTGTTCAGCCTACAGCAGTTTAGCCCCACCTGTTCAGCCTACAACAGTCTAGCCCCACCCATTCACCCTAAAGCAATTTAGACCCAATTATTCACCCAAGAACAGCTTAACCCACCCATTCATCCAACAGCAGTTTAGCGCCATCCATTCAGCCTTCAGCAGTTTATCCCAACCCATTCATTCTACAGCAGTTTAGCCCCATCTATTCAGCGTACAGCAGCTTAGCTCCACCCATTCATCCTAAAGCAGTTTAGTCCCACCCATTCAGCCTACATCAGTTTAGCTCCACCCATTCATGCTGAAGTTATAAGGAGTCTTTAAGCTAGACTGATAATTAAATGAAGCACATCCAATCAGAACAGAGCTCATTTAAATATATCAGTCTCAAAGGCACAGTAACATGAACAGACTGTTCAACTGTAAGGGATAAAAAGAGGCTGGAAAATGATGACATAAAAATGTATTGATTTGACTAACTGATTTCGGTAAATAAAACCTAACAAACAATATAACCGGGACAATTCAACATAGTAAATAAGCTCTTTAATGTGGAGCTGCCCTAAATGATTTATCCTTCACACTGCTCTCTCACTGCGGCTCCAACTGTAAACACAGTTTTTGTGTGAAAATACACAAATTACACATGTAAACACACTCGAAGCAGATGTGGACTCTTGCGCAGTCAGACTCTCAGTGTGTGTGTTTCTCGGCCAGTGAAAATGGGCTGTCATTTGCCTTCTGTCACTGCAGATCTCAGTGCAGCTTCTCTCAGAGTTTGGAGGGTTTTTCTGCTTTGTGTCCTCTGAAACATTAGACCATTTAACCTTACAAAGCAGCTGAGCTTTCAAATTAAATCTAAACACTGTGTAACATGGATGGTACAGAGCAACAATCAAAACCAACCTATAGATTGACCTTCAACCTGATCCAGCACTCCTCATTCAGCTCAGGAAGATCTTCTTAAGGGAGAATCTCTCTCTCCTTAAATATTTAAAATACACCTCCATCACAACCAATTGGAACTGAGGACTGGCCTGAAGACTGCAAATGAGTTGGAGTGGCCTTTAGTTATGGGGCAGGGCATAGACAGTGGCTAGATCTTCAGGCGGCTTGGTCTGTTCAAAAGACACTGTCAGCTGCACTGTTTGTGTTAAATTGCAGGTTATTTGTAAATTAATTGCAGGTTTACAGCACTGCTGCCACTGTCAAGTGAAAGGAACAGTTGCAGCGTATGGCAATCCAGGGGCCACATTCAGCCCTGGGGTCAGACTTCAGACATCTCTGCTCTACTGGTACAACATACTGGTGCATTAAGACTACAATACATGTATTTAAGCCGCTCTTTCACTGTATGCTACCAACTTGACTTAACTCGACTTCCAAGCGAGTTGAGCCAATACAAAAGGGTGAGGTAAAAATGCTGCAGGCTGCTGATTGGTCAGATAGAATTGCTAAACACTTATGCTTACGTTAGCTACCAGGTTACCATAGCCTCTTACGTCACCTTTGAGCACCAGAATTGTCTGACATAGTTTTTCCATACTAGCCTTTTGTCTTGCTGCCTCATCTGAAGAACACTTTCTCTCTGTGTCTTTCACATTACAGTAGTTTAATTTAGCATTCCTATGATAACCAGCTACATAGAGGATGAGCTATATCTGCAGTGGAAACAAATTCAAATTAAGAGTCAAATTAAGTTGAGATGAGCCGTACTATGCAGTGGAAAAGCATCTTTACAGTATCCAGATTCTTCATGCTGCTTTTGAGGGACATGTTTAAGGGTTCATGTGGACAGATGTGGTGTCTGGTCAAATGAAGCACTACTGGAGCCAAAGAAATGGAGTGACTATTACTGACGTGAGGCTACCTTTTATTTCACAACAGTTTTATTTTACCAGCTCTCAGTGGTACTTACAGCTCAGTGAGAAAGGGCAGGTTCTGGAAGGTGTTGGGTTGGATGCTGCTGATGTTGTTCATGCTCAGATCCCTGCAGGAACACAGACAGAAGATGGTCACAACCACAGAAACAGCCTACCTTCATTAGTAACATCAAAGACAGTAGATTGCACAGCTGATGGTTCTCCTGTTCTGACTGAGCTCAAAGTGAAGCTTCATAAAATAGACTGTCATCTGATGCACAGTGAATTATATATACATGTGTATATAAGAGCTAAAAAGGTTATTTAACAGTGGAGGAACCATACAGGTACCCCTTCATGGAAAAGAACCATTTAACAATGCTAGGAACAATTTAAGCATTAAAAGCGTTCCTTGAGTCATGACAATTATACATACAATCACTGCATTTACTGAGGAGAATTGGAAGAATAACTTTTAAAGGCCGTAGTCCAGTTCCATAATAGCACACACAATAACCATTGAAAGGAACCAAGACTTAAGTTGAGAAACTCTTTAAGAGCATGAGGAAGAATAACTTACAGGAGCCAAGACTCAAAGCAAGAACCTCATTAAAAGCATGAGGAGAACTAAGTCTTAAAAAGAGAACCTCTCTAAGATGGCTATGAGATGAGAGTAAAGAAAGTTCTGCAAAGCTGATCAGTGCATATGGAGCCTTTCACACATGATTTACTGCCCGTCTGAGTAATGCTCACTCTCTCTCTCTCTCTCATTTTCTCTCTATTGTATTGATGATCTCTGTGTGTGATTAAGGTGGTCTGGTGTGTGTGTCTGTGATCAGGTCTGAGGGAGCTGATTGGCTCAGTTCTCTGATTAGAGCTGTAATCAGAGCGCCTGTTATTCTCTCATTATTTCTGTCTCTCTCTGTTTCAGCTCTCGTTCATCACCGCAGAGTGAACCGGCTTGGCCCGGCCCGGCCGAGGAAGCCCAGCAGCACACTGAGTATTGAGTTACCGGACGGGCCCGGTACTGATCAGTCCAGCACCTGGGCAGTGACCTCAACAGCGTCCGAGAGAACCTGCCCAAAACCACCTTTTCTTCACCAGGCCAAACTGCATCAAAAACACTGCACTCGGATATCAAACACACTGCAGTACTAACACAGAACTGCTCAGAGAAACAGAATCACTCAGAGGAAGTGAACCATATAGAGAAACAGAAAAACACAGATGCAGAACTGCTCAAACACAGAACCACTCAGAGAAACAGAATCGATCATACACCGAACCACACAGACACAGAACTGCTCAGAGAAACAGAACCACTCAGACCCAGAACTATTCAGAGAAACAGAACCACTCAAAGAAACAAAACCACTCAGAGAAACAGAACCACTCAGACACAGAACTGCTCTGAAAAGCAGAACCTCAGAGAGAAAAGGTTCTACTCTGAATGAGAGGCTGTAGGTTTCTCTGTGTTCTAACTGTGTTTGTATGTGATGCTGCTTCGCAGATGTTTCTGGTTCACTCAGATCAGACCTGTATTTCATTTGTGAGGTCACACACTTTACCCACAATGCCATTCTGACCTGATTGCTGCAGTGACGTACCTGTCCACTGACCTTTTCATCGTCCACATTTACAGACAGATTCAGATGTTCTCCTCCTCTGAGGTGTTTCATTTTCTCCCTTACTTTTTTATACAGTATTAATTTCTCTCTGTTCTGGTTCTGTTCATAGTTAATCATTTCTACACTAATGTTCTGTGTGTGTTTATCTTTGTCTCTCAGCTTCCTCAGAACATCCTCTGTCCTGAAAAGAACAGCTTCAAATGATAATTTTACGGTTCTCTTTTCTGAACTGTTGTGAAGCTGAACAGGTAAGTTACTGCAGTGCTCAGCTCAGAATGACATTCTGGATAAATTGGGGACCTCACAAGAGAGAAAAACTGGTTTGATTTGTTTGAGAATATACACACACACACACACACACACACACACGCACGCATACACACACACATTTATTTATTTATTTATGAATGTAGGTCTCTGATGAGTTTTTAGTTT
The DNA here is from genome assembly GCF_015220715.1 of Pygocentrus nattereri. NCBI lineage: Eukaryota > Metazoa > Chordata > Actinopteri > Characiformes > Serrasalmidae > Pygocentrus > Pygocentrus nattereri. The sequence goes on along the minus strand of NC_051219.1, from coordinate 22,239,151 downwards.
TGAGTTTTGAGCAGGTTTTAATGATTTAATTGTGTTAATTGTTTAAGGTGTTTGATGATTTGCCCTTTTGATGTTTTAATGTTTGAATGATTTGAAGTTCAAATGTATTAATGTTTTGAAGTTTTAATGTTTTATAATTTTAGGTGTTTGAAGATTCAATGATTTAAAGGTTTAATGTTTTAACGATTTAAGGTGTTTGATGTGAAGCTGCAGTGAGTGTCAGCGGATGTGAGGAGTGTGTGTTGAGGAGTGTGTGTTGGTGTGTGCACATGAGAATGAAACCAAACCAAACAGCATCATTACTTCATCGCATTCTCCCCAGGGCACTGGACTGAGCAGATCATAACCCAGACCACCAGGCTCGACAGGATAAACGGAGTGGTCTGAAAATATTCATTGCCTGCTCCGATTCTGTGCTGCTTATTTGTTTTGTCGGAGTGTCGGACACGGAGAGGTGAAAAGCTCATTTACTGTTCAGAGTTCTGGAGAACGTCTGAGGAACAGCGGCAGTGTGAGCCCTCCATGACACACACACACTAAACACACAGAAATCTACTACACCACACACACACACACACATACACACACACACACATACACACACACAGGGCTATTAGTAACTACTATTACTTTTGCATAAACTGATTTGACTCCACTTGCCCTGTTTAAGTTTATTTAATTAATCATTTAACTATTTTTATGTTTAATTTCAGTTGAAAATACATGTTAAAACCTTCACTAAATCAAGTGAGTTTCAAATAGACTTTTTCCATTTACCCCCTCTCTCTCTGCCTCTGCTTGCCTCTTTTCCATCTCTGTATTCACTGATTACTGTAAAAGTTCACATTAACATAGTTTATAAAAGGCTGTCTCTATCAAACCCCAGCTAACAGGAAAAGTACTACTATTTACTACAGTTAATAAAGCAAAATACAGCCTAACATACATTCTGATTTCTTAATGTTAGCAACATGACGCTATACTATCAATATGCTAGTCGAACTTCCTCATGCTGGTTGTAGTATGTTATGAATATGTAACATAGTACAGCTTTAATTTCTCTTCTAATCACTAATATTGCTGACTATGGAGCCTGTAGCCTAACCTGAGCAGTTACTGGAGCTTGACTAAAGCATGCTGACTTAGGAAGCAACACTATGAGCAGTCCAAGCATGAAACATAGGGTTTGCATTTTACAAGTTTAATGTGTAAATTGCGCTCATAAACTGTAAGCTAGATACATTTTTACTATTGTGATTTTATATGTTAGTCTATAACATGTGTGCTGCATACCTGAATAGTTACTCTGGGGCTCAGGTTAGTTCACCAACTTGAACAGAGATGAACAGAACTATGTATAATGGTCTATGGCCGAGCCACACCTTTTTTAGGTCAGCTGAGAACCAGTCACTGCTAATTCAGTATTTTTGTCACTTTTTCAACACTGAATCTAATGAAAACGTTCAGAATCCTTCAGAAGCTATTGAGGTCCTGAACTCGCTGTCCTCATAGCAAATTACAGCCAAGTACACACACACATTATGTTTCTATTAGATGAACAGTGAACCCTTTATTTACAGACCCCCAATTCAAGGAACCAAAACTTATACAGTGTTACTGTGACTTTAAGACTGACATATGTAAATCAGCTCTGTTCTCACTTGCTGTACCTAATTCAAAAAACAGTAATGGTTGCAGCACTTCTTATAAATTCAGTTGAATGGGTGGGGCTAAACTGCTATAGGCTGATTGGTTGGGGCTAAACTGCTTTAAGCTGAATGGGCGTGGCTAAACTGCTGTAGGCTGAATGGTTGGTGCTAAACTGCTGTAGACTTAATGGGTGGGGCTAAACTGCTGTAGGCTGAATGTGTGGGGCTAAACTTCTGTAGCTGAATGGGTGGGGCTAAACTGCTGTAGGCTGAATGGGCGGGGCTAAACTGCTGTAGGCTGAATGGATGGGTCTAAACTGCTGTAGAATGAAACTCTCCTTAAACAGTAAACACGTGACTAATTTCTTCTTATGTGCTGTTTGATTGTTTCTTTCTCTGAGCTCGACTACAATCTGAACAACAGATTATAAACACTCGCAGCTGACAGCAGCAACGTTCCTGATGAACTAGAAACAGAAGGAAGGATGATGGTGTAAAAAATGTTTTAGACAAACTGCATAAAAAAGATCCTTTGCAGATTTATGATTGCTGTGGTCGCACATTAATCAAAGCGTTCAGAGAGAAAAGAGAATAAAAACCACAACAACACAAAGTTTAGAAAAAACAACCTGCATTTTTCCACAGAGAGTCATTCATATCCATCAAAGCATTCGGCGGATTATTTTATTTCACTGAACTCTCTGTGAATTCATATCTCATTTACTCTCTCGAGCTCCATCTGCTGCTGTTTTTATTGGAGTGATCACAGCTTCAACCAGAGCAGCTTTATTTTCTCACTCAAACAGGAAAATCTGCATCAGATGCTGAGAAACACTCCAATGCAGCGTCCAGTTTCTCTGTGTTTGTGTGTGTCAGCCTCCAGACTGGACCAGGTCTTGTCTTAGACTAAACTGAAGTAGTACAGGATTAGGTTTAAGCCTCGTCCACACATTATCCAGGTATGTTTTCTCTGTTTTGGCCTCCAGTCCAGACAAAAACTCACAGAACTTCATGAAAATGCTGAAATCGACCTTTTAAATGTCGATTCGTAACTGTTTTTATTTATTAATCAGAACTGTCTGAAACACAGCTGACCAAAGAGACGTAGAGTCTTGATGAAGTGCTGAGTTAACAAGCTGCAATTTCAGATGTTTATTAAAAGTGAGCTCTGAGCTTGACTGTCTAATAAAAGGTGAACTGAGTTCCACAGTTTAGAAGCAGAATAACAGAAATAGTCTCTCCACATTTTCTGTGTTTTATGGAAGGTGTTTGCAGAAGGTCAGTATCTGCAGATCTAAGATCATAAACAGACAGACATTCAGCATCCTTAGAGCATTAAAAAGAGCAGTAGCGCTTTAAAATCTCTCCTAAAAGATCCAGGCAGTCAATGTGTAAATGGGGATCCATGCTGCTATGTTCTGTTGATGGAGGATTATAAGCTTTTATTTTCTGGTAGGAATTAAACTCAGACTCTGTGTGAGATATTACATTATGGCATTCTGTGTTAGGCTGAATAAACCTTCTGGTTTTAATGACACTAGCCACGTTTACATGCAGTATGATAATCCGTTAATAATCCGACTAATAGCTCAATCGGAATAGAATACGTCCATGTAAACACCTCAATTGGAATAGACTAATCCGATTGAGGCCGATCAGAATACAATTTCTATCTGATTAAACGAGGTGGGTAAACCTCTAAATAATCCTTTAAATAGAAGAATAATAATAGCCGCGTAAACGCCTTAATCTGATTACACTCCAATCGGAACGTGTAAGAATGATCTGCACATGCGTGGCATGTCATAGTGAAAGGTTTATACCGTTCAACATGACGAGCAGAAAATGGTCTACAGAGGAGACGAAGTTTATGTTTTGAGCTTTAAAAGACGGCGTTGGAACAGACGTTCAACTTATGTGTCTCAGAGCATGACGTCATCCTTTATAAGTACATGTGAAGGACGTTTTTCTGAGCCTGACATCAGATTAAAGCAATTAAGCAATTAAAAACACGTGCGCCAACTGGAAACTCATCTCACGCTGACTGGACCTCACATGATGTTTGCTGTCATGGTAACGTTTACTCTAGGCGGTACTCCATGCATGCACATCATTTTGCATCGGATTACTTGTAGTGGGCATGTAAACGAAGATTCTCCATCAGACTGTTGAACAGAGTGAGCATATAAACACCTCAGTCTGAATCTGTAATCCGATTGTTTTCAATCGGACTGGCAAAAATCTTTTCACGTAAACATAGCCACTCTGTGTTGTTCTTTGACATTAAATCAAATTATGATCACCCTCTGCTGGACTTGCACACTCATGAGAGTGTTTTCAAGAACAGAGTATTTTTTCTTCTTCAAATAAATAAATCTAGATTTATTTGTTATCCAAATTATTTATCAAACATTTAATATGATTTTCAAAATCATATTTTGTTTGATGGCTTTACAGTAATCTACCAAATTAAACAGGAACACTTCGCAAAAAAATCTCCATAACTTACAGAGCACATTGTCACTGTCCAAAGTAAAAAAAAACACGTTTCTCCATTTTTTTTCAGTTTTATTTACTCTACATCATTAGGGCTCATGTCTGTTCTTCACCCTGTATTAACTCTTCACAACAAACGGACCAATAGAAATGCTTCAAAAATGATAATTAGAATAAAATTTCTTTATAGTAACCCACTATAAAAGCAAAGAATGCTGTTATGCTCTGCTGTATAGTCACTCCACTGTCACTGGAGATGCTTGTTTTTCTTTAGATGATGGTGATCTGAGGCGAGCGCTTAACAGCAGTATGGAAAAGAGTCAGGACATTATTCACACACACACACACACACACACACACACACACACACACACACACACAGCTGATCTATAATGATCACGGCGCAAACTTTATAGCCAGTATAAGACTTTTGCTGTTTTTCTGATGTTTAAGAGTTTTGGGTGTTTTTCTGAATTTTTAGGTTTTTTTTTTTTAAATTTGAGTTTTTGCTTAAATTTGAGTTTTTATTAAGTTTAAGAGTATTTGGTGTTTTTTTAACTTACACAGTTTTTGTTTTTTTATAAAGTTTAGATTTTTAAAATTTTTGTATGAATTATTTCCTCTGCTAAGATCATTACTGAGTCACAGCTATCGTGTTACTGTAAAGCCCTGAGAAGATACAGTGTGGCTGAAAAGAGCGGAAACTTTAGCTTTGTGTAGAACTGAAAGTGCTTGAAGAAAAAAGAAACTGCATTCACACTTCACCCTAAAGAATGTTTGTAAAGAAGAAAGGAGAGGAAGTTGCTATAGAAAGCTGAATAGATGATGATCCTGTTTTGGGGGAAGTTGATACAGTCTCCATGGAGAGAAACTTCGGCCTCTTTTTGGGTGAAGTAAAGTGTGGAGGAAGAAACGGCTCATCAGTTCATCATTCACTTCCATTCATAAAGGCCTCGAATGAGAACAGAGGAACTCAAAACAATGGAGCCTCTGCTCTTTAGCTTTTCTCAGACATTCCTCACTAAGCTGTGTGTTCTAAAAGAGAGAGCACTAAACATCAGAGGTAACCTAAAATCTAGAACCTCAGTTGTTTCAGGGTTCTTCCTTTCATCTTCTGTGTTTTCTTCTTCAAACACTTCAAACACAAACTGATACGCTAACACAAACACTGTTGTTTCTCTCAGTGAGAGCTGATAAGAACTTTAAGGAGTTTTATTGTAGAACAGCTTCTTCTGACTCAGCCCATTGATGACAGAACCTTCATTCATCATCACTAGTGGAACAATCTGAACATTGTTGGCACGCATCCTGTTTTTTGCCTTTTTTCTGCGAACACGCTCACAGGTCAGCAGACCCATTTCTTTAATGTTTCTTTGTTCCAGCTCAGAAAAGACCACCCTGGAGATATTGGGAGGAGGATTGAAGGCTCAGCCTCAAAAAAGAGTGAGATAAAGATGGATATTTCATAGTTACACTTTAAAAAGTGCCGAACACATACAGGCTTTCATAATATGCTATGCCTGAACACACACCCAAACACCCCACAGCGTGGAAGACCTTCATGGATGCTAGTATATACAACAACAGAACATTTTTTTTTATTCTTCAGGTACACACACCAGCCACTTTATTCTAATTACCCACTTGTGTTTTCACTAACTGGCTACTTTACTAGAAAGACCCACCTTGTGTTTCCACTAACTGGCCACTTTATTAGAAACACAAACTTGTGTTTTCACTAACTGGCTACTTAATTTAAAAGGCACACTGTGTGCTCACACTAACTGGCCACTTTATTAGAAACACCCACTTGTGTTTTCACTAACTAGGCACTTAATTAGAAAGACCTACCATGTCCTTACGCTAACTGGCCACTTTATTAGAAACACCCACCTTGTGTTTCCACTTACTGGACCTTTTATTAGAAACACCCATCTTGTGTTTCAACTAACTGGGCACTTTATTAGAAACACCTAGATTGTGCTTCCATTAACGGGCCACTTTATTAGAAACACCCACTTTGTGCTTACACTAACGGGCCACTTTTAGAAACACCTCCTTTACTGTATAGATGTTTAAGTTGGACAGAGGGGCCTAAAGACACCCTGAAGTTAAAGTGTTTGTATGAGCGAAACACTGAAGAGAGCTAACAGAAACAAATAGCGTGTCAATAACATCACAGCTTTTTTACAAACACTGTATCACTCCATTAAGATGATTTTCTTTGGAGACCCAACTATGAATTATCACCCCCTACTAAACATCATACATAAGAATCATACTTAAAATGATGCTAAATTATGAAACAGAAATATTAATATTTTAAAGGATCATTTTGAGAAAAATGAGTATTCAAAGCCTGCAATATTCTATGAATGTGTGTAGTGTTTACAGGTGTCGTTGACAATTTCAGAACAAACACTCAGTTTAAAGGAAAGAGAGAGAACAGTCGTCCGCAAACTCTGCCTGTTGTATGTCAGTGCTTGGCTGAAAGAAGGGAGGAACAAAAGAGAGAAAGAAGAGGAGGAGACAGACGGAGAGCGTGTCGGAGAACCGAGGCTTTAGTTGAACAGAATCAGGGAGACGCCTGTACTGTCCTCCTTCCTGCACCATTGTGCTTTTCACCGCCAGAAGAAAAGCCAAACAATGTTGTTCTTCACCTGTTTTTCTTCTTCGTTTTTTTGTCACATTTTATCCCTCCATTCAGCCTGAACAGAAGATCCTCTTTCAGGCTCTGAGTGTTCTTCTGCCTCTGCTGCCTTCATTGGCTCACTAATTACACAACATAGAAACACTCTGGAGCTCCAGCGTTTAATTTTGACCAAAGGAATTTCACTTCCTTCACAGAACCTTATTTACCTCAGACACAAGGTGGAATGGAAAATTACAGCACATAGAATATTTCAGCCTTCAGTGTTTTAGGATGTGTTTAGGCCCCTCTATCCACCTTAAACATCTGCATAGTAAAGGAGGAATTTCTAATAAAGTGGCCAGTGAGATCCACTTGGTCTTCATGTCATCCTCACTGCTGCATCCATCATAAAAAGTTGGTGAACTAGCCAAATAAAATAACCCAATAAACAAATAAAAGCAGTTTTCCAAAAGGAACAAGAACTAAATCAGTTACTGTAGTACATAAAATGGTAATTCTAATTCATTACACTCTTTTGGAACAATTTGGAATACAGAGCTCGGTCATATATATATATATATATATATATATATATATATATATATATATATATATATATTGCTGTTGTCAGAAGAAAATTTTGGGCCATTTCTTTTGGTCCATTTTTCATGAAATTTAAACACAATGTAAAGACCAGCAGACTTTTTCATATTATGTCAAAAACTGAAAAACGACAAAAATGGAGATACAAGGTGTTCTTCCAACAGCTGCTATATATGTGGCAATGCTGTTGTCGGGTGTCTGTATATAAGGTGTCTACACACACACACACACACACACATATATATATATATACATATATATATATATATATATATATATATATATATATATATATATCATGGTGGAGGGGTTTGTGTGCTTGAATCATCCTAGGAGCTATGTTGTCTGGAGCAAAAGCTCCTGGTAGGGTCTCCCATGGCAAACTGGTCCTAGGTGACAGGTCAGACAAAGTGTGATCCATAATTACCCCTATGAAAATAAGAAGAAAACAGGACTTGTGTACCCTGCCCGGATCAGGGTTACCGGGGCCCCACCCTGGAGCCAGGCCTGGGAGAGGGGCTCGCCAGCGAGCGTCTGGTGGCTGGGCATTTACTCATGGTGCCCAGCCGGGCCCAGCCCGAAGGAGTTACATGAGTCCCCCCTCCCATCGACCCACCACCAATGGGAGCGGGAAGTAGTAGGGGTTCGGTGCTTTCTGGATCGGGCAGTGTCCAAAGGCGTGGGCCTTGGCGTTCTGATCCTCAGTTGCTGAAACTGGCTTTTGGAACTTGGAATGTTACCTCACTGGCGGGGAAAGAGCCTGAGTTGGTGCGCGAGGTTGAGAGATACCGGCTAGATATAGTCGGGCTCACCTCAACACACAGCTTGGGCTCTGGGTCCAATCTCCTTGAGAGGGGCTGGACTTTATTCTTTTCTGGAGTTGCCCATGGTGAGAGGCAGCGGGCATGTGTCGGCTTTCTCATAGCCCCTCGACTCGGTGCCTGTTTGTTGTGGTTTTCTTCGATGGATGTAAGGGTAGTTTCCCTACACCTTCAGGTTGGGAAATGGGTCCTGACTGTTGTCTGTGCTTATGCACCGAACAGCAGTTCAGAGTACCCAGCCTTCTTAGAGTCCTTGGGAAGGGTGGTTGAAAGTGCTCCTCCTGGAGACTCTATTGTCCTACTGGGGGACTTCAACGCTCACATAGGCAATGACAGTGAGACCTGGAGGGCTGTGATTAGGAGGAATGACCTCTCTGATCTGAACCCGAGTGGTGTTCAGTTTTTGGACTTCTGTGCAAACCACAGTTTGTCCATCATGGACACCATGTTTGAACACAAGGATGTCCATAAGTGCACATGGCACCAGGACACCCTAGGCTGCAGTTCAATGATTGACTTTGTTGTCGTGTCATCGGACTTGCAGCCATGTGTTTTGGACACTTGGGTAAAGAGAGGAGCTGAGCTGTCAACTGATCACCACCTGGTGGTGAGTTGGAGCAGGTGGTGGGGGAAGATGCCGGTCAGACCAGGCAAACCCAAACGTATAGTGAGGGTTTGCTGGGAACTGTCAGATTGATATTCAACTTACACCTCCGTCAGAACTTTGACCAGATATCGGGGGAGGTGAGGGATATTGACTCAGAATGGGCCATGTTCCGCTTAAGTGACTTTAAGTCAGGTCCAAAAAGATTCTGGCAAACCATCAGGCAACTCAGAAGGGGAAAGCAGTGTGCCACTAGCACTGTATATAGTGGAGATGGTGTGCTGTTGATTTCGACTGAAGAGATCATTGGGCGGTGGAAGGAATACTTTGAGAACCTTCTCAATCCCACCAACACATTCTCCAGTGAGGAGGCAGAGTCTGGGGACATGGGAATAGGCTTGTCCATTACTTAGGCCGAAGTAGCTAAGTTAGTTAAAAAGCTCCTTGGTGGCAAGGCTCCAGGGGTGGATGAGATCCGTCTGGAGTTCCTCAAAGCTCCAGATGTTTTGGGCTGTCTTGGCTGACACGCCTTTTCAACATTGCGTGGACATCAGGGGCGGTGCCACTGGATTGGCAGACTGGGGTGGTGGTGGCTCTTTTTAAAAAAGGGGACCGGAGGTTGTGTTCCAACTACAGGGGAATCACACTTCTCAGCCTCCCTGGTAAGGTCTATGCAGGGGTACTGGAGAAGAGAGTCCAGCTTATAGTCGAACCTCAGATTCAGGAGGAGGAGTGCGGGTTGCAGCCTGGTCGTGGGACACTGGACCAGCTCTTCACCCTCTCCAGGATTCTGGAGGGTTCATGGGAGTTTGCCCAACTAGTCCTTTGCCCAACCATGTGCTCTGTGGATTTGGAGAAGGCATTCGACCGTGTTCCCCGGGGTATTCTGTGGGAGGTGCTTCAGGAGTACAGGGTACATGGCTCTTTGCTATGAGCCATTCCGGCCCTGTACAAACAAAGCAGGAGTTTGGTTCACATGGCCGGCAGTAAGTCAGACTCCTTCCCAGTGAGAGTTGGACTCCGTCAGGGTTGCCCTTTGTCAATGATTCTATTCATGATTTTTATGGATAGAATTTCTAGGCGCAGTCAAGGGATGGAGGGTGTCCGGTTTGGTGACCTCAAGTTCACATCACTGCTGTTTGCAGATGATGTGGTCCTATTGGGGACATCAGGCCATGAACTTCAGCTTTCGCTGGATCGGTTTGCAGCCGAGTGTGAAGCGGCCGGGATGAGAATCAGTACCTCCAAATCTGAGGCCATGGTTCTCAGGTGGAAAAGGGTCGAGAGCCCTCTCTGGGTTGGGGATATGCTCTTGCCTCAAGTGGAGGAGTTTAAGTATCTCGGGGTCTCATTCATGAGTGATTGTACAAGGGAGCGGGAGATTGACAGGCGGATTGGTGCTGGGTCAGCAGTGATGCGGGCTCTTTACCGGTCTGTTGTGGTAAAGAAAGAGCTGAGCCATAAGGCAAGGCTCTCAATGTACCAGTCGATCTACGTTCCCACCCTCACCTATGGTCATGAGCTTTGAGTAATGACCGAAAGAATGAGTTTCCTCCACAGGGTGTCTGGACTCTCCCATAAACCCTGGAGAAACGGAAGATAATGGATGGATGGATATATGTGTGTGTGTGTGTGTGTGTGTGTGTGTGTGTTAATATTTCACCTCTGCATTTAACCCATCCGTGAAGTGAAACACCACATACACTCCAGTGAGCACACACACACTAGGGGGCAGCGAGCACACCTGCCTGGAGCGGGGGGCAGCCCAATCCAGAGGGCCTGGATTATATTTTATATATATATATATATATATATATATATATATATATATATATATATATATATATATATGTATAATTATACACACACACACACACACACACACACTGGTTATTGTTGTGTTAACATACGTTCTCTATAAATGGTCCTAATGTATCTCTGTTTCTCTCTCTCACATACTATACACACACATACACAGCAGAGTTTCTCTGTGTTTCTAATGAAGACGTTCAGAGGGCCTTAAGCCCAGCTGCCCCGCCCCATCATACTCCATGCATTCCTCCACGTCTCTCCTCCGTCTTTTTGTTGTCACTAAGTGTGTCTGTGAGCTCGGCCTTTTCTTCCTGCTCACTGCGTCCCATCCAAACTCCTTTTCTCTTTTTTCTCCAGCACCTAATCCCCCTCCTTTTCCACCGACGGCCATTAGTGCCGGGGCTCTTAGCGTCTTTGATGCCTCTGTGGGGATTTGAGGAGGCATTAAGTGTCATTAATGGCGGCCCCATTTATCACCTGCCTGCCAGAGGAACGCTCAGCAGGCTTTATCTGCTCAACCTGGACAAACATCTGAGCCAGCAGAGGGATGAGTGGATGGATTGATAAATGAATGGATGGATGGATTGGTCAATGGATAGATGTATGAGTAGATAGATGGATAAATATGAGTGGATGGATGGATAGATGGATGGATGGGTGGATAAAGGGATGAATGGATAGATGAAAGGACAGAAAGATGGGTGAATAGATGACAGCTAGATGGATGGAATGATGGCTGACTGGATGGATAGATGAGTGGACAGATGGATGGATGAGTTGATAAAGGGATGAATGGATAGATGAAAATATGAAAGGATGGGGGAATAGATGACAGCTAGATGGATGGAATGATGGATGACTGGATGGATAGACGGATGGAAGGACGTGAGGATGGGTGAAAGGATGATGGGTGGATTGACTGATGATTTTTTGCAGAGAGGTATGTCATTCTTTAATCATTACAATATCTACAGATATTCAATAAATGTATATATACACTCACCAGCCAGTTTATTAGGTACACCTTAGGTGCTAATAAAAGGTCGGACCCCCTATTGCCTTAAGAACTGCCTTAATTCTTCGTGGCATACTTTCAACAAGGTGTTGGAAACATTCCTTAGAGATTTTGGTTGGTTATTTGAGTTACTGAACAATACTGTTTACATCTGTTTTCATCTGTCACTAGATGCACTTTATGAACAGCTGCTCCACTTATTTGCATATACACACATTTTATTTCAACATTGCACATACTGTACACTTTTTTGCTTTTACTTTTTACTTCTGTTCTTAGAGCTATTCTTATATTTTCTTTTTTATTCTCTTAAGAATATATATGGTGAATGGAGGAACAGCAAAGTAAGAATTTCATTGTACAGTGCAACTGTACAATGAACTGTTCTGCTGAGCACATGACAATAAAACTCTTGAATCTTGAATTACTGTTGCCTTTCTATCGTCTCAAACCAGTCTGTCCATTCTCCTCTGACCTCTCACATCAACAAGGCATTTTCGTCCACACAACTCCCGCTCACTGGATATTTTCTCTTTTTTGGACCATTCTCTGTAAATCCTAGAGATGGTTGTGCGTGAAAATCCCAGTAGATCAGCAGTTTCTGAAATACTCAGACCAGCCTGTCTGGCACCAACAATCATGCCACGTTCAAAGTCACTTAAATCACCTTCCTTCCCCATTCTGATGCTCGGTTTGCTCTTCAGCAAGTTGTCTTGACCACCTCTACATGCCTAAATGCATTGTGTTGCGGCCATGTGATTGGCTGATTAGCTATTGGTGTTAACAAGCAGTTGTACCTAATAAAGTGGCAAGTGAGTGTACATTCACTCCACATTCCGTGTTTTTCAATGTAATTACATAATTAATCAATAATATTGCATTTACATTTCATTTGAATTCTGTAAACATACTTTTTAATTCTTCTGCCTGTTTCAATAAAATACTAGTAAAAATAATTTAACAAAACAAAAAATATTGAGGGTGTAAACAGCATGCAGGGTTGGGAAGTTCCATCAGCCTCAGTAATGTACAGTATGAGAATGCGATGTTTTCCATTTTTTAATGATTTCTGGCTGCTTGTGGCTGGAGACGGAGAACGGTTGTGGAGGAAAAGGTCATCATGTATTGATTTGTTATCAATTCACCAGCAGACAGACCTGCTGTGTGAATTCATGGCCTGAGCAGCACGCTGCTGTTATATCTGCATCATTGCGTCCAGCTGAATCTGCATCTCAGCAGAGACATTAAGTGAGTTCCTGCCCACATCATCTTTTCATCGCCTGCTGCCTGGCCTTCCTGTTAATCCCTCAGTACTAATGGGGCTCACTTTGCCAAACACGATTGCTCTGAGGACAATCCAGCCTGGCCAGGCCTTTACATAATGCCCCCTTTGTGGTCCTGAAGAATGGGGGCTGATGACAGCGCCGGGGTCCTGCGGATTCCCATGGATGACGAGGAATCTGGACAATGCAAGCATGCATGGCCTGGCCAGGAGGAGTGACCCTGACATGCACTCGAGCTGGACAAGAAATTCAGCTGTACAGTATGTGCCCACATGGGCTTGGTAGAAGTAGAGATGCTTGTGGATTGGAGATTGGGGTTATGGAAGGATACTGATGTTTCTGTTTCGTCAAACTGAAGGACCAGATGAGGCAGATGATGTGAATCTCAGGCCCTATTCATAGCCTCATAACTCCAGCTGTGAGTCACATACAATCTTATGATAAGACGTAATGGAAAGGGGCAACTCTACAGATTCAGGAAAAGTTTGAAATGTATTTCTGTGCCGGGTAATCACAAAGATACAGAAACAGATTTAAAAACATCAAATTTGATGCACTGGTCAGTTTGTGGACCCCAGAAGGTTAAAATACTAACAAACATAATAGCAGCACAGAATGGACCAACACAGAACAACATCAAAGAAATTTCAGCTTTTAGGTCCCCCAATGAACTCTGTCAACCTTAAAAACTACATTTCCCAGAATGCACCTGCTAATCTAATGACACAGCCAGCTAATTGGCATCCAGTTCCAAGACTATTGTTACCTGAACTCATTTCATGTCTACTAGAATTTATACCCGTCTGTTTGTCACATGTTGTGACGTATTGATTTTGTGGATTTCCAGTGCATGTTCACGAGTGAAGGAAGGATGGAGCGAAAGGTTGACAGGTGGATTGGCGCGACGCCTGCAACAATGCAGACCCTAAACCGGTCTGTCATGGTGAAGAGAGAGCTGAGCCAGAAGGCAAAGCTGTCAATTTACTGGTCAATCTACATTCCGACTCTCACCTATGGACACAAGCTTTGGGTAGTGACCGAAAGAACAAAATCGCGGATACAAGTGGCCAAAAGCTTTCTCCGCAGAGTCGCCAGACTCTCCCTTAGAGGAGCTCGGCGTTTCGGGAGAGGCTCGGAATCGAGCTGCTGCTCCTCCACGTTGAGAGAAGCCAGCTGAGGTGGTTCGGGCATCTGGTAAGGATGGCCTCTGTACGCCTCCCTAGGGAGGTGTTCCAGACATGTCCGACGGGGAGGAGACCCCGGGGAAGACCCAGGACACGATGGAGGGATTATATCTCTCGACTGTCTTGGGAATACCTCAGTATCCCTCCGGAAGTGCTGGAGGAGGTGGCGGGGGAGAGGGAGGCCTGGGCCTTTTTGCTTAGGCTGCTGCCCCTGCGACCCGGACTCGGATACGCAGTGGAAGATGGATGGATGGATGGATGGATGGATGGATGGATGGATGGATGGATGGATGGATGGATGGATGGATGGGTTCCAGTGCGTACAGAGAGTTTCTCTTTTTATCTCTCTGTTCTGACCTTATTTTATCTACCGTTACTGCTTTTTGAATTTTGCCCCTTTATTATAGGTGCTGTTTGACTGCTGTCTTGCTTAGACCCTTGCTTGTTTCCTCACCATCATTTTTGTTCTACGTATCGTGTTTTGCTTATCCCGTTTTTCACCTGACACTCTTCTTTTGAATCGTACCCTTTTAAATAAACCTCACAGTTTATTTTACATCTCTTGGCATCTGGTTTATTCACCCAGAGTTACAGACTTGGTTAAATGGTTCTTTTACTACAAAATGTAAGTCTGATATGATGTCACTTGAATGCTTATCTAATAGTTATCTAGTAGTAAGTTATCTAACTTATCTAGTAGTACTCTGTGATCTATAGCCAGAGTGCAAAATACCTCCTGGTATTCTGGGTGTCCCACATTGGCTGGTTACTTCAGTGTTAGTAATTTTCTAGAGCGCCAACCCGAGGTAGTGCTGCATCACTAGTTGATTAACAATATCAAAGACAATAGTTTGTCGTACTGCACATAAATCAATATAAACAATGACCTTTCATTGTTATTTTAAAATAATGGATAGCATAACGTCATATTTAGTTTATTTTCAGGGACCCCCCAGAATTTTTGATTTTGTGACAATCAGGGGCTCCAAGAGGTTAATTAGGGGGTCTCAGACCCTACCAGGAACCCTTTTATTTCACACCTTGTCTGTAGCGTTGAGCACACTAGCAATCTCTGCCCATCAGCACTTAAACCAATATGGGCATCCTGGCTGCCTTTTTCAACAAGAACAAGAAATACTGCTCAGTTCTTTACACCCTTTGTCTCCCTCCCCCTCCCATCTGGAAGCCATTGTTGTGTGCTGCCCTGAATTAGCGCACCTTTAAAGGTGGGGCAGGTAGATCTCCATTCTCTGCCTGTTTGTTTCTGTCTGTAGGCTGACTGGATGACCTGTCCATGGATCAGAAGACGGGCAGATTCAGAACGGCTCGGCTGAAGGCACATTCCATGTGGTCATTTTCTGAATTATATTGCATTATAAGGAAACTATAATTTAGGCAAATAGTTGTTGTATGTTATGCGCCATCTATCCATTGTCATGTATAGCAAAGGAAACACAAGCAGCCAAAACCAGACCCGACTGCACATGGAAATCATTCCTGATTACTGTAATTACTGAAGCCCAAACACACATTGGGAGTCTCTGTTAATATGGAATATAATTTGAGAAGCGGTCGACAAACTTGACACTGCACAACCACCCTTATTTTCAGAGCCAACAGTTGTCCACTGATGCAGGCATCATGAGTGGGAGGTCAACACTGATGAAATGTCAGACTGCTGTAGCATTAGCTCAGCAAGATGCTAGAAGCATTTCTGAGAGGAAAGATCAGCCAGGTCAAAATTTTAATCTCTTAGAGCTCCCTTAGTTGAAAGCATTTCTATTAGACATTCTAAAGCAAGAAAGTACAGCTCTGGTCCTGAAGGCCGGAGTCCAACACAGTTGGAGGTGATTTCTCCACTCTAATGCAGCTGACCTGAGGCCCTCCATGACCAAAGCTAAACACCAAGCCTTGACTAAGTCTTCTGGCAGCATATACAAGTTTCTCTTGTACTGATGTTTTACTTCAGGGAACACATTGTCAATGCTTTTGAACACTGTACAGGGACTTTGAGCTGAACTCACTTGCTAGGTGTGGTCTTCACATCTGTCCTTTGAAAGCAATGTCCAATTTAAGATATTGACACAAGGTTTTTTGCTGTTTAATGTTAGGTGGGCATTTCCCATGATGTAGTAGGATATTTTCAAGTATTGCCAGGTTGGCTTGAGACCATCAACTTCCTACATTAGAGATGTCACTGGCTATTCTGGTTCTGATGTCTTATTTTAGAGAATGCATTGTCTACTCTAGCAATGTCAATGACATACAGACACCTCCGCTGGAACACAGTACTGGAATTTCTGAGATTGAGGTGACTTGCGAGGTGGGATCTTCTACATCTGCCCTTTGTGAGGAACGTCCATTTCAAGATGACTGACACCAGGATTTGTGAGGACAACGGAGCATGTGGCACAGGACTTCCTCTCTACAGTCAGGAGTCAACTTTCCATGGAGGCCATCTTGGTGCAACCTGCACAGAGGTTTTATGGTTCCAGCCAAGCCTTGAGTCTTAAACACACCCACAAATGATTTCTCGAAGCCAGTGCTGGGTTTGTCTTCACTGTCTTTATGGATCTGTTCTAACACTGAGGCACAGGTCAAAGACTGTTCACTCTCTGTGAACCCTGGATGGTGAAGCAATTTAATATGGAGTCTGGCTTTGGCAGGTAATGAGCTGGCTTGGTTCTTGCATCACCCACTTTGTAGTTAATGTGGGTGGTGCTGATGCACCTTCATCCAGAATTAATCTGCTCTGGGGCTGGAAGTGCTAGAAATGTTTAGATTTGATGGGTTCAGCGAAGTCTGTGTAACATGTACATGCCAGAGCTCACATTCATCATAGCAACAAAATCCATTTCTCAGCACTACTACCATAAACAGTGCTGCAAATGGGTAAATATATTTACTTTAATTCAACAAAAACCAGTGAACTTCTCTCTGATCTCAGGTTTCACAGAATGCTCAACACAAGAAGGATCCAGAAGGAAACGCCTTCATCTCCAACTCAGACTTTATACACGGTACTTCAGTTGTTCCAACTGGATTTTTTTTTTTGCAGTAGGGACATTGATAGTGATAACGCTGTAATTAAATGATGATAACTGTGCTGGGGTAAACTGGGGTAAGTATTTATGTAACTTTGTTTGACAGTTTTACTGCAGCTCAGTTATTCTGCCCTTAATCCAGACGACATGTAGACTTAGTAAGTGTCTTTGAAATGACACCTGATGTGAAATGAAATCTTGGCTGCAAGTTAAAATGAAGTTCAGGTAGAGCTGTAACGGGTTCTTATGGTTCTTTGTGTTATGACTCCTTAGCCGACTGGCTCTCAAGTAATTACAGGCATCTATCTTTCATTCTATGCTGATCCCCACCAACACCATGCTGGCTATCAGCCAGTCACGCTCTCAGCCCCACCCAGCTCGCGATCTGCACACTGCAGGTAAATAAGAAGATGAAGTAACAAAAAATTTACCTACAATTTCTCTCATGAGGACATCCTGTAGAGAAAAGATTAAATATTTTGTGAATGTGGCATGCAAGAAATGTACTTTTGTTTTGCCCAGAAGGGCAGTATTTTTCCTGCGACAAGTCAGGAACATAGCCTCCGATTGGTCAAAGAGTCAGGAACACAGCCTATGATTGGTCAACGAATTAAGAACACAGCCTCTGATTGGTCAACAGACTGGACCAAGGGCATCGGTGAACAGCTAACAACCATACTAACAACAACAACAACAACAACAACAACGACTCTTTCCAACACTGAGAAAAAGATAAATTATGTTGCTAACAAGTTTTGGAAACTCATACTCCACCATATAGCATGATGTTGTCTGCTTGCCTAAATCATCACACACTCTCCTCAAACCATGTGGAGTTGAAGAAGCAAACTTCAGATACTAAACACATCTTGGCTGATCGACTACATTTGGGGTAAATTTGGCAAACTATCACTTTAAATAAAAAAAACACAAATAATTGTTTGCTGAGTCATACTACCCAAATGCAGCATGACTCAACATTTCCCAGGGTTGAAAAAATGAAAGACTAAAAGAGAAAGAGAGAGTTACAGAGAGAGAAAGAGAGCGAGAGCAGTCTGGAGCCAGCATGTTAATTCTGAGGGCTGATACTGTCCGTCCTGCCGGCCAGCATTCGCAATGCTCCCTTTCTCAGCCTGCCTGAGTCTGAACAGCCATGTTTACATCCACCCTGACCCAGGTCACTCCTGATAGCCATCGCTCCACTGACATAATGGGCAAAGCAACACAGAATATGCTTTAAAAGCTGAACTCTAAGGGCTTGTACGGGTCCACAGTTCAGTTCCTCACCATAGTACACATGCAGTGGAATTTCTTTGTGCATTTAGCATCTGTCAAGGTGAGAAATGCAGAAGAGAGAAATTAAATGAAAAAAGGACCACTGTTAAGTCAGAACAGAAAAGAATAGAATTGCCTGTGGGAGGAAACCAGACAGAGATGGAATCATGGTCAGGCTCCAGAATGAAGCTGCTGCTTGTAGTCTCTACTTTTTTGTTGGTTTGTCATGTGTGGGTGGTCCACACAAACACACACACACACATTTAATTGGCTTGTCGCGGTTTCCTCCGCAAGCCAGACTGGTTCGCCATCGCCACTACACTTCTCCATTCAGCATAGAAAAAGGGAGAGGAAAAGAGAGATTCCTTCCTTTCCTTTCCTAGGAAACACAGACACTAAAGGATTTGAATGAATGTGACCTATTCTGAGCTGGAACTGGTGGAGCCCTGAGGCTTAAACTGGAAATTTTGTCTGAACCTGACTGTAGGCCACAAAATTCTGTCTGAACCTGACTGTAGCCGACAAAATTCTGTGTGAACCTGACTGTAGCCGACAAAATTCTGTCTGAACCTGACTGTAGCTGACAAAATTCTGTGTGAACCTGACTGTAGCCAACAAAATTCTGTCTGAACCTGATTGTAGGCCACAAAATTCTGTCTGAACCAGACTATAGACCACAAAATTCTGTCTGAACCTGACTGTAGCCGACAAAATTCTGTCTGAACCCGACTGTGGCCGACAAAATTCTGTCTGAACCTGATTGTAGGCCACAAAATTCTGTCTGAACCTGACTGTAGCTGACAAAATTCTGTCTAAACCTGACTGTAGCCGACAAAATTCTGTGTGAACCTGACTGTAGCCGACAAAATTCTGTCTGAACCTGACTGTAGCCGACAAAATTCTGTCTGAACCTGACTGTAGCCGACAAAATTGACTGAACCTGACTGTAGCCAACAAAATTCTGTCTGAACCTGACTGTAGCCGACAAAATTCTGTCTGAACCAGACTGTAGCCCACAAAATTCTATCTGAACTCTACTGTAGCCGACAAAATTCTATCCGAACTCGACTGAAGCCAACAAAATTCTGTCTGAACCTGACTGCAGCCCCACAAAATTCTGTCTGAACTCAAATGTAGCTGACAAATTTCTATCCAAACTTGACTGAAGCTGACAAAATTCTGTCTGAACCTGACTGCAGCCCCACAAAATTCTGTCAGAATCTGACTGTAGCCTCAAAAAATTGCCTGAATCTCACTATAGCCCAAGAAAGTTCTGTCTTAACCCAACTGTAAGGTAACAAAATTCTCTGAACCCAACTGTAGCCCACAAAATTCTGTCTTAACCTGACTGTAGCCCCACAAAGTTCTGTCTCAACCGGCTGTAGTTCCACAAAATTCTCTGAACCTGACTGTAGCCTCACAAAATTCTGTCTGAACCCGATTGTAGCCCCACAAAGTTCTGTCTGAACTCAACTGTAGCCGACAACATTCTGTCTGAACCTGACTGTAGCTGACAAAATTCTGACTGAACCTGACTGTAGCCCCACAAATTTCTGTCTGAACTCAACTGCAGTGCCACAAAATTCTGCCGAACCCATCTGTAAACCCAGAAAATTCTGTCTGAACCTGACTGTAGCCCCACAAAATTCTGTCTGAACCTGACCGTAGCCCTCAAAGTTCTGTGAACCCGACTGTAGCCCCACATAATTTTGTCTGAACTCAACTGTAGCCGACAACATTCTGTCTGAACCTGACTGTAGCTGACAAAATTCTGACTGAACCTGACTGTAGCCCCACAAATTTCTGTCTGAACTCAACTGCAGTGCCACAAAATTCTGCCGAAGCCATCTGTAAACCCACAAAATTCTGTCTGAACAATGAACAAATGAAAAACATTAATTTACTGGACATGTTTTGTAGCTGTGTAGAATATGGTGGTGAACATTTGTCTGTCGTATGAATGGGGTTATTTTAACTTAGACTATACAGAACAAGCACATCACATAAGAGGAAAAAATTAATGGAGGCGAACAGTAAAATTCCCTAAACAACTGATCAGCAGTGTGCTTGTAGATGTGCAATGAGTTTTCTTGTTTCTGAGTGGATCTTTGGATTCAGGGATGATGCATGAAGAGCATCTCTCTCTCTCTCTCTCTCTCTCTCTCTCTCCCTCTTCCCCCCCCCCCCCCCCCCCCAAATACAATGCTGACACCTGCACTCCTTTTTAATGAATAGTCCCTCGGTTTGCACTTAGTTGTCTGATGCTGACAGTGATGTATTTCAGGCTGTGTAAATGCTGTAAGTTTGTGAGTTATATGGCAGATACACTCCAGACTCCATTCCTTACAAGAAACAATTTGTGCTCCCCTTGAGATTTTAGTTAAAGCTATGTGCATGTGTTTTCATTTTTGTTCTGTATTCTAAATGTTTTACTGGCTTTGCTTCTGGAACTCCTGATAAATCGCTGGACAGGTTGTGTTTACTCCACAGCTGGCATAAAACTCTTGACAGGTGCAGGTTTACACTCTGGATCTCTCACTGTAAAAGCTTCACATAAGCCTTCAGTTGGAGATGCACAGTGTTTTTAAAGACTGGACATGGTCATATAAAGAGGCTTGACACACATAAAAGCCAGCCAAGAGAAGCCTCACAATCTAACAGTAAACTACCGGCCATGTAGTTAACTCAGCTGTTTCACTGCTAATCTTTTAATGCACATCCTTAAACTGTTGTGGATAAGTTGCTGTATACTGTTTGTTTCCATTTGAATGTGTATCATAACTTTTTATACATCCAAAGATATCTCCCTCTCCAAGTAACGATGATAACACATTTCTGCATAAAGTAGTGAGTAAAAAGTAGGATACTTTAGTATACTTTTCACAAACTGATACTTGAATAAAGTACTCAAATATAGATATGGGGTATGGGGTAAATATGAGGTATTGAAGTATGGATTACAAAACTTCACAAATGATAAAAATTGTCAATAAATTGATCAATACATTACCAAAAACTTTTTACTCATCATCCTCATTACTGTACAGTCTCTATTCTGGCTGATTTCTTAGATGCAGAATGAGTCAGGACTTGTAGATCGCTATTTTTTTCCTTTTTCACTCTGGGCCTGAGATCCATCTTCGTCTGGGACACCAAACTCCGGAAGCAAGTACAAAACATAAAAAATAAAAGGACAATTGATCCAATATCTTTACACACGTTAAAGAGTGTTCCAGTCAGCCCCTCCCTGACCTGCTCTCTCTAATCAACTATCAAAGCAAATATTTCTCAAAGCCTTTTCAAAGGAACAGAGCGATTTAATGTGTTGCCTAGAGAAACGATTATTGTAATAAATGTGCACGTGTCCCCGGTGGCTGCATTTGCAGCTGCAGGTTGGGTCGGGAAACGCCCTCCCTGAGCTTCTCCTTCACCAGCCGTCTGCAGCCTCTCATGAAGATGGACGAGATGCTCCGGCGAACTTTGTGAGACATGAGTCCTGGGAAACAGCGCTTGAAGACGAAGGTTGAGCAATCGAGGAATTATAGAGAGATTTCTGTTGGAATATTTCCTTTCATTTCCCTACTGCAAGGCTGAGTAACCTAATCTGCATGTCAAAGCCAAGATGGAAACACAGTAAAACTGTGTTCTGCCAGCGAGAGTTTAGGATATCTTTAACGACTCTTTAGTTTTTTCTTTGGTCCTACATAAGTCTGTTTAGCGATCCGTTCTCAAAGGCACCGTAAACTGTCCATATTCCAAACTTCAGATCATCTGCAGGGCTTTTTTTTCACCCATGACTTTGATGTTCGCCAAGAGTTTAGCGAGTAAGAACATGCAGGAGTTTTCCTCATTAAGGCCCGTTCCTCTGGAGGCCTAAAGGATCCGCCTGAAGCGGAGGAAAGCAGTCTCTTCATGCCGTCACTGGAATGCGATCAAGGGAGACTTCCTCCGCTCTGTTCGCTTTTCACATTCTGTTATCAGCATTACTCACTCAGAGATTACGCTGTCAGAAAGGAAAAGAGCCTCACCAACGTAAGCAAGGGCTGTAATATGAACTTCATATAACCTTGCACACCATAACCAACAGGATGGCCCGGCTATCATTTTTGAGCTTGATTTTCCAATAAAACTTTGATTTCAATCAAACTAGCAGAGGCACTCTCAAACGTCAGCTGTTTTCTTTGAAATGGCACATATCTGTAGCCAAGTCATTTCACCCCAGGACTTTATTTACGCTTTTGACAACGGACGAGGGACAAGTTTTTGATAACGCACAATGCGGTGCAAGAGAAATTTGCAGTTGTTTGGGTAAGAGATGACAGCTGAAGTTATTGGTTTACGGAGGAGTGCAACTCGAGCGTTAAATGGGTTTGTTTGGACTGAAACTCTTCACAGATGGGATGTGTTGTGAGCAAAGTTATGAGCAGAGTGAGAATACCTCACCGCTTACTTGTTAAACAACCGGCCTCTGATCTCCTCCCTCGGACACAGCGGCCATCACGGCCCAGATCCATCCCCAGAAAATCCCAAACCTGAGTGGCTTGGAGACAAACGGGCACGAGGAAACACTCACTGTGTAGATGTAAAGCATTACTGAATCCGTACGTGAGCATTCAAACGATGAGGAATGCTTGCAGTTCCAGTTGCACCGTCATGATTGGTAACGGTTCTGTGGTCACCTTTTCTGGCCTGATGAGAAAGAGACTGAGTGACATACTGGCGGCTGATCTACTATTCACTAATAACCAGTGTTCTGGAACAAGAGCTGATAATTGCCCTGTTATTCTTTGAGTTGGCTATGAAAGTGTTCATTACAGGGTGTTATACTGTTACATCCCTAAAAGAGAGCCTTTATTCACTCTTTCGCCCCACTCATCACACTCAGTTATTCACTATTCATTCATTCATCACACTCCTTTATTCATCCCTTATTCATTTATCACACTCACTCATCACACCCACTCATTCACCACTTCTTCATCACACACATTAATCACACTCACTCATTCATCACACTCATTAATTAATCACACATAGTCATTCCTTTACCACACTCACTCATTCATCACACTAATTGTTGACACTCATTAATCACATTCATTCATCACACTATGTCTTTTACCTCTCATTTATTCATGACATACACTCATTCACATGCTTTAATCACTCTCATTAATTACACTCATTCATTCAACACCTGCTTTAATCACTCATTTATTGACCACACTTACTTATCCATCATACTCACTCATTTACCACATTCAAGCATTCATCACACTCATTCATTGACCACGCTCACCCATTCAGAACATCATCATCATTATCATAATCAGCCCGCCAGTTTTCTCATTATATTATTGACCCTAAATTGATATGTAATTGTAGACGAAGCTCAGAGGGAGCATGTGAGAATGAGAAGCTCTTCTGGGTTTCTCGTATTTCTGTTTGAGACTGAGCTGGATTCCCAAAGCTGCAGATTCCGCACTGTGAGTCGAGTGCACTGCTTTAGCTCTGGATCTGTTTAAGGATGGCCTAGAGACGCATCAGTCTGCGGTAGGTCCCCCGTTTATTTATCCTGCACGGACTCAGACTATTTTTGGGTCGACTTCACAGGGCACTAATTGCTCTCATTTCACTGTTAGGTAATGGGAACAAGAGGAAATGAACAATTACTCCCATGTTTGTTTGAGGGTGAGGTTGAGTCTGCATCTCTGTGGGTGTGCATGTGTGTGTTCAGATATACATGCAGTATGTTGTTAATAAAGTGATGTTTGGAGGGCACATATGTGTGTTATTCATTCAGCAGTGTTTTTCACCATGAAGGTTCTACATCTGTCTTTACACTCACATTCCTGTTGAGGATGTTTCACTTTTTGAGGTGGTCAAATGCTTCAAACTGATTTTAAGACTTCATCTGTTCACTCAGGTTTTTTCCTCTCTGCTTTTCTTCTGTTCTTTTCAGTATTATATCAGATCTTTCATCTGTATTTAGCATATCTGCCACTGCTCCCACTGTCTTTGCTGCATGCATTAATTACTGAGCTTCATGCTGTCTGCAACTACAGATTTACCCTCAATATCCTCAATACTATCACTACTCTAAATCAACACCTTTAATGCCATCAATACCCTCAACACAATCAATACTATAGATATCAACACCCTCAAGGCCCACAGTACCATCAATGCCTTCAATATCATCAATGACCTAATATAATCAATACCTTCAATACATTCAATACCCTGGATAACTTCAATATCATCACTACCCTCAAAATCAATACCATCAACACACTCAGTCCTATCAATACCATCAATTTGCTTAAAACCTTAAATACCCTCCATACTATCAATACCATCAATACCCTCAATATTCTGGATACCTTCAATACCATCAATACACTCAATACTATCAATGCCATCAATACCCTGGATATCTTCAATACAGTCAATACCCTCAACACCCCAGATACCTTCAATACCATCAATACCCTGGATATCAGCATTAACACCAATATCCTCAATAGCTTCAATGTCCTCAATACTATCAGCACCCTCAATACCCTCACTACCTTCAATAATATCACTACCCTCAATATCCTCAATATCATCAATGCCATCAATACCCTCAAATCTATGAATATCATCAATACCCTTCATTAAAAATACCTTAAATAATCTCAATACCATCAATACTCTCATTGCTCTAAATTCAGGAGGAAACAATTTGTTCTGCCTGTTTCTCTCACCAATTTTCGTCTGTCTTTTTCTCTTGCTATCTCTCTCTTTCTCTCTCTTATTCTGTCTCTGCCTCTCACTCTCTCTCTCTATCTTTCACTCTCTCTCTCACTGTCGTTCCTGAACTCATTCTGAAATAGAAAGCAGGCGAGAGGCTGCAGAGTGTCAGTCTGCGGTTCTTCAAAATCAGTTTGAGCTTCTTGCTCTGCCACACACACTTCATTAACTTTCATCTGAATCTGCTTTCAGTCACACTGAACATTTGGCCACTGATCACGCTCAGCTTCTCTTGCAGTGCAGACCAGCTTTGTTTAACACACCAGCGCAGAAAGATAGAGCTTCAGCTCAGTCCTCTCTGAAATAATGAATGCAGTTTGAACAGGACTGTGTTCTCCCTCCTTCCCCTGCAAGTGCCCCCCCAGCCCCCGAGCAATAAATCTTGGACTTCAGAGTTCGGCCAAAATTAATAACTCCATTATCACCCTGGTTTCTCAGCAGAGTCGCTGCGGTTGAAGAGAGAACAGCAGAGCTCTCAGGCCTTTAATGCTGCAGCACTTCAGCCCAGAACACTTAAGACCTACTCACATATTCACACTGCAGATCTGAGCAGCTTTATTTGACTTCACACAGCACTCTGCCCGATAAGCCACTGCTCCACAGTCCGGGACACTCGGCACATTTTTGCTTTTCCTTCATCAGGTGTATTAGAGAAGATTTTGGAAACGGTGAGTGTGTTTACATGCACTTAATAATTCGATTTATTATCAGATCGCTGCAGTTATCTGATTATTAAGTGGTTGTGAAAATTTGATTTCTTAGATCAGATTAAGGTCTATAAATCTGATTAAGAAATATGACAAAGAGGCTGGATTTGAGTTAATGGGGTTTTTCAGTGCATGTAAACCCTTTCTCTCGTTTCTTTTGCTTCTCTCAGTCTGTGCATGTGTGAAAACAGAGTAAACACACTGAACCAGTTAGTGACATCAAATTATTACATGCAAACACAATGAGCCAGGTACTGACACATTCTGATTTTCTGTAGTTATCAGATTATTAAGTGTAAACACACTGAATCAGTTACTTACATAATCTGATTTTCTACAGTTATCAGATCACAAGTGTAAACGCACTGAACCAGTTACTGACACAATCAGATTTTCTGCAGTCATCAGATTATTATGTGTAAAAACACTGAACCGGTTACTTACACATTATGATTTTCTACAGTTTTCAGATTATTAAGTGTAAACACACTGAACCAGTTACCAACACAGCTGCAGTTACTGGATTATTAAGAGCATGGAAACACACTTACTGCTCTAATCTGTTAGGGCCCTGACATGCCAAGCCACTAAAGATTGTCGTTTCATGAACTCACTGTCACTTTCTCTGTTAAAATCTGTGCTGTGACTCCAGTAGACAGGCAGCATTAGAGGACATAACTCTCCAGATCAGGAGGGGGCAGCAGTCTGTGCTTGCAACTGAAGAAAGAGTGCTGGATGACTCACAGAAGTCTCGGCTAACCAGCTTGGCAGAAAGGTACGAGCTAACACACAGGTTTCTCCTGTGATGTTACGTTTTGCTGAGCAACGATTCAAATGTCAAATGCCTATGTTTATGCTATATCTAGCATGTGAATGTTAAAGTAAAGAAATGGTAGTTTGATGCTAAGATAACATAGAAACCCAGCAAGAATTAGCATCCCAGTAATCAAATAAAAATGCTGCTCATGAAAAAAAGGTTTCATCAATCTGAGAAATCAGTAGCTGGCACATGTTCACAATTGTATAATACAAAAAGTAATCGAAGAGCATCTTATTGTTTTGTGTTTGTGTTATCAGAGCACCTTCAGAGCTCCCATGTGACCATGTTAATTGAAGGGGTGGGGGTCTGTGAACGTGCCACAGATGACACATCACCAACCTGTTTGACTGCATAAAATGGCAAATCATGTTGATTGACATCATCGGTCATGTCACACTGCTTAAAATTTCAGCACCCCCAACTTAGAACATCTTCCTGCATCTCTGTCCTCAACACTGACCTGCTGGACTGAACAGCCAATTAAATGAATGCTTAATTGTCCAAAATAAAGATAAAGACTGACTGCAGTCAATGATGCACTAATCACAGGTAACACACGTTATCATATACAATAATGTTCAAACAAAAAACTAAATCTGATCTGGTAGAGGAAAGTCTGTTTCCTGTCTTCAAGAGTGATTCACAGCTGAGTGTTTAATTTGTTTTTATTAGGTCAGATTAGTTTACAGTAGATCATCTTTACAGTGGAAATGTCTCCACAACAGTAAACATACAAAATATCTGATGATGTCACCACGGCTTATTATGTCACTGTAGAAATTAATTTAATTAACACTGAAATTAAACTGTTAACAGGTTCTCTGTCATAACTATCATGACATGATAAATATGTGATTGAATAGTCAGTGATTTTGGTGCTGACTATGTTCCTTTACTGATCTGTCAGCGATTAATGAGAAGCTTCAGCATATTTAAATACGGCTGCTCATTCAACCAACAGCAGTTTCTCTCTCTCTCTCTCTCTCTCTCTCTCTCTCTATCCCTCTCTCTCTCTCTCTCTCTCTCTCTCTCACTCCCTGTCTCTCCCTGTCTCTCTTTAGGTTTTTTCAGAGCCTCAGGGCACCTGTTCATGTCCAGTTGGTCCAGAGGCTTCTGGAAACTTCCTCCACTTTCTATAACTCATTCACACACACGCACAAATCTCCATAAACATTTGGAACATTTATCAAAAACAATCTTATTAGCCACTCATACTCTTTTATACTGATTTCTGTTTGTTGTGCTATGCTGATTTCACTCACTTGTTCACTCCATGTGTTATTGCATTTTATTTCTCCTCGAAGGTCCACATATAATGATTGTATGGTTTTATGTACCAAAAATGATTAGTATTTCAAAAATTAATTATCTAATTAATTTTTACTTGGCCATTGTCCAGCCTCACTGTGTATGTCTTAGATAAAGAAAGACTGTGCTTTTAAGAATGATATATGTAAACTAGCATTGTTCTGATAGCTGTCGAGTATTGTGTAATCGAAAAAGCAGTTGGGAAACACTCTTCATAACTTCAGCATGAAAGGGTGGAGCTAAACTGTAGCTCAATGGGTGGGGCTAAACTGTGGCTGAATGGGTCGGGCTAAACTGCTGTAGGCTGACAGGGTGGAGCTAGACTGCTGTAAAATTAACAGGTGGGACTAAAATGCAACTCAAAGGGTGGGACTAAACTGTGGCTGAAAAGGTGGAGCTGAACTGCTGTAGGCAGAATGGCCGGAGCTAAATTGCTGTGGACTACATGGTGTCTATATAAAATGTGTTTATAGTGGTGACATCACAACCATGATGAATTGAAAACAGGCTGTTTTTACAGAGTATTTTACATGTACAGACTGTATGTATTGAAGCGTGAACAGTACATTTTAAATCAGTTTACAGCAACTGCTGGTTTTCTATAATTTGGAAACACATCTTAGGGATGCATGATTATACAATATGTGCAGTGTGTGACATTCTCCTCTGAGTGTTGAAGCAGCTGTCCTTTGGCACAACATCTAAGTTTGAAGTAAAAAGTGTTATCAAAGGCTTCGTGGAGCAAGCAGGACTTCATCCAAACATTCTGACACCTTCACAATGACACACACATCAAAGCCGAATCAATATTTACACACATTCACTCTCCAAAGAGCAGAGCGGCTAATACTGTACATTTCCATTTCAAACAGATCCGTTGACGGAAAAAGCTGCACGAAAAAGCAGCAGCAGCCCATCGGAAAAAAAAAGTGAAAATAAACCTCACTGAAAAAATTATTTTACATGAAACGTCAATATTGCCGTGAGCAGACAGTTCTGTTCGACTTGAGCATGAGCTGCTGACGACAGAATGGAGCTCACAATCAGCCACTTTACTCACCAAGCAGAACACAAATAAATAAACACTTTTATTCACTGCTACGTACTATTGCAGTCACTTTTGCTCATTACTTCTACTACTACTCATTCTACCACACAGTCTGCTGTTAACTGTTAAAATGGCATGTGACTAACAAAATACACTGACATCCAGATAGATAACCATGCAACTCCTAACACTGCTATGCACAACAACTCAGGACTAATCACCACTGCTTACTACACACTAATAAAACTGCTACAAACTGCTGCTCACTAATGCATTACTACATACGGCTGCTCACTACAACACACTGCTGTTCTCTAGCGCCAATATGTACTACTACACAGTGTTGCTGTCTGCTCCATACTGCTGCCCATTACTACATATTACTACACACTTCTACTCACTACTAAGCACTGCTGCTCACTACTACATATTTCTACACACTGCTCACTACTACATATGATAAATATTACACAAAATAATATACATTTATTATCTTTTGTTAATAATGTGGCAATCTTAATTATAATATGAACATTATGAATAATAGAAATTCTAGAAAAAAATGTAAGCTCTAGTGATACAACTCTATATTCTGTATTGGTGATACATTTCAGTGTATTTACAGTAGAGGGCAGTCACCATGTTTACTGTCCAGCCCAAATGTCCGGCCCCCCGGCTCCCTCGCAGGAGCTCAGTTATCACTTCACGTGCTGAATAAGTTTTTATGAGATTTTTATGAGGAACACTTGAGTCCTCCTGCGTCAGCGCCCACAATCAGCGGCCATCTGGCGCGACTTAGCACTTCACATGGCTCTGACCCCACATACGTCCAGCTGACACCAGGAAACTCAATACAGTACAGAGCGCCCCACTACTCCACTACATACTGACATACTCTCACAAACACACACACACACACACACACACACACACACACACACACACACACACACACACACTCAGAACTGCAACAGAATGCAGTGAAAACATGAGATCTGCTTAATAATCTGCTGATTTACTATCACTGAGTAAAAACTAAATCACACCATCACAACTACATTAAGCATGATGAGGAAAAACTCTAATCACTCTGAAGAGATTAAAGTTTGTATAGTTATATTTTCAATGAACATCTATGTGTCATTTTAACTTTTATTCACAATTAAATATAGATTTTCTGTTGTTTTGGTAAAAACCAGCTGTGAGAATTACTCAAAGATAATTTAAGTGAAAAAACTCACTTTTAGCCATATGGTTAGATCAGTTTAAAGCAGTTTTTCAGGTTTGTGCTCAGAGAGAATATACCAACCAAATTACATTTAAATATTTAGGACTGAATAACATGGAGACAATATCCAATTGTAAATTTTCTGATTTAGTTTGCAATTACTTTCCATAAATTAAAGACTTGTTTTTTGCCAAGAAGACCAGAATATCCATTTTTCTGGCTTGAGACTTGACCCCTGAATGTAGCCCGCTAAACAGTCAGCAAGCTGTGCTGTTACAACACATGGAGGTTTATCTCCAATTGGTCTATCTCATTTAGAAGCAGTTCACAAGCTCTATGTTATTTGACTAAATGTCCCCTCTTAAAACCTCAGTCAAAACCTTTGATAAAGTAGACAATAAAATAAAATTTAAAAAAGCTGCTGTGATTTGAAAATTGCAATTTTGATACATGAAAAACAATTTTTTCACCATTTTATCAGATGTGGAATTAAGAAATGAACTGCAATCAGATACCAGTGTCTAACCATAGCTATTTACAACCATCAAATCTGCAAATAAATCACATTTTAAATTGATTAGCCTGCACTGTGCTGGGCAGCAGTCAGAGCGACTAAAACACCACCACGTGCTCCACACACACACACACACACACTCACTCACTCACTCACTGGCACAGAGGGAGGTGTGCACTCACAGGTATGAGGTGAAGGGGCTGATGTTGCTCGGCACAGCCGACAGTCCGAGTTCAGAGCAGTCCACCATCATCAGTAACCCGTCCTCCGCACATGAACACATCGCCGGACATGCTCCGCCGGACCACACGCTCCGCAGCACACACACCAGCAGCAGCAGCAGTAGCTCACGCAGCATGACCACTTACTGACCACAACACACACACGTGAGAGGTTGTCCAAGTGTGTCCAGAGTGTGAAACTCTCTCTGCTGAATCACGATTCCTCCTTTAAATCTTTGAATACCTGAACTCTCTCCTCATTTATTATGTCACTTCAGACTCTCAGGGGTGAGTGAGTCACAGTAAGAGACGCACAGGTTACACACTCTCTCTCTCTCTCTCTCTCTCCATCTCACTTAGAAGATATTCACCTATTGTAGTGGAAATGTGCATGGCTTTTCTGATTGGCTGGAACCCTGGAGGTGGGAGGAGCTTGAACACTCCCCCCTCTCTCTCTCTCTCTCTCTCTCTCTCTCTCTCACTCTGTCTGTTCTACTACAGCAGACAGACTGGAGCAAAGAGGAGAAAAATACACTACACTCTACTATAGATTAGACCTCACTATTACTCACTACTGCACACTACAACTCACTAGAGCAAACTACAACTCTATTATACAACTCTATTAAAACTCACTACTACATGATTTGTACTACTTCATGCTGCAATTCACTGCTACACAGGACAACATACTATAATTCCTCAGTACAACTTACTATTATTCATTACAACTCACTTCTGCACACTACAAATCACTGCTACATGACACACTGATTAATATGCACTACTGCAAACTACAATTAACTGCTTATACTACAGTTCACTACCACTCACTACAACTTACTACTATCCATTGCAACTCACTACTACACACTACAACTCATTAATTCACATTGCTAAACACTGCAACTCTATTACTACTACTTACAACTCTATTACTACTATTACAATGCACTGCTGCACTCTACAAGTCAATGCACACAACACTACAACTCACTTCTACTCACCACTGCACACAATTCACTATTTACTGACCACAATGCACCACCACACTACAGTACTTCACACACTTCTCATTATTACTGACTACAACACACTTCAACACTACAGTACATCACACACTGCTCATTACTATGGACCACAATGTACTACAACACCACAGCACATCACACACTGCTTACTACTACTGACCACAATACACTACACTACAGCACATCACACACTGCTCATTATTACTGAGCACAACACACCATAACACTACAGCACACCATGCTCTGCTCAATAGTACTGACCACAATGCACTATAATACAGCATATCACACACGGCTCACTTCCACTGACCACAATGCACCATAATATTACAGCACATCACAGTTCTCACTATTACCGACCACAACAAACCATAACACTACAACACACCACGCTCTGCTCAATAGTACTGACCACAACACACTATACTACAGCACATCACACACTGCTCACTTCCACTGACCACATGATGCACCATAACACTACAACACACCACACTCTGCTCACTAGTACTGACCACAATGCACTACACTAAAGCATACCACACACTGCTCATTATTACTGATCACAACGCACCATAACACTACAGCACATCACACACTGCTTACTACTAATGACCACTATTGCACTTTTTCACTGTAGAAAGTTTAAAGCTCTACCTTGTGGAGTTCTTCACTTCTGTGATGCTGTAGCAGCTCAATCTGGAGAGAGCAGAACTTTATGATGATTTTTATGTTTGATGGCATTAAGATGTTCGGTACACTGAGTGGGAATCTAATGCGAATCATTAACTTCAGCCTCAGTGCAAAATCTTAATAACATGAATTCATTAACAGTCCTCATGTTTTTGAAGAGTCTTTGTTATGTTACACAAAACCCTGCAGAATTGCAGACACATGCCAGATTCACTGCCAGCACCTGCAGCCTAATCATCACATCAAACATCATCACAGCTCAGTGCTCAGGGTGAAGTAGCTGTGCTGCCTGAGGACACCGCTAACATCTTATTTACATAAACTCTGGCATTTCTAAAACAAACCTAAGTTCATCTTTTTGTACTGGAAAATGGACGGACGGCACTGTTTTCTGATGTACCACTTTTGCTCCTGCTGCCTGCTGAAAGAGAAAGGCGAGACTGGCAGAAGGGGAGAAAATCCACATTGCTGAAAAGAAAGGATTTAAGAACAATGCTGCCGCGGTACAGGAAAGAAGTTTAAAGTTGGAGCTGATGTCACCAAACACAGCTCTGCAAACAAACCCACCTTTGGCCATCTGCTGTGGAAGCTGGGGTTGGGTTACCTGCTGTAGTGGAGCTACAGGAACTGCAGGAACCCTTCACTCTGGATCAAAGGCCCATGGCGTTGTCCAAGCAGCGGCATCTTTAAATACACAAAAGAGAAGCTACCTGGGTCTCACCTGTCGGAATTGACCACGGGCTATTTGAGCTCCATGAAGCAGGAAGTCCACTGAAAAGACAGGGTAGTGGTGCGGGGGCTATGGTGTAATTGGAGACTCCAAGAGTCTTGGAGGGTCAGGGTCAGGTTATTACACCATTACACCTTCACCCACCCCCCCATACCCAGGCACAGCCAAAGCCTGTTTATGCTGCACAATTTCTACACTGATTTTAGCTCAGACTTTCAGTCAGGCAGATCAAGGCTGGTGGGCTTTAGTCTACAGATGATGAGCCAGTTGTATTGTAGAGAAAATAAAATAAAATAGTATCTGAAGGTTAGTATAGATCTTAAGACCAATTGTTTTATTTTTAGTAATTTTAGTAGTTTGGACAGTTCACTGTAGATGCTTATCTTGCATGCAATTTACATTTAAATCACAAATTTAAGTAATCTAACACTGGTACTAAACCTAAACCCGTTACTAACCATAACCCTGGTATTAAACCTAATGCTGGCACTAATCCTAACCCAGGTAGTAACCCTAACACTGGTATTAAACCTAATTCTGGTACTTATCCTAACCCTGATAGTAATCCCAACACTGGTATTGAACCTAATTGTGGTACTAATCCTAATCGTTAACAGAGGTGTCAAATTCAGGTCCAGAAAGTAAAAGTCCTTCCCAGGATTTTGTTCCAACAGGCTGGCTTCTCTAGTTAGATCACACCACCAGAAGAGCTGTCCAGCCTGTTGGAACAAAATCCTGGGAAGGATTTTTACTTTCTGAACCTGGATTTGACACCTAAACCCAATACTGGTATTAAACCTAATCCTAGTACTAATCTTTACTAACTTTAGAATTAGTTAGCAATCTGAAACTGTACAGATAATTCACACAAAATCACCCAAACATGTTTATCTGTTCTGATGTGTTTGGTTCAGTTCAGGACAGCGAGTGATATGATATCTTGGTAAATGAAATTGTCTTTAAACTAGTAAAGTTTGGGGGCTGGAGGTTAGGGATCTGGCCCTGTGACCAGAAGGTTGCTGGTTCGATCCCCAGGGCCGACAGTCCATGACTGAGGTGTCCTTGAGCAAGACACCTAACCCCCAACTGCTCCCCGGGCGCCGTGGATAGGGCTGCCCAGTGCTCCGGGCAAGTGTGCTCACTGCCCCCTAGTGTGTGTGTTCACTTGTGTGTATGTGGTGTTTCACTTCATGGATGGGTTAAATGCAGAGGTGGAATTTCCCCGGTTGTGGGATCAAAAAAGTATCACTTACTTACTTACTTACTTACTAGTATGTAATATGTCTAACAGTTCTAATTTTGAGTTTGTTTTAAGAATAATAGCAAAATTATTTGCTAAAGGAATAAGACTTTTACTGGATAAATCTAGAAATAAGTAAAACTAGAAATGAAAAGTCATGAACAAACTTCATGGAAAAAAAAACATCAAAACAGTAAAAGACTGTTGGCGGTTGCTTAGTGTTGCTTAGATGTTGATAGGTGTTGCTATGGTATCTTAGGTTGCTTCTAAGGTTTCGCTAATTCAAATGAATTCAATGACATCTTAAATCCACTTTAACCTTAAATCCACTGCTATCTCAAATCTCCTGCTACCCTAAATTCACTGGCATGTTAAATCCAGTCACTTTAAATACACTGCTACCTTAAATCCACTGCTATCTTAAATCCATTATTTGTGCTGATATTGTTGTGCATTAGGCTGTATGTGTGTGAGGCTGCATGTACTGTGCATGAGTGTCTGTGTGAGAGATGTGCACTGTGACATTTCTTGTGGCAGTTAGACTTGAATGTGCCGAACATTCTGCCATTAATTTCCTATGGCGAAAAAATATCATCTTAAAGTGAGCTCTATAAAAAAAAACATATGTCAGACTGGTTTAAAAAGCAGAAGTGATGCAATCAGGTCTAGGTCCTATGATCCTAAAAGTTTTGTGGTACTAGCTCAAAAACTATGGGATGAGAAACATTTCTTGGAAAAACAGTATACATGCTTTTCCAAGCCAACTTTATAATTTTCTAATCCTTATAATCAGGCAGAAAGTGTAAGATAATCAGTCTTTATAATCTGTTATAAATACAGTTAGGCCCAGAAATATTTGGACAGTGACACAAGTTTCGGCATTTTAGCCGTTTACCAAAACATATTTAATATACAGCCGTATGATCAATATGGGCTTAAAGTGCAGACTCTCAGCTTTGAGGGTATTCACATTCTAATTGGAGGAAGGGCTTAGGAATTACTACAGCTCTTTAACATGCATGGCTTCCAATGGCATTGGGTCACTAGTGTTTATTGATGTTGCGACAGAAGACAGAAGCAGCCGGATGAATTCTGACATGTACAGGGATATACTTTCTGCTCAAATTTAACCAAATGCAGCAAGGTTGATTGGACGTCGCTTCACAGTACAGTTGGACAATGCCACAAAACATACTGCGAAAGCAACCAAGGAGTTTTTATGGCAAAGAAGAGGAATATTGTGCAATGGACAAGTTAATCACCAGATCTCAACCGATCGAACATGCATTTCACTTGCTTAAGACAAAACTTAAGGCAGAAAGGCTCACAAACAAGCAAAACTGAAGACAGCTGCAGTACAGGCCTAGCAAAGGATCACAAAGGAGGAAACCCAGCATTTGGTGATGTTCATGGGTTCCAGTCTTCAGGCAGTCATTGCCTGCAAAAGGATTCTCAATAAAGTATTAAAAATGAACATTTTATTTATGGTACAGTTAATTTGTTTAATTACTTTTGAGCCCCTCAGATGAGGAGGCTTTGTAGAAAAATGCTTGCTATTTATGCTATTAACTAAAATACCATTAAAAAACTAAACAACTTGTTTCAGCTGAGAAGTTCTGATATCAGTCACAAATGGATAAAGCTCTGGAACTTATATTGATGTTTATATTCTGTGTCAAAGGTACTATTCCAGTAAGTACATTACATTAGAAGCTGGTGACTCATCAGTGAACTTCCCCTAATGAAGTTTCTCTCAGTGAAATCCAGCATTTGACACAAAGCCTTCAGCATTAAAGGATTCTCAAACTCATTAAACAGCTGAATCTTGCGTATTTGACTTCAGAAATGCTGTAAACTCTAAGCTGAAGAGTTCTGAAGGTGTAAAATCTGAGCAGCTGAGCCAATTTTACGTCTCAGTGAGAAACTGACAGTATAAAATACAGTCAATCCATACAACAAAATATGCCGACTAACGTGAGGACAAGCCAGAGCCTGCAGGCTGCGGCAGCGGAAAGACAAGGACGCTCTTCTTTTTGATGCTATTTTCACTCTTTTGCCACTGGCTCTCCAATTACTCAGGCTGAGCTGTGACAGGAGTTCAACAGCAATAAATAAAGATAAGTGTCTGATTTCCTCAAATAAAGTTCCTTCAATCGCCCCACCAGACAAGACAGGGTGTGTCATTTAAGGATCCCATGTGGAAAAAAATATTTTCACATTTTTCAAATGTATCTATATACTTGATATTTTTGCAAAATATGGAAATGGCCAAAAACTATATTTATGTAATATATTTTTCAAATGTACTTATTTGTACTCGTATTATATTTGTTCAGTTGTGTAGCTGTAATAAAGGTTACAGATACAGATACTGTACTGACTGTGAACTACACTGTACTTTACATTAATCATGTACTTAATGTGAGACACACACAATGTATTTCACAAAAACATGATATCAAATGATTTGCTAATATTTAAAATGAAGATACTGGAATACAAGTTCATTTCAAAAAGTATCAAACCGTAAAAGTGCATTAGACAGGATTTTGGATATTTTCATACATTTCCAAATGGATTTGAACACATTTACATACATTCATTTTTGTATGGTACATTTCTTTGTGTAATATTTCTCTATACATATATTCTATAAATGTCTTTGGTTAATACAGCAATATATTCTGAAATACAGTTTAGTGTTTGAATGTATTTCAGTATAGACTGCAATGTGTTTAAAATGTATTTCAAATCTATAAAAATACATGTCCACACATGTTTTTTTTCATATGAGGTCAGAGCTTTATTTTCTAAATATGAACTCTTCTCACTGGCATACAGCAAAGTTTCTTTATGTTTAGCATTCAGATGTTCACAAAGACAGATGTTCAAAAGTCAGACGTGGACTTTTTCGTTCTGTAGTTAAATCTAAAGGCCAAAACATGTCTGATGTTTGCTTTTAGACTACAGTACATTAGCACAGCTAATACAGTAGCAGCTATGTACAAGCATACATTTTGTTGATGGTTCTGTCCACAGACTCCACCATGATAGCCTGTTAGCTACTTTAGTCTCGGAGCTGCAGACAGAGGTGAAGGTGTGTTTGGCTCAGTCATGCTGAGCGAGCAGGAGAGAAAGATAAAGAGCATGTACGATGGTATCTGTGCCATGAGCAGTGATTACAGCTGGGCTGGAATGTTAACACAGCGTGATAATATTTTACTGTCTCCATTTCAGTTCAGTCAAGCAGAACATCTGAGAAAAGATGGATCTGAAACTGCTGGAATGGAGGGAATACGCAGGAGCTTTCAGACAGCAAGTCCCGTCAACTGTTTACAAGCTAAGAGCTAGCTTAGCAGACGAGGGCTAGTTAACAGCTGTTCGAGCTTGGTTAGCTAATATCTGTCCATTTTTTTCTTCATATCCTTCTATAGAATCAGAGAACCAACCTGAGCAGCTAATGATAAAATGAAAGCTGGAGAAAGTCTTTCATCTTAAACGTGACATCATCATGACAGTTCGCAGTGCTAGATAACACGACCGAGGCCAGCAGTCTGAGCATGTGATGTTACTTCTCCACTGCTGTTCACTGCTGTAGTGCTTTTATAGGACATCCTACAAGAAAAACAAACTACAACTTGTGCAAAAGCACAGCAGCGAGAACATTAACATGGACTAGAAAACAAGATCATATTAGAGGAGTTTCAGCATCACTGCATTGGCTGCCTGTTTCCTGTCATATAGAACACACACGTATATACTGACTTATTTTTATTTATACATTTGAAATAAATTTCACACCAAAACATATTCCAAACACTATAATGTATTTCAGATTACATTGCCATATTAACCAAATATATATTTAAAATAATTTTCTTTTAAAATGTATGGGGAAATATGGCACATAGAAATGTATTATACAATAATAAATATATGCAATAAATGAAAATAGCCAAAATCCTGTTTATTGCACTTTTACTGTTTGATACCTTTTGAAATGAATTTGTATTCCAGTATCTTCATTTTAAATATTAGCAAATTAACCTAGTGTTAACATCCATTAACAAGTGTTGATAATAAAAATGCAGTTACGATTTGATTTCTTGTTTACTTGAAATACACTGTGTATGAGTGTCTTACTGAAGACATACATGGTAAAGTACAAAGCACATCACAGAAGTCAGTACTGTTTAGTTACATCTGTAGCCTTTATTACAACCACACACCACTGAAAACATTGAATAACAAATACAAATACATGCATTTTAAATGCACAGAATGCATTTTTTTGCCATTTTTATACACTGCATAAATATAGTTGATAAATATGCTTGGAATATACAGTATCTCACATTACTGAGTACACCCCTAACATTTCTGAAAATATTTTACTATATTTTTTATTGGACAACACTACAGAAATGGAACTTGAATATAACTTAAAGTAGTCCGTCTGCAGCTTGTATAGCAGTATAGATTTACTGTCCTCTTAAAATAACTCAACACACAGCCATTAATGTCTAAATAGCTGGCAACATGGCAACACAAGTGAGTACACCTCACAGTGAACATGTCCAAATTGTGCTCAATGTGTCAATATTTTGTGTGACCACCATATTATCTAACACTGCCTTAACCCTCTTGGGCATGGAATTCAACAGAGCTGGACAGATTGCTATTGGAATCCTCTTTCACTCACATCACGGAGCTGGTGGATGTTAGACACCTTGTGCTCGTCCTCCTTCCACTTGAGGATGCCCCTCAGGTGCTCAACTGGGTTTAGGTCTGGAGACATACTTGTCTAGTCTATCACCTTGACTTTCAGCAAGGCAGTTGTCATCATGGAGGTGTGTTTGGGTTCATTATCAAGTTGGAAAACTGCCATCCGGCGCAGTTTCTGAAGAGAGGGTGATCATGCTCTGCTTCAAAATGTCACAGTACATGTTGAAATTCATGTTTCCCTCAATGAACCGCAGCTCACTAGTGCTGCCAGCACTCATGTAGCTCCAGACTATGATGTTACCACCACCATGCTTGACTGTAGACAAGAGACAGTTGTCTTGGTACTCCTCACCAGGGCGCCACGACACATGCTAGACACCATCTGAGCCAAACAAGTTTATCTTGGTCTCATCAGACCACAGGACCTGGTTCCAGTAATCCATGCTCTTGGATTGCTTGTCTTCAGCAAACCGTTTCCAGGCTTTCTTGTGCATCAGCTTTAGAAGAGGCTTCCTTCTGGGATGACGGCATGCAGAGTTGATGCACTGTGCGGCGTATGGTCTGAGCACTGACAGGCTGACCTCCCACTTCTTCAACCTTTGCAGCAACGCTGGCAGCACTCATGTGTCTATTTTTTGAAGCCAACCTCTAGATATGACGCTGAACACGTGGACTCAACTTCTTTTGTTGACCCTGGCGAGGCCTGTTTGGAGTGGAACCTGTCCTGGGAAACTGCGGTATGACCTTGGCCACGTATAGCTCAGTTTCATGGTGTTAGCAGTCTTCTTATAGCCTTCTTATATCTTCTTATATCTTTGTGGAGAGCACCAATTCTATTTCTCATATCCTCAGAGAGTTCTTTGCCATAAGGTGCCATGTTGAATATGCAGTGGCCAGTATGAGAGAATTTTACCCAAAACACCAAATTTAACAGCCCTGCTCCCCATTCACACCTGGAACCTTGCAACTCTAATGAGTCACATGACACCTGGGAGCGACAACGACAAAATTGGGCACAATTTGAACATGTTCACTGTGAGGTGTACCCACTTGCGTTGACAGCTATTTAAGACATTAATGGCTGTGTTTTGAGTTATTTTCAGAGGACAGTAAATCTATACTGCTATACAAGTTGTACACTGACTACTGTAAGGTATATCCAAGTTTCATTTCTATCGTGTTGTCCTTTTGTGAGATACTGTATATATTGCTCTATATGAGTGTAAAATGCACTACATAATTTTATTGCTAGTATTTAAATGTGTTAATGCTTTAACACCTTCATATTTCTCTAAGTGCAGCTAGATGATGTTGCAAACTGAGCTTCAAGATCATCTAGAGCTGCTTCTCCATATTCCACATGAAGCAGAGAGGTTCTGTTTTTATTTACAAAAGATCTAGAACACAATACTGATAAACACCTGCCAGGCTCCTTCTGACAAAAAAGCAGTTAAGTTTCCTTTTTTTACTGGAACATTATTGTTCTTTTTTGTTAGTTATTGTACTTTTTGTATTGTATTGTATTTTCTATTTAATATTTTTGATTAATGTATATATTTAAACATTTATTTTGTGCATTTTAATTTAAAATTATTACTAATATATCCCATTTTCTCTCACTGCTTTTATTTGTTGCATTTTTATTTCTTTTGCTTTATTATTTATTAAGTTTTGTCTCAGTTGTTTTTTACTTTGTATTGTTCAGCACTTTCATCTGCATTTCTAATGCAATAAAGATACAATTATATAAATATGGATTCTAATTATTATTATTATTATTATTATTGAAAGTATCACACAATCTCATGGCTGGAAAATCAATGCAGACAAGAACCAGTGCTGACAGCTGATGAATCCCTGATCCCAGACCATCATCTACCTCAATGGAGTCCAAATGGAGGTCAAGGTGTTTAAATCTCTGTGGTCAGTGTTGAAGAAGAAAATGGCATCCACAGCTGAGATTTACAGCAGGATCATCCAGGCCACCACGTCTGTTGCCTCACTCAAATCGTGCCTGTGAGAGAAAATGCAACCATCAGGATCAAAATATGCTTCTTCTGAACCCTAATTTACCAGCACTGCTTTATAGACAGAAGACGTGGATGCTGCACAGATATGAAAAAGCTTCAGGTTTTCCAAACGTGTTGGCTGTGATACATTCTGGGAGTCACCTCTGAAATGAAACCACAATCAAGGAGGAAACCCACACACTGTGTTGGTGTGGACATGTGTGCAGAACGAACATCTTCCTGTTACCATACTGACCTCTCTGGAGGAAGCAGCCTGAACAATGGTGAACGGAATTATCAGCACCAAAGAAGGCATGAGCCAATCAAGCTCAAAGCAACCTGATGGATCTAAGAGCCAACCATAATGATGCGATGACTCCCCTGATCACCAAGTATGGAGAAGCACTGAAAGAGAAGTCAGAATTCCAGCTGCACCCACAGCGGTGTACTGGATTGGAGGGAAACTAATTAGCATCCAGAAGAAAGAAGAGTAGCTAACTATGCTCCTGTTAGCATCCTCTCATTGGCTCGGATTTATCCCAAATTTCTGAACATTTCACTGCATCTTCCTGAAGTGCTGCTTCCCTTGCCAGCGCACTGTGTTTTTTGGTCTTTGCCCTGCTGTCCATCTTCAATATGGTTGGTAAAAGCAATGCTGAAAGTAAAGCCCTTTGGAAAATTGCCTGTCCTATCAAACACCCTCAAAACTGTTGCACAGCGAAATGTTACGTAGAGTAAAAATGATTAGTTAGCTACTTTGTAGCTACTTTCCCAAAAATTGGAGCTAGCTACAATTTAGCTACTTTTTTTTCAGAAAGAGTAGTGGCCACTTTTTAGCTACTTTTTTGAAAGTACTACTTTTTAACTAGATCTTGTTTAACAAGTTTCAAAGTGCGACTGT
This sequence comes from Pygocentrus nattereri, assembly GCF_015220715.1. Classification (NCBI taxonomy): domain Eukaryota; kingdom Metazoa; phylum Chordata; class Actinopteri; order Characiformes; family Serrasalmidae; genus Pygocentrus; species Pygocentrus nattereri. Next base: position 22,196,763 of record NC_051219.1, on the reverse strand, counting down.
GAGAATGTTTGTGAATCTCCACCTGACACACCAAACTAGCCCAAGTGAAAGTGTGAACAAGACACTGCGCTTAGTCACATGTCAGAAAGAATCAATTGAAAAGCTTCAAATATACAAAAACATCACCAAAAAGTAAGTTTAAGTGTAAACTAACAACCAAATTTACATAACCAAAAGCATGATATATAACAAAAAATTAGTCTATGTAAGGCAAAGTCAATCATTCCAGGTTTGTCTTAACAAAACCAACAAATATAACCAGATACAAACCAACAATTTGTGCACAACACAACTGTTTAAATAAAAACTGCTCCAATTTAAACATTTTAGCACGATACAGACAGACATGACATTCAGACTCCTTTGTTAAACTTTAGCAGCACTTGAAAAAATTTCTCATCAGTGATCCTGGCTGTTTGGGGTGAGAATCAGGCCTGAATAATCTCTATACAGAGCTGCTGTGGCCCCACAGCAGATCTAGATTTCTAGGTAAAATAACATAATCCTCCTTTATTGTAAAATCATTATAACTCACAGTTTTCATAATAAATGTTGTTAAACACTGGAGTCAACACATAACTGCTAATTCACCAACCTTTAACACTGAACACTGATGGGCAGACTGCTGGTCACACAGCAATGCAGACAACAAAAAGGCAAAGAGACAGATGTAAGACGAACATCGATCATTTGGCGATGAATGAACTTATTTGCATTTATAGTCACTCAGCTGGTTTCCTCATACGTTTAATCTGCAACAACTTGTGAAGCTCTCATTCGAATTGTCCTGTTCCACCTGAAATGGTGCAGCAGTACAATCTTGCGCCTCGGGCACCATTTAAGGTGGAATGGGACAATTCAAATGAGAAGCAGGAGAATGAGAAGTGACTTCAGCCTCAAAAAAAAGTCAAATATTGAGAGACATTTTACAGGGAACTCGCAGAGAAGTTTCCTGAGGCGAGAGAAAAGTGGCTATAGCTGAGCTAAAGGTTAAAGCAGAGCAAAGAAAGTCTGCATTTTCATGTATATCTTTAGCTTGTACTATCAGCACATACTGAGACATATTTACAGCCACGATGCTAAAACAGACATGAAATGTTGTGGCTCCCAAGGTGGACTGATTTTTGTTGAAAGAACAAAATGGCTCATCTTACCATTTCGGTTGTGACCCCTCAGCTAATCTTACTATAGTAAGGGCTGATCAGCACATGACCATTTGCTCAAACTGTCTATATCTCTGACTGGACTGTCCAGTCACCACCAGCCCAGTTAACAGCCACGCTCTGTGGTTCAGATTTTGCGCAGATTACCTGAAGCCTATAGAGAAAGTGTAGAGAAAATTTTCACTATAGCTACACAAAAATTTGTAGGCGCTTTAGCTATTAGCTACATTTTATAAAACAGTAATTACAGCTATTAGCTAGAAAAATTTGTAGTTAATTACAAAAAGTAGCGCACTACTTAGCTAGTCCCCCATCCCTGGTATCAGTTTACTGCCTCTTCTCAGACTGTCTGTTTTGCTAGCTGAAAGAAACGAGCTGATAAAGGCTCGTAATATTAGCTGAGCTTACTCACCATTAGCATCTGTGCATCTAAAAGGCTGCCTTTCTCTGTGTAAATTTAAGGCCATATGTGATCTACTGTGGCTCTTTGTGGTCTTAATATGGCTTTGATTTAACATAGCAATGGTTAAATGCTGAGTTATGCTCTGAGAAGCTGAACACTGTATGGGTTTTAGAGCCAATATGTGGATATCCATTAAAAACAATGGTTTCAAAAAATTTGTTGATGCTGTGCATGTATGCAATGACCTTCAGATTCATATTGACGATAATGTACCAACTCTACAAGAACCATATGAGCAAACCAGGGTGGTATCAGCTGAGGAGGGGCCACTGATTTAACCCCTAAATCACTACAAATATAGACCTGCTTGTAATGTTTACAGTTTGTGTTTAATTTACAACTCTACTGGAAATTCTTCCAACGCTCCTGTATTGACAGGGAGAGTGTGCATCTGTAAACCTCAGCTGTACATATAATTATTCGGACTTTTTAGAGTTTAAAATGAATTTTAAATTTGCAATTTGCGAGTTCGGGCTACAGCTTTAATACATGATCGTAGTAAGGGAAGTGACTGAATGACTGTAAGAGGAAAGAGAACCTGGGGTTACGTTCTAGGGGCTTCTTCTTTAATCTACAAGCTCAGAGTCTCCCTTGATCAACAGAGGGAGGAATGAGAGATTAGACTGAGGAACAGCAAGAAGATGGGCTGCTAAAACTTCACTTCATGGTAAATTAGATAGGAAGGAGGGACTTCAGGTGTGGTGCTCCTCCAAAATTGCAGTTTCATTATTGTCCTCAGCGAAGCACAATCATTCAGAAGACCAGTGGCTTCAGAAGAACAGTCTATCAAAGAAGATGTACAATGTCAAATTTCCTTTGCAGGATTTCCTTGTAAATTTAGAAAGGTAATAATAACGTGAGGGGCCACCATTGGATCCATCTGACATTTCTCCCTGAAAGGGTTCCAGTTTGGTGGCAAACAAGCAGGTTTTTTTTTTTGTGAAGAACCAAACAAGTTTTTTTTTAACTGCTCATTGGATCTGCAGATTTTTGGGGTTGCTTTTTTTTATGTTTTTGACTGAGCAATTCTGAAGTACCAAAAATACCATATACCATCTCCTGTAATTCACTCCAGGACCAAACCAGCGGCCGGTCTGTCTGGGGCCGTGACCGTAATGAAGCTCTACTCCCTCACTTAGTGCTGTGCTGTTTAGGGGGAGCTGTTCAATAAAAACATATAAATAAACCAACTCAAATTCTTTCTCTTCATCACCGACAGTGTTTGCCAGTCTCATAAACAAACCAACATTAGTTGTTTGAGTGACACTGAAGTTCTTAATCTTCTTATTCATAGCTGTAGAAACAGACATGATCTTTTGAAAAGTGCAGGTGATGAGAACTCAACCTGACCTGGCCACTTATTTAATTCTTAGTCCATGATTGCAGTTTCCCACAGTTTGTGTTGCTCATGACTATCAGCAGATAAAAGAGTTCAGGTGTCTGTTTTTATTTGTACACCGCTGCCATTAGAGTCTGCTAAGTTTCACTTTCACTGGCCACTATTAACGCTATTAACGTCCCATTCCTCTATTTGTTGTGGACTTGCAATGCGATTCCACATTTAACTGATCTAAAGTGTTCACTAGGACATTGTGGGATACTGCATTGCTCTCAAAATCACCCTGCTATTCCACTTTGTGATTTTGAAACTAAGAGAAAAATATACGACGTATGTAATAGAGCCCTAAAGCGCACATTTATTTTGCTGCCTGGGTCACTTCAGGCACTCAGTGACTGAAATTTGTAAACTGACTTAAAGGTTTCCAATAGAGCCCACTAGTTTCCTGCAGGACACCCTTAGATTCTATTAGGACACCATCAAATGCAGTTAGAATCTGTCACTGATCACATGTTAAACCATTAGGAACATTTACACTGTGATATCAACCCATTAAAAAGCCAAAACACATTACAGGAACCAACAGACACACTTAATGGTTTCTATGCGTTTTTGTGAGCAGAGAGTTGATCGGCACTGTTTCCGATATTAACATATGCCAGTCAGCTAACATTATTCACTGAGCCGACCTGCTGAAGGTCTGATTGCGAGGCCAGCAGGCTTCTCAAGCAGGTTCTGGGGGTCCATTCTCTACTCTGCTCTCAATCTGCTCAAATCTCAATCTCTGCCTGTTTTCTAGATCGCTCAGGCTTCAGAATGGCGCTCTGATTGCAGATCTAATGAGCTACAGCTCCTCCCAAAGGTCGCTGAGGGAGCCACAGGGCTGTGTGAGAGGTTATTTCTTTAACAAGAGAACTGACATCTGAAAACCTGTGAAAATTGGAGTAATTAAACCATAACTAATAGATTTTGTCAGTTTCCTGAGCAGAATCCAAAATTTGACTTTATGAATATCTTAAATAAACTCACTGATAGTCTCGTCTCTGCGTGTGTGTCTGTTTTATACTCCAAAGATATTCATCAATTGTCTGTTATGTCTGTCTTCACAGTTGTGAGTACAAAATTACATCTTTAAAATGTTTAATATTCTGTTATAAAGCGGATAGTTACGGTCCTGTCTGATTGGCTGAGCCGCGTCCAAAGTCGACCGCGTCACAACTTTGTATTGGCAGAGCCGGTTTATGAGGAGCCTGGCCACTTCCAATTCCCCCGTTATATCAAAAACAGGACGGCTAATCAGCAGGGGGCGCCCGCGAATGAGTGCTCAATGAATGGGAGTGAATGGAGTTCACTGCTGAAAACGAAAAGTTTAAATAGTTTCTAATCATTTGCTCAGAAATGTTCTTCAATTTCAAAAAGTAAAAGTATATATTTCACTAAAAAAGCAAAGACAACTCACCTACATGTTTCCCTTTTTCTACAGCAAACGGGTTTTGGGCAGCAGAAGGCGGGCATTACTGCTAGAGCGCCATGATTGATTAGTGAGCGCAGCAGTTCATTGGCTGTTCGCACTCACTTACGTCAGGGACATACACGGGGTGCCGTTTTAAACTCCTATAGCTCGAGTTTAAGAGCTCTTAAAAATATAACAGCGGGCGGTGTTAAAATGTTTTATGCTATTCTCTGTTCAGAAAATATTTGCATTCTTTTACATTAAAAATGTTTAAGCATTTATAAACTATGATTTTGCTCAAACGCTCCATATAAACCTATTCATTTTAGAGTCGCTCGGGAGCGCCCTCTAGCGTTTGAGAAAACCGGAAGACACTGCAGAGTGGTAATTCTCCACTCTACAAGTTTTGTAGTATTACTACGCCCTGGCACGAAAAAAAACTTGTGCCGTTAATGAAATAATCTTTGACACTAGTGGTGCTCACATGGACCATCGAGTGTATTGATGAAGTAAGAACCCGTTTTTGTTTAAACTGAGGGGCTGGTGACATAGCTTTATGTTATTAACTAGAAATAAGCAAATAGGCTAAAAATAGCTGCCTAAACAAACAAATAATCAATATCAGAGATTCGAATTAAGGTACTTACAGTATGATTAACTTGAAAACAGCGGTGTAAAAGTCTAAAAATGTCACTTGAATCGATTACGCGCATCAAAAGTTCACGTCAGAAGTCCAGTTGAACCTAAGCTGAATCCCAAACGGCTCTTCACTCCCTAAATAGTATGCTAGCTATGAAAGTTTAGAAATTCTAGCCTCTATAGCCAAAAAGTGCACCAATTATCGAGTATGGATGTGGCCGAGTCTTTAGCTTTGCACCCCTGGGGTGCCGGATCCAGTATTTTAATTTCTACGTAGTGCACTTTGTAGGGCACAGGGAGCCAATTGAGATACATACCCAACAAAAGAAGAGGGCAAGGTTGGATTTGTGCTAAATGAGACTCACTGTGGAAATCTGGTGACCAGAAATACCTATAAAGCAAATGTTTTTGCATTAAACAGTGCTGTCTTATCATATGTTCATTTTTATAAGACAAAATCTTAAAAATTCATAAAATGACCACAATATACAGCAAAGAGCAACTGAGCATTCTCTTCATTCAGTCAATGGTTGCTTGGCAACTATACCATACTCTAAAGGAGCTAGCCACATTTCTTAGTGGAATACTTGTTTTCGTCGATTATTATTAACAAGAACTTTTTTTTTTCTGAAAAAAAAATTATTTTATCATATTTTATGTCGGGCGCTGTTTTATTATTGTGATTATGCATTTGTGATTGTGCATTACTGCGATTTTATCAAAGGAAGGGTGTTCTTAGGCACGACGCAAAGCGGAGTGGCTTATTGTTTTGATGTAACGTTCATGTGTCATTTGAGAGGATCTTTTGCAGCAGGATGGGAATTTTCTCTCTGAAAAAGTGAAATATTTATTATATGACTTTAGCACTTGGCTTAATAGAAATAGTTTAATGATCGAAAACACTGTTCTAATCACTGTACTACGCACTCTGTTCTAATTCTCTACAGACATACTAACGCAATGAAGTATGTTCATAAAGAACATCAGCGATGAGACATCACTGCTGAAAAAACACAGAAACCATTACGTATTCCTAATGATTTTGTAGTGTGTTTTGTCTTTCTTTAACGGGTTGATATCACAGTGTAAAGGATCCTTATGGTTTAAAAGGTGACCTATAGTTGATTCTAAATGCAATGGATGGTTTCTACAGGTCACGTTCCATGCTCCGAGAGCCAGTTTCAGTAGCCGAAGATTGGAAAACCAAGGCCTTTGGCCGCCACCCGATCCACATTGCACCAGACCCCCATAAGCACCTCTCCCACGGGTGTTGGGTCCATGGGAGAATGGACCCATGTAATTCTTTTGGTCTGAGCCCGGCCGGGACCCATGGGTAAAGGCCCAGCCACCAGGCGCTCGCCGAGGAGCCCCTCCCCCAGGCCTGGCTCCAGGGTGAGGCCCCGGTAACCCTGATCTGGGCGAGGAAAACTGGGTCTTGTTCTTTATCATCATGGGGGTTTTTTGGATCACCCTTCTTCTTGCCCCTACCAGGAGCTTTCGCCCCAGACAACGTAGCTCCTAGGATCATGTAGGCACGCAAACCTCTCTACCAAAGTGGTGATCCAAGGAGAGGTTTCTACAGGTGAAATGAGCTTTCACCGCAGGGTCACCAGGCTCTCCCTTAGAGATAGGGTGAGAAGACTGGCGATTCGCGAGAGGCTCGGAGTAGAGCCGCTGCACCTCCACATTGAGAGAAGCCAGTTGAGGTGGTTTGGGCATCTGGCAAGGATGGCCTCTGGACGCCTCCCTAGAGAGGTGTTCCAGACATGTCCGATGGGGAGGAGACCCCGGGGAAGACCCAGGACACGTTGGAGGGATTATATCTCTCGACTGTCTTGGTAACGCCTTGGTATCCCTCCAGAAGAGCTGGAGGAGGTGGCGGGGGAGAGGGAGGCCTGGGCCTCTTTGCTTAGGCTGCTGCCCCCGTGACCCGGACACAGATAAGCGGTTGAGGATGGATGGATGGATCGATGGATGGTTTCTACAGGTGATCTACAGGAAACTACTGGTCTCTGTTGGAAACCGTTAAGCAAATTCCCATTAGAAAGCAAAACTATTAGGTCGTAATCCTAATAATTTCTAATGGACTCTTTCCAGCAGAGGTATTTGTGACAAACATAGTGTATTTTGCATTTAAGCTATTATTTATTTGTTTACTTTTGTATGTATGTTTTTCTTTTAGAACTTCAATTGGTCAATTTATCGGTTTTATTAACGTTTGGTACTTTAAGTCTAAGCTAATGCTGCTACCTGGTGGTCAGGAGGCAGTTTACCTTAAAACAATGGAGAGCATTTACAGCAGTTTCATTTGTTATATAACTTCAGGGTGGAGGTCAGACTAAAGCGAGACAACAATTTCTACCACAGATATGAACAGACACCACGTTGTCTGTCGTTCTTTATCTGAGTCTGGCGAAATTTGTTTTGTTATGATGGTTGTTCATGCTGCTGTTGGTAGCTTTTATTTCCATTTAATAAAACTCTGTTAGAAACACAATCACACACACGTCAGCAAATCCATCACAGTGGAAAACACTTCTAATTTGAATGTACATAAACATAAAATAAACCCTCCAAAAGTTGGCTTCCTATTCATCAGCTCCTTGTTCGAATTTTGCCATTCTGCTTTAAATGGTGCAGCAGTTACATTCAGTTGCCCGTGGCTGCATTATTTAAGGTGGAACAGGAAAATCCAAACAAGAAGCTGGCGAAACAGAAATCGCCGACTTCAGCTTTGTGTAAGAAGGTACGGTTGTGAAAATATATACAGATTAAATAACGCTGTAACCTACCTTGCTTATTCAGCATTAAAATTAAATGTAAATAAATGGATTTATTTACTACATCAAGTTAACAGCCATTGTAGCTATTAAATGAAATAAGCTTAACATATCCAGAGGAAAAATAATCACATCAGCAGATTCTTTGTGCATCACCAAGCACACAGCCATATAAACACACAAACAATAAACAGAACATAAACATGAGTGTGGATTGCATATTCTCTTTTATAAAATCACTGTTATATAAACACAATTTCTGAGTGGAAATATTCTTGAAATAGTGTAATTTTGGACAGTACCTTTATTTATCTGCCATTATGTAATGGTACTGAATGCAGGTGTGTTTAATTTTTATGGGTTTAAAGATTAGAAGTCATACAGATTGATGTGTGTGAGATTTTATTTCTACTCGCGCTAAACTTGATTTTTAACGTCAGGTGCAGACTGAATCCCTTTCTACTGGTGTGGACGGCAAATTAGCAGGATCAGTTATTAAAGAAATAAAAGCTACAGAGAGCAGTCTGTGCAACCTAGATTAAATTGAGGATTATAACAAAACAAGTTTGGTGAAAATCGGTTGAGTGATAAGGACGCTGTGGCCGATTTCACCTCGAGAACTCATCATTTCTCAAGTAAAGTGATTTTGTTCACAAGCGGATCTTGACTGCTCCAACATAGCGGTCGTGCAGACATATCGCCTCCGATAGACAACAACACAGCATCTAGGTATATATATCTAAGGCTTTAGGCTAATTCTTCATTAGATGTAGGCTAATTCTTCATTAGCTGAGGGCTAATTCTGTACACTAGCTGACTAGTTCTGTACACTAGCTGTAGTCTAATTTTTAAACACTAGTTGCGGTCTAATTCTGTACACTAGTTGTAGGCTAATTCTGTACACTAGTTGTAGGCTAATTCTGTACACTAGTTGTTGGCTAACTCTGTACACTAGCTGTAGGCTAATTCTGTACACTAGTTGTAGGCTAATTCTGTACACTAGTTGTAGGCTAATTCTGTACACTAGTTGTTGGCTAACTCTGTACACTAGTTGTAGGCTAAGTCTGTACACTAGTTGTAGGCTAATTCTGTACACTAGCTTTAGGCCAATTTTGTACACTAGCTGTAGGCTAATTTTGTACACTAGCTGTAGACTAATTCTGTACACTAGGTGTAGTCTAATTCTGTACACTAGCTTTAGGCCAATTTTGTACACTAGCTTTAGACCACTTTTCTACACTAGCTGGAGGCTAATTCTGTACACTAGGTGTAGTCTAATTCTGTACACTAGCTGTAGGCTAATTCTGTACACTAATTGTGGCCTAATTTTGTACACTAGTTGTGGTCTAATTCTGTACACTAGCTCTAGGCTAATTCTGTACACTAGCTGTAGGCTAATTCTGTACACTAGTTGTAGGCTAATTCTGTACACTAGCTGTAGGCTAATTTTGTACACTAGCTTTAGGCCAATTTTGTACACTAGCTTTAGACCAATTTTCTACACTAGCTGTAGGCTAATTCTGTACACTAGGTGTAGTCTAATTCTGTACAATAATTGTGGTCTAATTTTGTACACTAGTTGTGGTCTAATTCTGTACACTCGCTCTAGGCTACTTCTGTTCACTAGCTGTAGGCTAATTCTGTACACTAGTTGTAGGCTAATTCTGTACACTAGTTGTAGTCTAATTCTGTACACTAGCTGTAGGCTAATTTTGTACACTAGCTTTAGACCAATTTTCTACACTAGCTGTAGGCTAATTCTGTACACTAGGTGTAGTCTAACTCTGAACACTAATTGTGGTCTAATTTTGTACACTAGTTGTGGTCTAATTCTGTACACTCGCTCTAGGCTAATTCTGTTCACTAGCTGTAGGCTAATTCTGTACACTAGTTGTAGGCTAATTCTGTACAATAGCTGTAGGCTTATTATGTACACTAGTTGTAGGCTAATTTTGTACACTAGCTGTAGTCTAATTCTGTGCACTAGTTGTAGCCTAATTCTGTACACTAGCTGTAGGCTAATTCTGTACACTAGGTGTAGTCTAACTCTGTACACTAATTGTGGTCTAATTTTGTACACTAGTTGTGGTCTAATTCTGTACACTCGCTCTAGGCTAATTCTGTTCACTAGCTGTAGGCTAATTCTGTACACTAGTTGTAGGCTAATTCTGTACAATAGCTGTAGGCTTATTATGTACACTAGTTGTAGCCTAATTCTGTACACTAGCTGTAGGCTAATTCTGTACACTAGTTGTAGGCTAATTCTGTACAATAGCTGTAGGCTTATTATGTACACTAGTTGTAGGCTAATTTTGTACACTAGCTGTAGTCTAATTCTGTTCACTAGCTGTAGGCTAATTCTGTACACAAGTTGTAGGCTAATTTGGTACACTAGTTGTTGTCTAATTCTGTACACTAGCTCTAGGCTAATTCTGTACACTAGTTGTAGGCTCATTCTGTACATTATTAGCCAACAGCTATTTACAAAATTAGCCTACAACTAGTCTACAGAATTAGACTACAATTAGTGTACAGAATTAGCCTACAATTAGTGTACAGAATTAGCCTACAGCTAGTATACAAAATTAGACCACAACTAGTGTACCAAATTAGCCTACAACTTGTGTACCAAATTAGACCACAATTAGTGTACAGAATTAGACCTACAGCTAGTGTACCGAAATAGCCTCCACTAGTGTACCGAAATAGCCTACAACTAGTGTACAAAATTAGACAACAATTAGTGTACAGAATTAGCCTACAGCTAGTGTACAGAATTAGCCTACAGCTAGTGTACAAAATTAGCCTACAACTAGTGTACAGAATTAGACCACAAATAGTGTACCAAATTAGCCTACAACTAGTGTACAAAATTAGATATTTAGTGTGCAGAGTTATCCTACAGCTAGTGTACAGAATTATCCTACAGCTAGTGTACCAAATAAGCCTACAGTTAGTGTAGAGAATTAGTCTACAGCTAGTGAACATAATTAGCCTACATTTACATTTACGGCATTTGGCTGACGCTCTTATCCAGAGCAACTTACAATTTGATCATTTTTACACAGGTAGGCGAAGGGTAGTGTTAGGAGTCTTGCCCAAGGACTCTTATTGGTATAGTGTAGGGTGTTTACCCAGGTGGGGATTGAACCCCAGTCTACAGCGTAGAAGGCAGAGGTGTTAACCACTACACTATCCAACCACTATCCAGCTATCCTGCCTAGAGCTAGTGTACCGAATTAGCCTACAGCTAGTGTTCAGAATTAGCCTACAGCTAGTGTACAGAATTAGCCTACAACTACTGTACAAAATTAGACCACAATTAGTGTACAGAATTAGCCTACAGCTAGTGTACAGAATTAGCCTACAGCTAGTGTACAGAATTAGCCTACAATTAGTGTAGAGAATTAGCCTACAGCTAGTGTACAGAATTAGCCTACAGCTAGTGTACAGAATTAGCCTACAGCTAGTGTACAGAATTAGCCTACAACTACTGTACAAAATTAGAACACAATTAGTGTACAGAATTAGCCTACAGCTAGTGTACAGAATTAGCCTACAGCTAGTGTACAGAATTAGCCCACAATTAGTGTAGAGAATTAGCCAACAATTAGTGTACAGAATTAGCCTCCAGCTAGTGTACAAAATTAGCCTACAGCTAGTGTACAGAATTAGACCATAACCAGTGTACCGAATTAGCCTACAACTAGTGTACAAAATTAGACCACAATTAGTGTACAGAATTAGCCCACAATTAGTGTACAGAATTAGCCTACAGCTAGTGTACAGAATTAGCCTACAGCTAGTGAACATAATTAGCCTATAGCTAGTGTACAAAATTAACCGACAGCTAGTGTACAGAATTAGCCTACAGCTAGTGTACAGAATTAGGCTACAACTAGTGCACAGAATTAGGCTACAACTAGTGCACAGAATTAGACTACAGCTAGTGTACAGAATTAGCCTAAAACTAGTGTACAGAATTAGCCTACAGCTAGTGTACAGAATTAGCTTACAGGTAGTGTACAGAATTAGACCACACCTAGGGTACAGAATGAGCCTACAACTAGTGTACAGAATTAGCCTACAACTAGTGTACAAAATTAGACAACAATTAGTGTACAGAATTAGCCTACAGCTAGTGTACAGAATTAGCCTACAGCTAGTGTACAAAATTAGCCTACAACTAGTGTACAGAATTAGACCACAACTAGTGTACCAAATTAGCCTACAACTAGTGTACAAAATTAGATATTTAGTGTGCAGAATTATCCTACAGCTAGTGTACAGAATTAGCCTACAGCTAGTGTACAGAATTAGCCTACAGCTAGTGTACAGAATTAGCCTACAGCTAGTGTACAGAATTAGCCTACAGCTAGTGTACAGAATTAGCCTACAGCTAGTGTACAGAATTAGCCTACAGCTAGTGTACAGAATTAGCCTACAACTACTGTACAAAATTAGACCACAATTAGTGTACAGAATTAGCCTACAGCTAGTGTACAGAATTAGCCTACAGCTAGTGTACAGAATTAGCCTACAATTAGTGTAGAGAATTAGCCAACAATTAGTGTACAGAATTAGCCTACAGCTAGTGTACAAAATTAGCCTACAGCTAGTGTACAGAATTAGACCATAACCAGTGTACCGAATTAGCCTACAACTAGTGTACAAAATTAGACCACAATTAGTGTACAGAATTAGCCCACAATTAGTGTACAGAATTAGCCTACAGCTAGTGTACAGAATTAGCCTACAGCTAGTGTACAGAATTAGTCTACAGCTAGTGAACATAATTAGTCTAGAGCTAGTGTACAGAATTAGCCTACAGCTAGTGTACAGAATTAGGCTACAACTAGTGCACAGAATTAGGCTACAACTAGTGCACAGAATTAGACTACAGCTAGTGTACAGATTTAGCCTAAAACTAGTGTACAGAATTAGCCTACAGCTAGTGTACAGAATTAGCTTACAGGTAGTGTACAGAATTAGACCACACCTAGGGTACAGAATGAGCCTACAACTAGTGTACAGAATTAGCCTACAACTAGTGTACAAAATTAGACAACAATTAGTGTACAGAATTAGCCTACAGCTAGTGTACAGAATTAGCCTACAGCTAGTGTACAAAATTAGCCTACAACTAGTGTACAGAATTAGACCTACAACTAGTGTACCAAATTAGCCTAAAACTAGTGTACAGAATTAGCCTACAGCTTAGTGTGCAGAATTAGCCTACAGCTAGTGTACAGAATTAGCCTACAGCTATTGTACCAGAATTAGCCTACAACTAGTGTAGAGAATTAGCCTACAGCTAGTGTACAGAATTAGCCTAGAGCTAGTGTACAGAATTAGCCTACAAGCTAGTGTTACAGAATTAGACCTACAGCTAGTGTACAGAATTAGCCTACAGCTAGTGTACAGAATTAGCCTACAGCTAGTGTACAGAATTAGACCTACAACTAGTGTACAGAATTAGCTTACAACTAGTATAGAGATTAGCCTACAACTAGTGTACAGAATTAGCCTACAGCTAGTGTACAGAATTAGCTACAGGCTAGTGTACAGAATTAGACCTACAACTAGTGTACAGAATGAGCCTACAACTAGTGTACAGAATTAGCCTACAACTAGTGTACAGAATTAGCCTACAGCTAGTGTACAGAATTAGCCTACAGCTAGTGTACAGAATTAGCCTACAGCTAGTGTACAGAATTAGCCTAGAGCTAGTGTACAGAATTAGCCTAGAGCTAGTGTACAGAATTAGCCTATAGCTAGTGTACAAAATTAACCGACAGCTAGTGTACAGAATTAGCCTACAGCTAGTGTACAGAATTAGGCTACAACTAGTGCACAGAATTAGGCTACAACTAGTGCACAGAATTAGACTACAGCTAGTGTACAGAATTAGCCTAAAACTAGTGTACAGAATTAGCCTACAGCTAGTGTACAGAATTAGCTTACAGGTAGTGTACAGAATTAGCCTACAACTAGTGTACAGAATTAGCCTACAACTAGTGTACAGAATTAGCCTACAGCTAGTGTACAGAATTAGCCTACAACTTAGTGTACAGAATTAGCCTACAGCTAGTGTACAGAATTAGCCTACAGCTAGTGTACAGAAATTAGCCTACAAGCTAGTGTACAAATTAGACCTACAACTAGTGTACAGAATTAGCCTACAGCTAGTGTACAGAATTAGCCTACAAGCTAGTGTACATAATTAGCCTACAGCTAGTGTACAGAATTAGCCTACAGCTAGTGTACAGAATTAGCCTACAGCTAGTGATACATAATTACGCCTAGAGCTAGTGTACAGAATTAGCCTAAGCTAGTGTACAGAATTAGCCTACAAGCTAGTGTACAGAATTAGGCCTACAACTTAGTGTACAGAATTAGCCTACAGCTAGTGTACAGAATTAGCCTACAGCTAGTGTACAGAATTAGCCTACAGCTAGTGTACAGAATTAGCCTACAGCTAGTGTACAGAATTAGCCTAAAACTAGTGTACAGAATTAGCCTACAGCTAGTGTACAGAATTAGCTTACAGGTAGTGTACAGAATTAGACCAAACCTAGGGTACAGAATGAGCCTACAGCTAGTGTACAGAATTAGCTTACAGGTAGTGTACAAAATTAGACAACAATTAGTGTACAGAATTAGCCTACAGCTAGTGTACAGAATTAGCCTACAGCTAGTGTACAAAATTAGCCTACAACTAGTGTACAGAATTAGACCACAACTAATGTACCAAATTAGCCTGCAACTAGTGTACCAAATTAGATATTTAGGTGCAAGAATTAGCCTACAAGCTAGTGTACAGAATAGCACTACAGCTAGTGTACCAAATTAGCCTACAGCTAGTGTACAGAATTAGCCTACAGCTAGTGTACAGAATTAGCCTACAGCTAGTGTACAGAATTAGCCTACAAGTCTAGTGTACAGAATTAGCTACAGCTAGTGTACAGAATTAGCCAACAATTAGTGTACAGAATTAGCCTACAGCTAGTGTACAGAATTAGCCTACAGCTAGTGAACATAATTAGCCTATAGCTAGTGTACAAAATTAACCAACAGCTAGTGTACAGAATTAGCCTACAACTAGTGCACAGAATTAGGCTACAACTAGTGCACAGAATTAGACTACAGCTAGTGTACAGATTTAGCCTAAAACTAGTGTACAGAATTAGCCTACAACTAGTGCACAGAATTAGGCTACAACTAGTGCACAGAATTAGACTACAGCTAGTGTACAGATTTAGCCTAAAACTAGTGTACAGAATTAGCCTACAGCTAGTGTACAGAATTAGCCTACAGCTAGTGAACATAATTAGCCTATAGCTAGTGTACAAAATTAACCGACAGCTAGTGTACAGAATTAGCCTACAGCTAGTGTACAGAATTAGGCTACAACTAAGTGCACAGAATTAGGCTACAACTAGTGCACAGAATTAGACTACAGCTAGTGTACAGATTTAGCCTAAAACTAGTGTACAGAATTAGCCTACAGCTAGTGTACAGAATTAGCTTACAGGTAGTGTACAGAATTAGACCACACCTAGGGTACAGAATGGGCCTACAACTAGTGTACAGAATTAGCCTACAACTAGTGTACAAAATTAGACAACAATTAGTGTACAGAATTAGCCTACAGCTAGTGTACAGAATTAGCCTACAGCTAGTGTTCAAAATTAGCCAACAACTAGTGTACAGAATTAGACCACAACTAGTGTACCAAATTAGCCTACAACTAGTGTACAAAATTAGATATTTAGTGTGCAGAGTTATCCTACAGCTAGTGTACCAAATAAGCCTACAGTTAGTGTAGAGAATTAGTCTACAGCTAGTGAACATAATTAGCCTACATTTACGGCATTTGGCTGACACTCTTATCCAGAGCAACTTACAATTTGATCATTTTTACACAGGTAGGCGAAGGGTAGTGTTAGGTGTCTTGCCCAAGGACTCTTATTGGTATAGTGTAGGGTGTTTACCCAGGTGAGGATTGAACCCCAGTCTACAGCGTAGAAGGCAGAGGTGTTAGCCACTACACTATCCAGCCACTATCCAGCTATCCTGCCTAGAGCAAGTGTACCGAATTAGCCTACAGCTAGTGTTCAGAATTAGCCTACAACTACTGTACAAAATTAGACCACAATTAGTGTACAGAATTAGCCTACAGCTAGTGTTCAGGCTTAGCCTACAGTTAGTTTACAGAATTAGCCTACAGCTAGTGTACAGAATTAGCTTACAACTAGTATAGAGAATTAGCCTACAACTAGTGTACAGAATTAGCCTACAGCTAGTGTACAGAATTAGCCTACAACTAGTGCACAGAATTAGACTACAGCTAGTGTACAGAATTAGCCTAAAGCTAGTGTACAGAATTAGCCTACAGCTAGTGTACAGAATTAGCCTACAGCTAGTGTACAGAATTAGCTACAACTAGTGTACAGAATTAGACTACAGCTAGTGTACAGAACGAGCCTACAACTAGTGTACAGAATTAGCCTACAACTAGTATACAAAATTAGACAACAATTAGTGTACAGAATTAGCCTACAGCTAGTGTTCAGGCTTAGCCTACAGCTAGTGTACAGAATTAGCCTACAGCTAGTGTACAGAATTAGCTTACAACTAGTATAGAGAATTAGCCTACAACTAGTGTACAGAATTAGCCTACAGCTAGTGTTCAGAATTAACCTACAGCTAGTTTACAGAATTAGCCTAGAGCTCGTGTACAGAATTAGACCACAACTAGTGTACCAAATTAGCCTACAACTATTGTACAAAATTAGTCCACAATTAGTGTACAGAATTAGCCTACAGCTAGTGTACAGAATTAGCCTACAGCTAGTGAACATAATTAGCCTAGAGCTAGTGTACAGAATTAGCCTAGAGCTAGTGTACAGAATTAGCCTATAGCTAGTGTACAAAATTAACCGACAGCTAGTGTACAGAATTAGCCTACAGCTAGTGTACAGAATTAGGCTACAACTAGTGCACAGAATTAGGCTACAACTAGTGCACAGAATTAGACTACAGCTAGTGTACAGAATTAGCCTAAAACTAGTGTACAGAATTAGCCTACAGCTAGTGTACAGAATTAGCTTACAGGTAGTGTACAGAATTAGACCACACCTAGGGTACAGAATGAGCCTACAACTAGTGTACAGAATTAGCCTACAACTAGTGTACAAAATTAGACAACAATTAGTGTACAGAATTAGCCTACAGCTAGTGTACAGAATTAGCCTACAGCTAGTGTACAAAATTAGCCTACAACTAGTGTACAGAATTAGACCACAACTAGTGTACCAAATTAGCCTGCAACTAGTGTACAAAATTAGATATTTAGTGTGCAGAATTATCCTACAGCTAGTGTACAGAATTATCCTACAGCTATTGTACCAAATTAGCCTACAGCTAGTGTAGAGAATTAGTCTACAGCTAGTGAACATAATTAGCCTAGAGCTAGTGTACCGAATTAGCCTACAGCTAGTGTTCAGAATTAGCCTACAGCTAGTGTACAGAATTAGCCTACAGCTAGTGTACAGAATTAGCCTACAACTACTGTACAAAATTAGACCACAATTAGTGTATAGAATTAGCCTACAGCTAGTGTACAGAATTAGCCTACAGCTAGTGTACAGAATTAGCCCACAATTAGTGTAGAGAATTAGCCAACAATTAGTGTACAGAATTAGCCTACAACTAGTGTACAAAATTAGAAAACAATTAGTGTACAGAATTAGACCATAACCAGTGTACCGAATTAGCCTACAACTAGTGTACAAAATTAGACCACAATTAGTGTACAGAATTAGCCCACAATTAGGGTACAGAATTAGCCTACAGCTAGTGTACAGAATTAGCCTACAGCTAGTGAACATAATTAGCCTATAGCTAGTGTACAAAATTAACCGACAGCTAGTGTAGAGAATTAGCCTACAGCTAGTGTACAGAATTAGGCTACAACTAGTGCACAGAATTAGACTACAGCTAGTGTACAGATTTAGCCTAAAACTAGTGTACAGAATTAGCCTACAGCTAGTGTACAGAATTAGCCTACAGCTAGTGAACATAATTAGCCTATAGCTAGTGTACAAAATTAACCGACAGCTAGTGTAGAGAATTAGCCTACAGCTAGTGTACAGAATTAGGCTACAACTAGTGCACAGAATTAGGCTACAACTAGTGCACAGAATTAGACTACAGCTAGTGTACAGATTTAGCCTAAAACTAGTGTACAGAATTAGCCTACAGCTAGTGTACAGAATTAGCTTACAGGTAGTGTACAGAATTAGACCACACCTAGGGTACAGAATGGGCCTACAACTAGTGTACAGAATTAGCCTACAACTAGTGTACAAAATTAGCCTACAGCTAGTGTACAGAATTAGCCTACAGCTAGTGTTCAAAATTAGCCAACAACTAGTGTACAGAATTAGACCACAACTAGTGTACCAAATTAGCCTACAACTAGTGTACAAAATTAGATATTTAGTGTGCAGAGTTATCCTACAGCTAGTGTACCAAATAAGCCTACAGTTAGTGTAGAGAATTAGTCTACAGCTAGTGAACATAATTAGCCTACATTTACGGCATTTGGCTGACACTCTTATCCAGAGCAACTTACAATTTGATCATTTTTACACAGGTAGGCGAAGGGTAGTGTTAGGTGTCTTGCCCAAGGACTCTTATTGGTATAGTGTAGGGTGTTTACCCAGGTGAGGATTGAACCCCAGTCTACAGCGTAGAAGGCAGAGGTGTTAGCCACTACACTATCCAGCCACTATCCAGCTATCCTGCCTAGAGCTAGTGTACCGAATTAGCCTACAGCTAGTGTTCAGAATTAGCCTACAACTACTGTACAAAATTAGACCTACAATTAGTGTACAGAATTAGCCTACAGCTAGTGTTCAGGCTTAGCCTACAGTTAGTTTACAGAATTAGCCTACAGCTAGTGTACAGAATTAGCTTACAACTAGTATAGAGAATTAGCCTACAACTAGTGTACAGAATTAGCCTACAGCTAGTGTACAGAATTAGCCTACAGCTATTGAACATAATTAGCCTATAGCTAGTGTACAAAATTAACCGACAGCTAGTGTACAGAATTAGCCTACAGCTAGTGTACAGAATTAGGCTACAACTAGTGCACAGAATTAGGCTACAACTAGTGCACAGAATTAGACTACAGCTAGTGTACAGAATTAGCCTAAAACTAGTGTACAGAATTAGCCTACAGCTAGTGTACAGAATTAGCTTACAGGTAGTGTACAGAATTAGACCACACCTAGGGTACAGAACGAGCCTACAACTAGTGTACAGAATTAGCCTACAACTAGTATACAAAATTAGACAACAATTAGTGTACAGAATTAGCCTACAGCTAGTGTTCAGGCTTAGCCTACAGCTAGTGTACAGAATTAGCCTACAGCTAGTGTACAGAATTAGCTTACAACTAGTATAGAGAATTAGCCTACAACTAGTGTACAGAATTAGCCTACAGCTAGTGTTCAGAATTAGCCTACAGCTAGTGTACAGAATTAGCCTACAACTACTGTACAAAATTAGACCACAACTAGTGTACAGAATTAGCCTACAGCTAGTGTACAGAATTAGCCTAGAGCTCGTGTACAGAATTAGACCACAACTAGTGTACCAAATTAGCCTACAACTATTGTACAAAATTAGTCCACAATTAGTGGACAGAATTAGCCTACAACTAGTGTACAGAATTAGCCTACAGCTAGTGTACAGAATTAGCCTACAGCTATTGAACATAATTAGCCTATAGCTAGTGTACAAAATTAACCGACAGCTAGTGTACAGAATTAGCCTACAGCTAGTGTACAGAATTAGGCTACAACTAGTGCACAGAATTAGGCTACAACTAGTGCACAGAATTAGACTACAGCTAGTGTACAGAATTAGCCTAAAACTAGTGTACAGAATTAGCCTACAGCTAGTGTACAGAATTAGCTTACAGGTAGTGTACAGAATTAGACCACACCTAGGGTACAGAATGAGCCTACAACTAGTGTACAGAATTAGCCTACAACTAGTGTACAAAATTAGACAACAATTAGTGTACAGAATTAGCCTACAGCTAGTGTACAGAATTAGCCTACAGCTAGTGTACAAAATTAGCCTACAACTAGTGTACAGAATTAGACCACAACTAGTGTACCAAATTAGCCTGCAACTAGTGTACAAAATTAGATATTTAGTGTGCAGAATTATCCTACAGCTAGTGTACAGAATTATCCTACAGCTATTGTACCAAATTAGCCTACAGCTAGTGTAGAGAATTAGTCTACAGCTAGTGAACATAATTAGCCTAGAGCTAGTGTACCGAATTAGCCTACAGCTAGTGTTCAGAATTAGCCTACAGCTAGTGTACAGAATTAGCCTACAGCTAGTGTACAGAATTAGCCTACAACTACTGTACAAAATTAGACCACAATTAGTGTATAGAATTAGCCTACAGCTAGTGTACAGAATTAGCCTACAGCTAGTGTACAGAATTAGCCCACAATTAGTGTAGAGAATTAGCCAACAATTAGTGTACAGAATTAGCCTACAACTAGTGTACAAAATTAGAAAACAATTAGTGTACAGAATTAGACCATAACCAGTGTACCGAATTAGCCTACAACTAGTGTACAAAATTAGACCACAATTAGTGTACAGAATTAGCCCACAATTAGGGTACAGAATTAGCCTACAGCTAGTGTACAGAATTAGCCTACAGCTAGTGAACATAATTAGCCTATAGCTAGTGTACAAAATTAACCGACAGCTAGTGTAGAGAATTAGCCTACAGCTAGTGTACAGAATTAGGCTACAACTAGTGCACAGAATTAGGCTACAACTAGTGCACAGAATTAGACTACAGCTAGTGTACAGATTTAGCCTAAAACTAGTGTACAGAATTAGCCTACAGCTAGTGTACAGAATTAGCTTACAGGTAGTGTACAGAATTAGACCACACCTAGGGTACAGAATGAGCCTACAACTAGTGTACAGAATTAGCCTACAACTAGTGTACAAAATTAGACAACAATTAGTGTACAGAATTAGCCTACAGCTAGTGTACAGAATTAGCCTACAGCTAGTGTTCAAAATTAGCCAACAACTAGTGTACAGAATTAGACCACAACTAGTGTACCAAATTAGCCTACAACTAGTGTACAAAATTAGATATTTAGTGTGCAGAGTTATCCTACAGCTAGTGTACAGAATTATCCTACAGCTAGTGTACCAAATTAGCCTACAGCTAGTGTTCAGAATTAGCCTACAGCTAGTGTACAGAATTAGCCTACAACTACTGTACAAAATTAGACCACAACTAGTGTACAGAATTAGCCTACAGCTAGTGTACAGAATTAGCCTAGAGCTCGTGTACAGAATTAGACCACAACTAGTGTACCAAATTAGCCTACAACTATTGTACAAAATTAGTCCACAACTAGTGTACAGAATTAGCCTACAGCTAGTGTACAGAATTAGCCTACAGCTAGTGAACATAATTAGCCTAGAGCTAGTGTACAGAATTAGCCTAGAGCTAGTGTACAGAATTAGCCTATAGCTAGTGTACAAAATTAACCGACAGCTAGTGTACAGAATTAGCCTACAGCTAGTGTACAGAATTAGGCTACAACTAGTGCACAGAATTAGGCTACAACTAGTGCACAGAATTAGACTACAGCTAGTGTACAGAATTAGCCTAAAACTAGTGTACAGAATTAGCCTACAGCTAGTGTACAGAATTAGCTTACAGGTAGTGTACAGAATTAGACCACACCTAGGGTACAGAATGAGCCTACAACTAGTGTACAGAATTAGCCTACAACTAGTGTACAAAATTAGACAACAATTAGTGTACAGAATTAGCCTACAGCTAGTGAACATAATTAGCCTAGAGCTAGTGTACAGAATTAGCCTAGAGCTAGTGTACAGAATTAGCCTATAGCTAGTGTACAAAATTAACCGACAGCTAGTGTACAGAATTAGCCTACAGCTAGTGTACAGAATTAGGCTACAACTAGTGCACAGAATTAGGCTACAACTAGTGCACAGAATTAGACTACAGCTAGTGTACAGAATTAGCCTAAAACTAGTGTACAGAATTAGCCTACAGCTAGTGTACAGAATTAGCTTACAGGTAGTGTACAGAATTAGACCACACCTAGGGTACAGAATGAGCCTACAACTAGTGTACAGAATTAGCCTACAACTAGTGTACAAAATTAGACAACAATTAGTGTACAGAATTAGCCTACAGCTAGTGTACAGAATTAGCCTACAGCTAGTGTACAAAATTAGCTTACAACTAGTGTACAGAATTAGACCACAACTAGTGTACAAAATTAGATATTTAGTGTGCAGAATTATCCTACAGCTAGTGTACAGAATTATCCTACAGCTAGTGTACCAAATTAGCCTACAGCTAGTGTAGAGAATTAGCCTACAGCTAGTGAACATAATTAGCCTAGAGCTAGTGTACCGAATTAGCCTACAGCTAGTGTTCAGAATTAGCCTACAGCTAGTGTACAGAATTAGTCTACAGCTAGTGTACAGAATTAGCCTACAACTACTGTACAAAATTAGACCACAATTAGTGTATAGAATTAGCCTACAGCTAGTGTACAGAATTAGCCTACAGCTAGTGTACAGAATTACCCCACAATTAGTGTAGAGAATTAGCCAACAATTAGTGTACAGAATTAGCCTCCAGCTAGTGTACAAAATTAGCCTACAGCTAGTGTACAGAATTAGACCATAACCAGTGTACCGAATTAGCCTACAACTAGTGTACAAAATTAGACCACAATTAGTGTACAGAATTAGCCCACAATTAGTGTACAGATTTAGCCAACAATTAGTGTACAGAATTAGCCTACAGCTAGTGTACAGAATTAGCCTACAGCTAGTGAACATAATTAGCCTATAGCTAGTGTACAAAATTAACCAACAGCTAGTGTACAGAATTAGCCTACAACTAGTGCACAGAATTAGGCTACAACTAGTGCACAGAATTAGACTACAGCTAGTGTACAGATTTAGCCTAAAACTAGTGTACAGAATTAGCCTACAACTAGTGCACAGAATTAGGCTACAACTAGTGCACAGAATTAGACTACAGCTAGTG
Organism: Pygocentrus nattereri; assembly: GCF_015220715.1. NCBI lineage: Eukaryota > Metazoa > Chordata > Actinopteri > Characiformes > Serrasalmidae > Pygocentrus > Pygocentrus nattereri. The sequence goes on along the minus strand of NC_051219.1, from coordinate 22,173,766 downwards.
TACAGATTTAGCCTAAAACTAGTGTACAGAATTAGCCTACAGCTAGTGTACAGAATTAGCCTACAGCTAGTGAACATAATTAGCCTATAGCTAGTGTACAAAATTAACCGACAGCTAGTGTAGAGAATTAGCCTACAGCTAGTGTACAGAATTAGGCTACAACAAGTGCACAGAATTAGGCTACAACTACTGCACAGAATTAGACTACAGCTAGTGTACAGATTTAGCCTAAAACTAGTGTACAGAATTAGCCTACAGCTAGTGTACAGAATTAGCTTACAGGTAGTGTACAGAATTAGACCACACCTAGGGTACAGAATGGGCCTACAACTAGTGTACAGAATTAGCCTACAACTAGTGTACAAAATTAGACAACAATTAGTGTACAGAATTAGCCTACAGCTAGTGTACAGAATTAGCCTACAGCTAGTGTTCAAAATTAGCCAACAACTAGTGTACAGAATTAGACCACAACTAGTGTACCAAATTAGCCTACAACTAGTGTACAAAATTAGATATTTAGTGTGCAGAGTTATCCTACAGCTAGTGTACCAAATAAGCCTACAGTTAGTGTAGAGAATTAGTCTACAGCTAGTGAACATAATTAGCCTACATTTACGGCATTTGGCTGACACTCTTATCCAGAGCAACTTACAATTTGATCATTTTTACACAGGTAGGCGAAGGGTAGTGTTAGGTGTCTTGCCCAAGGACTCTTATTGGTATAGTGTAGGGTGTTTACCCAGGTGAGGATTGAACCCCAGTCTACAGCGTAGAAGGCAGAGGTGTTAGCCACTACACTATCCAGCCACTATCCAGCTATCCTGCCTAGAGCTAGTGTACCGAATTAGCCTACAGCTAGTGTTCAGAATTAGCCTACAACTACTGTACAAAATTAGACCACAATTAGTGTACAGAATTAGCCTACAGCTAGTGTTCAGGCTTAGCCTACAGTTAGTTTACAGAATTAGCCTACAGCTAGTGTACAGAATTAGCTTACAACTAGTATAGAGAATTAGCCTACAACTAGTGTACAGAATTAGCCTACAGCTAGTGTACAGAATTAGCCTACAGCTATTGAACATAATTAGCCTATAGCTAGTGTACAAAATTAACCGACAGCTAGTGTACAGAATTAGCCTACAGCTAGTGTACAGAATTAGGCTACAACTAGTGCACAGAATTAGGCTACAACTAGTGCACAGAATTAGACTACAGCTAGTGTACAGAATTAGCCTAAAACTAGTGTACAGAATTAGCCTACAGCTAGTGTACAGAATTAGCTTACAGTTAGTGTACAGAATTAGACCACACCTAGGGTACAGAACGAGCCTACAACTAGTGTACAGAATTAGCCTACAACTAGTATACAAAATTAGACAACAATTAGTGTACAGAATTAGCCTACAGCTAGTGTTCAGGCTTAGCCTACAGCTAGTGTACAGAATTAGCCTACAGCTAGTGTACAGAATTAGCTTACAACTAGTATAGAGAATTAGCCTACAACTAGTGTACAGAATTAGCCTACAGCTAGTGTTCAGATTTAGCCTACAGCTAGTGTACAGAATTAGCCTACAACTACTGTACAAAATTAGACCACAACTAGTGTACAGAATTAGCCTACAGCTAGTGTACAGAATTAGCCTAGAGCTCGTGTACAGAATTAGACCACAACTAGTGTACCAAATTAGCCTACAACTATTGTACAAAATTAGTCCACAATTAGTGTACAGAATTAGCCTACAACTAGTGTACAGAATTAGCCTACAGCTAGTGTACAGAATTAGCCTACAGCTAGTGAACATAATTAGCCTAGAGCTAGTGTACAGAATTAGCCTAGAGCTAGTGTACAGAATTAGCCTATAGCTAGTGTACAAAATTAACCGACAGCTAGTGTACAGAATTAGCCTACAGCTAGTGTACAGAATTAGGCTACAACTAGTGCACAGAATTAGGCTACAACTAGTGCACAGAATTAGACTACAGCTAGTGTACAGAATTAGCCTAAAACTAGTGTACAGAATTAGCCTACAGCTAGTGTACAGAATTAGCTTACAGGTAGTGTACAGAATTAGACCACACCTAGGGTACAGAATGAGCCTACAACTAGTGTACAGAATTAGCCTACAACTAGTGTACAAAATTAGACAACAATTAGTGTACAGAATTAGCCTACAGCTAGTGTACAGAATTAGCCTACAGCTAGTGTACAAAATTAGCCTACAACTAGTGTACAGAATTAGACCACAACTAATGTACCAAATTAGCCTGCAACTAGTGTACAAAATTAGATATTTAGTGTGCAGAATTATCCTACAGCTAGTGTACAGAATTATCCTACAGCTATTGTACCAAATTAGCCTACAGCTAGTGTAGAGAATTAGTCTACAGCTAGTGAACATAATTAGCCTAGAGCTAGTGTACCGAATTAGCCTACAGCTAGTGTTCAGAATTAGCCTACAGCTAGTGTACAGAATTAGCCTACAGCTAGTGTACAGAATTAGCCTACAACTACTGTACAAAATTAGACCACAATTAGTGTATAGAATTAGCCTACAGCTAGTGTACAGAATTAGCCTACAGCTAGTGTACAGAATTAGCCCACAATTAGTGTAGAGAATTAGCCAACAATTAGTGTACAGAATTAGCCTACAACTAGTGTACAAAATTAGAAAACAATTAGTGTACAGAATTAGACCATAACCAGTGTACCGAATTAGCCTACAACTAGTGTACAAAATTAGACCACAATTAGTGTACAGAATTAGCCCACAATTAGGGTACAGAATTAGCCTACAGCTAGTGTACAGAATTAGCCTACAGCTAGTGAACATAATTAGCCTATAGCTAGTGTACAAAATTAACCGACAGCTAGTGTAGAGAATTAGCCTACAGCTAGTGTACAGAATTAGGCTACAACTAGTGCACAGAATTAGGCTACAACTAGTGCACAGAATTAGACTACAGCTAGTGTACAGATTTAGCCTAAAACTAGTGTACAGAATTAGCCTACAGCTAGTGTACAGAATTAGCTTACAGGTAGTGTACAGAATTAGACCACACCTAGGGTACAGAATGAGCCTACAACTAGTGTACAGAATTAGCCTACAACTAGTGTACAAAATTAGACAACAATTAGTGTACAGAATTAGCCTACAGCTAGTGTTCAAAATTAGCCAACAACTAGTGTACAGAATTAGACCACAACTAGTGTACCAAATTAGCCTACAACTAGTGTACAAAATTAGATATTTAGTGTGCAGAGTTATCCTACAGCTAGTGTACCAAATAAGCCTACAGTTAGTGTAGAGAATTAGTCTACAGCTAGTGAACATAATTAGCCTACATTTACGGCATTTGGCTGACACTCTTATCCAGAGCAACTTACAATTTGATCATTTTTACACAGGTAGGCGAAGGATAGTGTTAGGTGTCTTGCCCAAGGACTCTTATTGGTATAGTGTAGGGTGTTTACCCAGGTGAGGATTGAACCCCAGTCTACAGCGTAGAAGGCAGATGTGTTAACCACTACACTATCCAGCCACTATCCAGCTATCCTGCCTAGAGCTAGTGTACCGAATTAGCCTACAGCTAGTGTTCAGAATTAGCCTACAGCTAGTGTACAGAATTAGCCTACAACTACTGTACAAAATTAGACCACAATTAGTGTACAGAATTAGCCTACAGCTAGTGTTCAGGCTTAGCCTACAGTTAGTTTACAGAATTAGCCTACAGCTAGTGTACAGAATTAGCTTACAACTAGTATAGAGAATTAGCCTACAACTAGTGTACAGAATTAGCCTACAGCTAGTGTACAGAATTAGCCTACAGCTAGTGAACATAATTAGCCTATAGCTAGTGTACAAAATTAACCGACAGCTAGTGTACAGAATTAGCCTACAGCTAGTGTACAGAATTAGGCTACAACTAGTGCACAGAATTAGGCTACAACTAGTGCACAGAATTAGACTACAGCTAGTGTACAGAATTAGCCTAAAACTAGTGTACAGAATTAGCCTACAGCTAGTGTACAGAATTAGACCACACCTAGGGTACAGAACGAGCCTACAACTAGTGTACAGAATTAGCCTACAACTAGTGTACAAAATTAGACAACAATTAGTGTACAGAATTAGCCTACAGCTAGTGTTCAGGCTTAGCCTACAGCTAGTGTACAGAATTAGCCAACAGCTAGTGTACAGAATTAGCTTACAACTAGTATAGAGAATTAGCCTACAACTAGTGTACAGAATTAGCCTACAGCTAGTGTTCAGAATTAGCCTACAGCTAGTGTACAGAATTAGCCTACAACTACTGTACAAAATTAGACCACAACTAGTGTACAGAATTAGCCTACAGCTAGTGTACAGAATTAGCCTAGAGCTCGTGTACAGAATTAGACCACAACTAGTGTACCAAATTAGCCTACAACTATTGTACAAAATTAGTCCACAATTAGTGTACAGAATTAGCCTACAACTAGTGTACAGAATTAGCCTACAGCTAGTGTACAGAATTAGCCTACAGCTAGTGAACATAATTAGCCTAGAGCTAGTGTACAGAATTAGCCTAGAGCTAGTGTACAGAATTAGCCTATAGCTAGTGTACAAAATTAACCGACAGCTAGTGTACAGAATTAGCCTACAGCTAGTGTACAGAATTAGGCTACAACTAGTGCACAGATTTAGGCTACAACTAGTGCACAGAATTAGACTACAGCTAGTGTACAGAATTAGCCTAAAACTAGTGTACAGAATTAGCCTACAGCTAGTGTACAGAATTAGCTTACAGGTAGTGTACAGAATTAGACCACACCTAGGGTACAGAATGAGCCTACAACTAGTGTACAGAATTAGCCTACAGCTAGTGTTCAGGCTTAGCCTACAGTTAGTTTACAGAATTAGCCTACAGCTAGTGTACAGAATTAGCTTACAACTAGTATAGAGAATTAGCCTACAACTAGTGTACAGAATTAGCCTACAGCTAGTGTACAGAATTAGCCTACAGCTAGTGAACATAATTAGCCTATAGCTAGTGTACAAAATTAACCGACAGCTAGTGTACAGAATTAGCCTACAGCTAGTGTACAGAATTAGGCTACAACTAGTGCACAGAATTAGGCTACAACTAGTGCACAGAATTAGACTACAGCTAGTGTACAGAATTAGCCTAAAACTAGTGTACAGAATTAGCCTACAGCTAGTGTACAGAATTAGCTTACAGGTAGTGTACAGAATTAGACCACACCTAGGGTACAGAATGAGCCTACAACTAGTGTACAAAATTAGACAACAATTAGTCTACAGAATTAGCCTACAGCTAGTGTTCAGGCTTAGCCTACAGCTAGTGTACAGAATTAGCCTACAGCTAGTGTACAGAATTAGCTTACAACTAGTATAGAGAATTAGCCTACAACTAGTGTACAGAATTAGCCTACAGCTAGTTTTCAGAATTAGCCTACAGCTAGTGTACAGAATTAGCCTACAACTACTGTACAAAATTAGACCACACCTAGTGTACAGAATTAGCCTACAGCTAGTGTACAGAATTAGCCTAGAGCTCGTGTACAGAATTAGACCACAACTAGTGTACCAAATTAGCCTACAACTATTGTACAAAATTAGTCCACAATTAGTGTACAGAATTAGCCTACAACTAGTGTACAGAATTAGCCTACAGCTAGTGTACAGAATTAGCCTACAGCTAGTGAACATAATTAGCCTAGAGCTAGTGTACAGAATTAGCCTAGAGCTAGTGTACAGAATTAGCCTATAGCTAGTGTACAAAATTAACCGACAGCTAGTGTACAGAATTAGCCTACAGCTAGTGTACAGAATTAGGCTACAACTAGTGCACAGAATTAGGCTACAACTAGTGCACAGAATTAGACTACAGCTAGTGTACAGAATTAGCCTAAAACTAGTGTACAGAATTAGCCTACAGCTAGTGTACAGAATTAGCTTACAGGTAGTGTACAGAATTAGACCACACCTAGGGTACAGAATGAGCCTACAACTAGTGTACAGAATTAGCCTACAACTAGTGTACAAAATTAGACAACAATTAGTGTACAGAATTAGCCTACAGCTAGTGTACAGAATTAGCCTACAGCTAGTGTACAAAATTAGCCTACAACTAGTGTACAGAATTAGACCACAACTAGTGTACCAAATTAGCCTACAACTAGTGTACAAAATTAGATATTTAGTGTGCAGAATTATCCTACAGCTAGTGTACAGAATTATCCTACAGCTAGTGAACCAAATTAGCCTACAGCTAGTGTAGAGAATTAGTCTACAGCTAGTGAACATAATTAGCCTAGAGCTAGTGTACCGAATTAGCCTACAGCTAGTGTTCAGAATTAGCCTACAGCTAGTGTACAGAATTAGCCTACAGCTAGTGTACAGAATTAGCCTACAACTACTGTACAAAATTAGACCACAATTAGTGTACAGAATTAGCCTACAGCTAGTGTACAGAATTAGACTATAACCAGTGTACCAAATTAGGCTACAACTAGTGTACCAAATTAGACCACAATTAGTGTACAGAATTAGCCTACAGCTAGTGTACAGAATTAGCCTACAGCTAGTGTACCAAATTAGCCTACAGCTAGTGTACCAAATTAGCCTACAGCTAGTGAATATAATTAGCCTAGAGCTAGTGTACCGAATTAGCCTACAGCTAGTGTTCAGAATTAGCCTACAGCTAGTGTACCAAATTAGCCTACAACTAGTGTACAAAATTAGACCACAATTAGTGTACACAATTAGCCTACAACTAGTGTACAGTATTAGCCTACAGCTAGTGTACAGAATTAGCCTAGAGCTAGTGTACAAAATTAGACCACAATTAGTGTACAGAATTAGCCTGCAGCTAGTGTACAGAATTAGCCTACAGCTACTGTACATAATTAGCCTACAGCTATTGTACAGAATTAGCCTACAGCTAGTGTACAGAATTAGCCTACAGCTAGTGAACATAATTAGCCTAGAGCTAGTGTACAGAATTAGCCTAGAGCTAGTGTACAGAATTAGCCTATAGCTAGTGTACAAAATTAACCGACAGCTAGTGTACAGAATTAGCCTACAGCTAGTGTACAGAAGTAGGCTACAACTAGTGCACAGAATTAGGCTACAACTAGTGCACAGAATTAGACTACAGTTAGTGTACAGAATTAGCATACAACTAGTGTACAGAATTAGCCTACAACTAGTGTACAAAATTAGACAACAATCAGTGTACAGAATTAGCCTACAGCTAGTGTACTGAATTAGCCTACAGCTAGTGTACAAAATTAGATATTTAGTGTGCAGAATTATCCTACAGCTAGTGTACAGAATTATCCTACAGCTAGTGTACCAAATTAGCCTACAGCTAGTGTACCAAATTAGCCTACAGCTAGTGTAGAGAATTAGTCTACAGCTAGTGAACATAATTAGCCTAGAGCTAGTGTACCGAATTAGCCTACAGCTAGTGTTCAGAATTAGCCTACAGCTAGTGTACAGAATTAGCCTACAGCTAGTGTACAGAATTAGCCTACAACTACTGTTCAAAATTAGACCACAATTAGTGTACAGAATTAGCCTACAGCTAGTGTACAGAATTAGCCTACAGCTAGTGTACAGAATTAGCCCACAATTAGTGTAGAGAATTAGCCAACAATTAGTGTACAGAATTAGCCTCCAGCTAGTGTACAAAATTAGCCTACAGCTAGTGTACAGAATTAGACCATAACCAGTGTGCAGAATTATCCTACAGCTAGTGTACAGAATTATCCTACAGCTAGTGTACCAAATTAGCCTACAGCTAGTGTACCAAATTAGCATACAGCTAGTGTAGAGAATTAGTCTACAGCTAGTGAACATAATTAGCCTAGAGCTAGTGTACCGAATTAGCCTACAGCTAGTGTACAGAATTAGCCTACAGCTAGTGTACAGAATTAGCCCACAATTAGTGTAGAGAATTAGTCTACAGCTAGTGAACATAATTAGCCTAGAGCTAGTGTACCGAATTAGCCTACAGCTAGTGTACAGAATTAGACCATAACCAGTGTTCAGAATTATCCTACAGCTAGTGTACAGAATTATCCTACAGCTAGTGTACCAAATTAGCCTACAGCTAGTGTACCAAATTAGCATACAGCTAGTGTAGAGAATTAGTCTACAGCTAGTGAACATAATTAGCCTAGAGCTAGTGTACCGAATTAGCCTACAGCTAGTGTTCAGAATTAGCCTACAACTAGTGTACAGAATTAGCCTACTAGCTGTTGGCTAATTCTATACACTAACTGTAGGCTAATTCTGTACCTTAGTTGTAGGCTAATTTTGTACACTAGCTGTAGGCTAATTCTATACACTAGCTGTGGGCTAATTTTGTACACTAGCTGTAGGCTAACTCTGTACACTAGTTGTAGGCTAACTCTGTACAGTAGTTGTAGGCTAATTTTGTACACTAGCTGTAGGCTAATTCTGTACACTAGCTGTAGGCTAATTTTGTACACTAGCTGTAGGCTAATTTTGTACACTAGCTGTAGGTTAATTCTGTACACTAGTTGTAGGCTAATTCTGTACACTAGCTGTATGGAAATTCTTCACTTGTTGTAGGTTCATTCATTACTAGCATTGGCAAATTTTACTAGCTGTAGCAAAGCCGGTTTATGAGGAGCCTGGTCACTTTCTGTTTCCCCATAATATCAACAACATGACTGCAAAACTCTAGAGGGATGGAGCTTAACAGCTAAAAACAAAAAGTAAGGATGTATTTCAAGAAAGCTCACCTGTATATTTCCTTTTTTGTACAGCTAATGGGTTTTGGGCAGTAGCCATAGATATACATAGCTATATGCCATGTTGCCTGTTGTTCTCTATCTTGTGAACACATCTACTTGTATTGAGAGATGATGAGTTCTCTGGATTAAATTGGCCACAGCTTCCTTATTACTCAAACAATTTTCACCAAATTTGTTTTGTTATAGTTCTCAGACAGATTAATCTAGGTTAATCTAGGTTTTACTTCTTTAAAAACTGCTAATTAGCCATCCAGACCAGCAGAAAAGGCCATCTTAATTCACAGAAAAATAAAATGATGGACAAAGCTAAAGTTGGCTTCTTATTTGCCAGTTTCTTGTTTGAGTTTTCCCTTTACACCTTAAATGGCGCAGCAGTCACTTTCTGGTGCCCTAAGCTGCACCATTAAAAGTTCAACAGAAACAAGAAGCTGGGTGATGCACCATTTAAGGTGGAATGGAAGAATTCGTACAAGAAGCTGGCGCATAAGGAGCTAACCATAGCTTTGTGTAAGAAGGTGCTAACATTAATCTGTCATGAATATCTACACAGATTCATCATTGTAAATAAAAACTATTGCATAAAGGTAAGATTCCTTGAATAGACTATTCATTGAAATAAGTTTAATATAAAACTAGAGGAAAAATAATCACCTCAACAGGTTCTTTGTGGATCACCAACTACACGGCCACCTACACATAAATCACACAAACAATACGCCTCACATAAACATGAGCATGGATTTCTGTGTTCCCTCTATTATATAATCCTACACCATTTTCTGATTGTAATATTCTTGAAAGGATTTATAAACTATGTTTTTATTCAAATGCATCTTAACCCATTCATTTTGGACTCACTTGGGTATGGGAGGCAAATCCAGCCAGAAAATGAAAACAATAAAATGTAAATGCAAACCTCTTTTTGCCATTTCTTTTTCCAAACATCTGTGCAAATATCCTGCCAAAATTGAAAATGAAATTAAATACCTTAATGTGCAGTTTCATTTTTCACATGAGCATGAGACATTTGTGTCAAAAATAAAAATAAATTGAAAACAGCTATGTCATTTCATTTTAGTCGTTATTCTGGTATTTCATAGCCAAATCTAAAATGTAAAAGCTAACAGACAAAAGAAAACACAAACTTCACTTTGGCTTTGGCTTCTCTTCATGAAAAGCAGAATACATGTCAAAACTAAAATCAAAATGCAATGTTTACTTTCTTATTTCTTTTTCATAGCGGTTGGCTTCAAATCTGACCAAATTAAATGAAAATGCAAAATGAATAAATCAACAGCAAAGCGACAGTCTGTGATCCAGTTTTTGGCGTGCTTTAACTGTCGGAATGAAAAGGCAACTGTAAACAAACATCAGCGCCACCTGTTGGAGATTCACTTCATTTTCCCATTTTCATTTTCCTTTTCAAACTGACCAAAATGCAAATATATGTTAATTAGCACTAGGTGGGGCTACAGGTTACATTTTAGGACATCCTCAGCTGCCTGTGTCAGAATTGCCATCATTCCTCAAGATAAAAGTCTCCAGAAAAACCACCATCATGACTCAGATCTGGTGAAACTAAACATCAGACTAAATATTGTTAGACCAAACGGCCTCAGAGAAAAGGTATGAGACCAAACACAGGCCTGGTCAAGCACAGACTGGTTTGTATAACTTAGAAAACTCTTGTGTATCTCGATATAAATGCCAGTATAACATTTTCACAGTTTTTTCTCAGATTTTCATTACATTACATTACATTACATTACATTTACATTTAGCAGACACTTTTATCCAAAGCGACTTACACACGATTTTCACAGATACCTTTTCTCTGGGGCCGGTTGGTCACCAGATCTAAGACATGACAATATTTTTTTTCTAATGGCCTGCTGTGGTATTGCTGGGATTCAAACTCAGAACCTCCTAAAGTTGGGATGAATTATTACACAGCTGCACCACATGAGATAATGCCACACTTCAAAGTCAAAACAACAAATAGTTTCTCCAGTGTATTAAACATTTGTAGACACAAAATCTGAGTTGGTTCACGTGTTCCTGAGTGGTGCAGTGGACTGAGCCGTCTACCCAACAGGAGGTTGTGAGATTGAGCCACAGCGATGCCATAGCCATCCATGAGTGTGTACTCAATGTCTCACACACAGGATGTTGTGATGGACAGAGTCTTGGCTGGTAAGGAAGTTTCCATCCATCCATCCATTTTCTAAGCCGCTTCTCCGTCAGGGTCGCGGGGGGGTGCTGGAGCCTATCCCAGCAGTCTTCGGGCGGAAGGCAGGACACACCCTGGACAGGTCACCAGTGGTAAGGAAGTTGATTATAAAAAAGTTCATTTTATTTACATAGCTGAGATGCAGTACTAAAAGCATTAAGAGAACTTTTGACTGAACTAAGAAATTTAAGTTGTGTGTCCTCAAGAAAAGCAATATAATCAGTTACTATATCATTTTAAGTTGAGCTGACCTCTATTTTTTTTAACAGTATAGCTGTAGGCTAAGTCTGTACATTTGCAGAAGGTTTGTTCCTCACTAGGTTAATTCTGTACACTAGCTGCAAGTTCATAATTAACTAGCTGTAGGCAAATTCTGTATGTGAGCTAGATTTAGTTTTCACAGACTGTAGGCTAATTCTCTGACAACTTTAAGCTAATTCTCTTCACTTGTTGTTGGCTGAATCAGGTAATTTATCTGCTGATGAATGATTTCTCTCTGACACACCTGTGAAGCTTAGCTAACACATTTGTGCTCTTTACCTTCCAGTTTTCCCATCAAAATTCTGATCTGAATTCTGTGAAAATGGATTTGTTCAGTTCTCTCACTGTTTTTTGAATTAATTTTAGGTGTTTAAAATAAAGAAAATGTGGATTAAAGCATTGATAACAGAGAGAGAAATTAGAGACAGAGAGAGTTAGTTAAAGAAAGAGAGAGTGATAGAGAGATTTAGAGAGAGAAGGTGTGTAAATGATGTTTGCAGGCTGATTGATTTTTATAAAGCGTTTATTGTCACTGTTCACTGAGAGAATAAAGAGTTATTGTGTTCTGAGAGCAGCAGCTGCAGAATGAGTTCAACAACCTCTCACACTGATATATACACTTGGAGTGTGTGTGTGTGTGTGTGTTATCTGCTTGTCTGGAAAACAGATGATTTACACATTCATGTACTCTATGTGCTGCTGGAGATAATAAAGAAAAAACAATGGGATTGTTTGTTTAGGGAATTTTATTGATTCTGGAAAGTCGAATCCCACAGCAGAAAAAACTCCAACACTAATGTTAACACTATGATATTATGACTGGAACACCAACAATGCAATATTTAGACTGGAAAACTAAAGCTGTAATATTAAGAGTGTAACACTAACTCTGTAATATTAAGACTAACACTAACGCTGTAATATTAACACTGGAACACTAATGATGTAATATTAAGACAAACACGAATGCTGTAGTGTTAAGATTGGAACATTAATGCTGTAACGTTAAGACCGGAACACTAACGCTGTAATATTATTACTGGAACACTAACGCTGTAATATTAAGACTGAAACACTAACCCTGTAATATTAAGACTGGAACACTAACGCTGTAATATTAAGACCAGAACACTAACCCTGTAATATTAAAACAGGAACACTAATGCTGTAATATCAAGACTGGAACAATAATGCTGTAATATTAAGACTGCAACAATAACAATGTAATATTAAGACTGGAGCACTGACGCTGTAAAAATGAAACTGGAACACTAACGCTGTAATATTAAGACTGTAACACTAACTGTGTAATATTAAGACAGGAACAGTAACATTGTAACATTAAGACCGGAACACTAACATTGTAATGTTAAGACCGGAACACTAACCATGTAATTTTAAGACCGGAGCACAAACGCTGTAATATTCAGACTGGAACACTAACAAAGTAATACTAAGACCGGAACACTAACCATGTAATACTAAGACTGGAACACTAATGCTGGAACACTAACGCTTTAATATCAAGACTGGAACACTAACTCTGTAATATTAAGACTGAAACATTAACTCTGTAATATTAAGACCGGAACACTAACGCTGTAATGTTCAGACCGGAACACTAACCCTGTAATATTAAGACTGGAACAGTAACGCTGCAATATTAAGACTGGAACACTAACATTGTAATGTTAAGACCGGAAAACTAGCCCTGTAATTTTAAGACTGGAGCACAAACGCTGTAATATTCAGACTGGAACAATAACAATGTAATACTAAGACCGGAACACTAACCATGTAATACTAAGACTGGAACACTAATGCTGGAACACTAACACTTTAATATCAAGACTGGAATACTAACTCTGTAATATTAAGACTGAAACATTAACTCTGTAATATTAAGTCTGGAACATTAACTCTGTAATATTAAGACTGGAACATTAACATTGTAATATTAAGACTGGAACACTATCGCTGTAATATCAAGACCGGAACACTAGTCCTGTACTATCAAGACTGAAACACTAACGCTGTAATATTAAGACTGGAAGAATAACATTGTAATATTTAGACTCTAACACTAACCCTGTAATATTAAGACTGTAACACTAACCCTGTAATATTTAGACTCGAACACTAACACTGTAATATTAAGACTGGAACACTAAGGCTGTAATATTTAGACTGTAACACTAACCCTGTAATTTTAAGACCGGAGCACAAACGCTATAATATTCAGACCGGAACACTAACCATGTAATACTAAGACCGGAACACTAACCATGTAATACTAAGAGTGGAACACTAATGCTGTAATATTAAGACCGGAACACTAACGCTATAAAATTAAGACAGGAACACTAATCATGTAATACTAAGACCTTAACGCTAACCATGTAATACTAAGATGGGAACACTAACGCTGTAATACTAAGACCGGAACACTAACGCTGTAATATTAAGACTGGAACACTAACAGTGTAATACTAAGACTGGAACACTAACGCTGTAATAATAAAACAGGAACACTAATGCTGTAATATTAAAACTGGAACACTAATGCTGGAGCACTAACACTGTAATATTAAGACTGGAACACTGACCCTGAAATATTAAGACTGGAACACTAACGCTGTAATATTAAGACTGGAACACTAACGCTGTAATATTAAGATTGGAACACTAAGGCTGTAATATTAAGACTGGAACACTAACCCTGTAATATTAAGACTGGAACACTAACGCTGTAACTAATTCTATAGCAACATATTGTTGTTCATTTGTCTAATAATTCAAGCTTATTTCTACAGTATCATTCATAAATATAATGCAACACAAACAGAAAAAGAAAACAATTGTGTAATCATGCAATAATAAATGTAGCAACAATATAGTGAAATCGCATAAAATAAGAAACACAAAACAATACAATAAACAATACAACACAACCAGTGGACCTCATACAGCCGAATGTCCAGTGAGAAACATCACTGTTACCAGAAGTTCTCGAAGCTGTGGTGAGAGGGACCTCTGTAGGTGAGGAGGCGCATCAGTACAGCACCATCAGCAGGTCTAAAATACACTGTGTTTACTGTATTGCGTTACTGCAATTTTTTATTGCTGTACTGCATTGAGTTCTATTAAAGAAGACGCACAGCTGATGCACCACATTTCTCAGTTCAGATGCATTTAGAGACATGAGGTTTGTATGACTAAGCTGATTTTAATAATTCTAGTCCATCTCACATAAAGCCTCTAAATAAGGTCACGTGGGCTTGTGTTAAAAAAAAAAAACAAGCCAAATTTTCTATTTTCTGCAAAATTCATAGTTTTTCTGTTTAAAGTTTTCTCCATTAGATTCCAAATTTAGTGACTTCCACCAACCTTTCAAAATTCCAGTATAATTGAATGTAAACAGAGTCACTTAGAGGCTGTAGTGAAACGCTCCGTTCTAGAGTACTTGCTCACAGTGGTAGTGATAGGAACCTCTAAAATCTCCCTCAAAGAACGTTATTACATGAAATAATTATGAATGCACTGCCTGCTATCTGAGATATTGGTTGATGCTAATTTGAGAACTTAAAATCAATTCATGGGGGAAGGATACAAGCAGGGCACTGTGAGGCAAAATAATTCCCAAAGAAAACTATTATTTCAGATGTTCCACTATTCATTAACATTCCACATCAAACTCAAGACATGTGTAGGTTAACTGGTGGATTTGGATAGTAAATAAAATGTCTATATTTGTGTTGTAGTCATTGTGACATCTGAACCATTTCGCATGAGACCACTTTAAATCCGAAGTCTCATACACTCTCAAATTATGGAAGAATTCTGGGAAATCAGTGGAATACCACTTTAAATATTGAGGTAACTCTTCACACACTGACTAATCTGAACTAAAATATGAGTATTAATTAGTATAATAACTATGATTATTATTCATTAAAAGCTCTAAAGAAATTGGAATTAGTCTGTTTAGAAAAATAATAATTTCATGAATTTTTTGTTGATGTAGCTTCAAATATTACATGCAAAAATGACTAATTCATACATTTGATAGAAATGTGAGAGTATTACATAAAACCGAAAATTTTGAAAATTGACTATTTACAGATAAAAGTTTAGATTAAAAAAGGTGAATGTTTTTTCAGTTACATTTTTTGTAAACAGTTAAGTTCAATATTTAAACATCCATGACTATAAAAACTAAGCTCAGCTTTGACATTTTGAACAGATGAGTGAATCAAATAGAAGTTTGTACTTGAATAATGTCCACCTATATCAGTGATGATCTTATCAATTATCAGGAGCTTATGATTGTTATAAAACAAATTAAGTGTGTCCATGTGTGATCTTGACCCTGTTCATACTTCTCTCTTTCAGATGGTTTTTGTGTTCAAGATAATATTTTAACTATTGTAAATTGTTCTCTGTCAACAGGTTTTTTACATACACTTTTAAAACTGCCCTGGTGAAGCCTCTGCTGAAAAACAGCAGCATGGATCCTTCTGGACTAAGTCATTTTCATTTTCAAATTCAAAATTTCAACTTTTAAGTAGTCTTAGAAAAAGTTGTTTTTAAAAGTGTATCTAATATATAACAGTTTATATGAGAATTTTCAGTCAGTTGTTTTAAACACAACATAGCACAGCACTGAGACAGCATTGTTACCCTTGTGAATGATCTCAGGCTCAATGCTGATACACAAAATCTTTCTGTTCTGGTCTTATTTTATACCATAGATCAGAAGATTCTAATTCAATCCCTCTTGAATTAGTCAGGCACAGTTTTAGAATGGTTTAAAGCATAATTAATGCATAGACAATTCTTGTTTTCACTGGGGAACCATTCATCAAACACATTTTACATGTTATGTCATTAGGAAACATAACAATGCTAATAACACACAACTGTACATTTCAATTCCTTATGGTAATCAAGACTTTGTAGACAGACTAACCAGCTGTGTTTTTGATATTTCTCACAGAATTTTCTACAACTAAATCACGAAAAATCTGAAATACTGATCGTTGGTACTAAAACTCAGGGGAAGCTGCTTTATGAGAAGCTCAGCTCTTGATCTTCATATACCAAACCCGCAGTAGGCAATCTGAGTGTGATCTTAGCTCTGTTTTATCTGCATGTAAACACAGTCACTATAGCAGCTTTTTATCATGTAAGAAATGTCTCTAAAGTTCAGCCTTTTCTCTTTCAGAGCAACGCAGAGAAACTTTTTGCTGCATTTGTTCAGTAGAGTTGATCAATGTAATGATCTTGAAAACAATCCATTCTCCACAACCCATACAGAAGGCAGCAGCAAGGATCTTCACACCACCAACACAGAGAGCTCATATCACCTCAGTTTACACACTGCACTGACCACCTGGATCTTCTAGGTTTATGCTAATTTATGCTGCTTGTTTTTAAAGCTCTAAATGACCTTAAGACTCCTGAACGTTTGTCTGTTTATGATCTTAGATCTGCAGATACTGACTTTCCGCAAACACCTTCCATAAAATACAGAAAACTTGGAGAGACTCTTTCTGTTATTCTGCTTCTGAACTGTGGAGCTCAGCTCAACTTTTATTACAAGCTCAGAGGTCATATTTAATAAACATCTGAAAATGCAGCTCTTTAACTCAGTGCCTTATTAAAACTATGTATGTTTGGTGTTCATCTCTTTAATCTGATCTGTGATATTGTCTTTTATGGTTATGAATTAATACTCATAGTTTCTTCTATCATTATTATGCTGCATCAGCTGGCTGTAAAGCACATTGAGCTGCCACTGCTATTAAAGTGCTCTAGAAATAAAGATATTTATTTATTTATTTACTTTAAATATGAAGCAGCACTGGACAGAGACGAGTTGTAGAAGTCTATTGGGGAAGATGAAGTGCATGTATGGGTTGAGTGAGTGTGTGTGGTTTTTGGAGGTTTTTGGGGGAATCCCCACTAAACCCTCCCAACAACCCTCTCCCTGTCCCACCCTACAATCCCTGCCCCCCCACAACACAACACACACCCTCTTGTACAGTATTCCTGATTTGTTTATGGATTATTTTCTGTAAGTTCAGTTGGGGATTCCTTATAAACTGTAAACGCTCACACCTGCACACACACACACACACACACACACAGTGCAGAATGGTGAATTGTTTGTATATTAATATTATAAAGAACATATTTGCATGCTGCGGCTTCTAACTGCTGTGTAACAGCCTGCTGAGGAACACTGAGTGTGTGTTGTGAACTGAGAACTGATGCACATAATAAAAGCTTTTAAATGCCTATTTAACAACAGATGCATTAATGATCATACAGCACTGTGGAACCTATGTACATTGTTTAAAGGGATTTATCTGGGCAGTAATTGTGCTTATGCTGAATTCACTGTAACACAAAATTACAGCAAATACACTTAAACATAAATGCAGCAAAAAGTTATATAAATTTCTTATTTTGAAAAGAAAAAAAAAACATTTTGAGCTAGTTTGAAGTTTGGTTCCAGATTTCTCCTTCAGTATCAGCAGCTCCTGATTTAAATGAATGAAATACTGATGACATAAAGCAGCTAATTAAATTAACTGCAGTTTATACTGATCTTCCTTGAGGAGACGTCAGCTAAGAGCCTAAATAAACACATCAACACAACAATATTGCTATTTACTGTACTAAAGTTACTTACACTGATTATGATTAAGTAATAATGTATAAGTATACTGTTTTGGGAATGTTGTGGGAAAATAAGTACTCTATGCTCAGATGTACAGCTTTTGAATACCACTGGGGTGCCATCACTTCTGCACAGTAAGTTCAGTGTTACTGATGCAGATTCAGAGCTACTCAGTTACAGCAGCATGCCCGCAAGTTTCTGCTGCTTTCAGAATCTATTAATTGAGCATGCAGCTATTTTTAAGGGCACTCAGGTTCCGACTTTACTGTCAAATAAAGCAACGTTTTCAAACGTGCAGCTTCACACCAGTAAATCCGAAACCTCTGCCCTGAAACGGCGTTCCTGAGAGTCCCGCTCACTTCATCTGGTTTTAAAGTGAGTTAGAACGATCAGGTCTGTCGGGTTTGATTAATTAAATATGCATTAATGATAAGAATCGGCTGCTGTATTTTTGTATGCTGTATTTTGCCGTCGCTGAAATTTTTGGCAGCAGGTGCATCGCTGCGTAAACTAACTGCCAAATCCGCCCATCAGGGGATTTTCCAGACTCGCCCCGAGGCTCCTGAGAAACGTCTGAGTTTCCTGAGCTGCAAAATTTCACGTGCAGAATCGTGTGGAATTTACACAACTGCTCAGTGACATCAGTGACATTCAGCTCAGCAGAGAAGAGAAAGAAAAATATTCAGTTTGACTTTCACTCTGCTGATGTCACTGACTGTCACTTTAATACTGACTCGCTGATTCACTGACTCCAAATTGACTCACTGATTCACCTACTCCACATTGGCTAACTGACTCCTCACTGATTCTCTACTGACTCCTCACTAAAACGTTGATTCCATATTGACTTACTGATTCACTGACTTCTCACTGATTCACTGACTCCTCACTGATTCCACATTGACTCACTGATTCACTGACTTCTCACTGATGCACTGACTCCACACTGTGTGTAGTTTTAGCTGAATTGTTTACAATGCTGTGTAATAGATGTAAGTTGAATTGTATACTATGTGCAAAGCATGTAAACTGGATTATTCACTATAAATGTTGTAAACTGCAATGTGTATTGTGTGAAAGCAGGTAAACTAGATTGTTTTCTCAGGGTAAAGCGTGTAAACTCTATTGTTTACTGTGTGTAATGTGTATAAACTATAAACTGTTTTTTACTGTGAAGCATGAAAACTGAATTGTTTATTGTAAAGCATGTAAACCGCATTGTTTACTGTGTGTAAACTGCATTAAGAAATGCTGCTCTGAAAGCTGAACTCCATGGCTGGTCCATCCTTTCTGACCATCATGAATGTCTGAGCAGGTGAAAGAAAGCAGGATCCCACGGGACGAGAGGTGCTCAGGGATTTGGAGCACAGTGAAGTGTTTACAGAGCAAACAGTCCGTCCCTCAGGTGGGACCGTGTGATAGTGCGGCTCGGTGGAGTTGGCTCTGTGAAACAGGTTCATAAAAAGGTGCAATATTCCAGATGGTGGGTGTTATCAGTCTCAGCAGTGCAAATCAGACAGGTGTCCCAGCTGCTGCTGGAATTATTGATCTCCTCTCAGCGCCAACAGTTAAACACAACGTCACTGGTCCATGAGCTCATCATTTCACAGTAACAAAACTACTATTTAGTCATTGATTAAAGGGAAATACCGATTAAATTGCTGACCTGCCCACCTCTGTAAGCAACTTACACTCCCTAAAGTCTCAGGTTAACTGGGGGAAGGAAAGTTTTTAAGGCAATCAAGCAAAAGTAATTTCTATTTTTTTTTTGATAATCCATTTTTCTGATACTGTTCCTTTCATAGTCCAACACTATGAATGAAGTTAAAATTTACTTTATTAAAATAAGTTAATGTAAAATTAATGTTAGTCACATTCTGAACAGAAAGTAAATATTAAATTTATTTTGTGCATGTAAGGTAAATATTAAAGTTAACTCCTGAATACATCACAAAGGCATGTTTATTTATATAGCACCTTTCATTCACTGCTATCATATAAAGTGCTTTTCAAATGAGAAAATACAGTTATTAATAAAATAAAGGAGAATAGAAATAAAAATATGATTAAAATCATAGATTGTAAAAGAGAAAAATTCTTAAATAAAAATAAAGATATTAAGGTACTAGTAAGACATTTATATAGCAGTAATGGCACCTTAGTCTATTCTGAAACAGACTGGTATCCAGTGTAAGGATTTAAGAAAGGATAGGGATGTGTTCCTTCTTTTACTTCTAGTGAAACTCTGGCAGCTGCATTCTGAATCAGCCGAAGCTGTTTGATTGTCGAGTCTAGTTAGGAGACCATTATCAATCCCAATAGAAATAAAGGCGTGGATGATTTTTTTCAGGTCTGCTTGAGTCAGAATATCTCTGACCTTGTTGACGTTCTTTAGGTAATAAAAAGCTGATTTAATTACAGGGCTCTTAAAACTGTGATAGGAATTCATTAGTGCACCATGGTTACATCCAAGTTCTTTAGATTTTAGGGCTCTTGAATCCAGATATACAGCTAGTCTGTGCCTCTCAGTGCTATTAAATAAAATAATCTCATTAAATCTTTATGCAACTACAGAAAAAATTGTTCCATCCAATTAGTGATATGCTCAAGACATTTACAAAGTGAGTCAAGGGGACCATAGTTGTTTGGGGAGAGTTGTTTGGGGAGATCTGATATACAATAATCTTATACCATTTTGCCAAGAATAAGCATGTATAAATAAAATAAGATTGGCCCAAAAACTTAACCCTGGGGGACACCACAGGTCACTGGCACTATCTCAGTAATATTATTTTCAGTTTCCACAAAGTAGTCCCTTTTTGCAGGTATGAACTAAACCATTTAACAAAGTTCCTGAGAACCCAACCAAGTGCTCATGTCTACCTAGGAGAGTTTATGGTCAGTGGTATCAAGGGCAGCGCTGAGATCAAGCAATAGCAGAGGTTTTTTTGTCATGTGACAAATGTCATTAATCACTTTAATTAGAGATGTCTCAGCACTATGATGAAATTTGTCTAGACAGAAAGCCAGTAGGTTGCTTGAAGATGTTTTTCTTCAATATTTTTTCAAATGAAAGGTAGACTTGAAATCAGTCAAATAGAGTTGCTTCTAGATTTTTTTCAGAGAGGCTTCAGATCAGCAGTTTTTAACATGTTAGGAAAAATGCCTGACATGACTTATGTGTTTACTATGTGTGGTGAGTGTTTACTGCTATTGAGTGAAACATGTTTAAAATGTTACAAATGGAGGGTGTGAGATGACTCATTTTATCAATTATAATTTCATTATTAATAGTACTAAACTGTACTATTTTAACAATGATATCTTTAAGTGGTGATGAAGAGAACACGGGCTCTTTCGTGGGTATAGATGTATTTATGACTTCCCTGATATTATGGATTTCTCTGGCATTATAAGCAATAATATTAATAAAGGCAGAATACCCTTCGCCATGGTTGACTTATCATCTACATATGTGGGCCCTGACTTAGTAATCTCATCCATAACACTGACATCTGGGAACTGACACTGAAAATAAAATCTGTATAGTGTGTAACCACTTTACTGTTAAAAGCATAAAATCAAGCCCATGAGCTGTAATAAGATCATTAATCGAATTGGATTTATTTGACTTGTTTGTGAGAGATTTCATCTCTCTGAGTGAACTAACTTGGTAACCTGTGCACTTTGACCTAGAAGCTAGTTAATCTTAAAATTATTTTGTGTATATAAAGTAAATATTACAGTTATTTTCTGCGTATAAGGCCACAGTGACCTTGAGTTCTAGGCACTGACAGAATTATAACCTTATTGCTTCGTTCACTCACTCAGCCGCTCCCCTGCCAAGTTTACTGAGTGCTTTAATTCATTTTTATTCACACACACACACACACACACACACACACACACACACACATCACATTAGCAAATGAGAGAATGATTTTTAAAGTGACCTGGAAGATGTGAAAGAAGTTGTAATGATTTTCTGGAGTGATTCTCTCACAGAAATATAGTAAATACAGGAAAAATGATTAGATTAAAAAATAGTTCAGATGAACACTCAGCAGTAGAACTTTATAATGGGCAAGAGGCTGTAGCTCTGCTGTAGTTCTGCAGTAACTCTGTTGTAGTTCTGATTTAGTTATGCTGTAGTTCTGCAGTAGCTCTGCTCTAGTTCTGCAGTATCCCTGTTGCAGTTCTGCAGTAGATCTGCTGTAGTTCCGCAATAGCATAGTGGCTGTAGCTCTGCTGTAGTTCTGCAGTAGCTCTGCTGTAGCTGTGATATTGTTCTGCAGTAGCTCTGATGTAGCTCTGTTTTTCTGCTCTAGTGCTGCTATAGCTCTGCTTTTCGGCTGTAGTTCTCCACTGTATTTCTGCAGTTGCTGTGCTGTAGCTCTGCTGTACTTCTACAATAGCTGTGCTGTAGTTCTGCAGTTATTCTGTTGTAGTTCTGATTTAGCTCTGCTGCAGCTCTGTTGTAGTTCTACTCTAGCTCCACTGTATTTCTGCAGTTGCTGTGCTGTAGTTCTGCTGTAGTTCTACAGTAGCTGTGCTGTAGTTCTGCAGTTACTCTGTTGTAGTTCTGATTTAGCTCTGCTGTAGTTCTGCGGGAGCTCTGCTGTAGTTATGCTGTAGATCTGCTGTAGTTCTTCAATAGCTCTACTTTAGCTCTGCTGTAGTTTTGCAGTTCTGCTGTAGTTATGCTGTAGATCTGCTGTAGTTCTTCAGTAGCTCTGCTGTAGCTCTGCTATGTCTTGGCTGTAGTGCTGCTATAGCTCTGCTTTTCTGCTGTAGCTCTGCCATAGCTCTGTTGTAGGTCTGCTGAAGTTCTACTGTAACTCCACTTCTGCTGTAGTTCTGTGGTTGCTTCGCTGTAGCTCTGCTGTAGTTCTACTGTAGTTCTGTCATAGCTCTGTCATAGCTCTGCTGTAGTTCTACTATAGCTCCACTGTAGTTCTGTGGTTGCTTTGCTGTAGCTCTGCTGTAGTTCTACTGTAGCTCTGCTGTACCTCTGATGTAGCTCTCCTGTAGTTCTGCAGTAGCTCTGCTGTATCTCTGCTGTAGCTCTGCTGTAGTTCTATAGTAACTCTGTTATAGTTTTGCAGTAGTTCTACTGTAGGTTTGCTGTGATTCTGCTGTATTTCTGCTATAGTTTTACAGTAGCTGTGCTGTAGTTTTGCAGTAACTATGTTGTAGTTCTGATGTAGCTCTCCTGTAGTTCTGCAGTAGCTCTGCTGTAGATCTGCTGTAGTTCTGCAGTAACTCTGTTGTAGTTCTGATGTAGCTCTGCTGTAGTTCTGCAGTAGCTCTGCTGTAGATCTGCTATAGTTCTGCAGTAGCTCTTCTGTATCTTGGCTGTAGTTCTGCTCTAGTTTTGCAGTAGCTCTGCTGTAGCTCTGCTATTGTTCTGTAATAGCTATGATGTAGCTCTGCTTTTCTGCTGTAATTATTCTGTAGTGCTGCTGTAGCTCTGCTTTTCTGCTGTAGTTCTGCCATAGCTCTGTTGTAGCTCTGCTGTAGTTCTACTGTAGCACCACTGTAGTTGTACTATAGTTCTGTGGTTGCTTTGCTGTAGCTCTGCTGTAGTTCTACTGTAGCTCTGCTGCATCTCTGCTGTAGTTCTACTGTACCTCTTCTGTATCTCTGCTGTAGTTCTACTGTACCTCTTCTGTAGCTCTGCTATAGGTCTCCTGTAGTTCTGCAATAGCTCTGCAGTAGGTCTGCTGTAATTCTGATGTAGCTTTGCTGCAGCTCTGCTGTAGTTTTGCAGCAGGTCTGCTCTAGTTCTGCAGTAGCTCTGCTGTAGTTCTGCAGTAGCTCTGCTGTAACTCTATGGTAGTTGTAAGGATTCAGTATGTTTTTATTCTCAGAATATCATAGACTGTTTTAATATTAACTGAAATGTGCTCAATTGTTTGAGGTGTTAGGATTTTTGTTAATGAACTTCACATGAGCTAAACTGTAATTTTACTAGATATTTCTCTCTGTATTTGACATTTTATAGAGACTCAGTTTGAAGGAGTTTATCACTGAATTGAACTATCTCATGAAAATGAAGATAAATCTAAGCTCACTCTGACTGCAAATCTTATAACTTTATCAAACTTCTGCATGTTACTGTGAATTTATAATTACTAAACTTTGCTATCTGTAAAAAAATATAATGCCTCTAATTATTTTAACAGAATTTCTGTTATTCAGATCTAACTGTGGTTTTGTGAGTGATTATTTTGACAGAAATGAATGAGTAATGACGTTAATACAGACAGAAGCAAAGCAGTGGAGCCAGAGGGCCTACAGACTGTTACCCGGGGGCGTGGCCGGGGGGGGGGGGGGCGATTTGCATTTAGAGATTGGCACAGGGACATGGGGAATCCAGGGTGTGTGTGTGTGTGTCTGTGTGTAGGATATAAAAGGCTGTTTTCTGGCAGCAGGTGAACTTTACAGGTGACTCTTCATCAGACGGATTTTAACTCCATCTGCTTCAGTTCATTTACAGAAATATCTGAAACTGTCTACATTGGGAGCTTTGACAAGGTAACTCGCACACTCTCAACTGCACTCAATATTAACACACTTACACATTAACATGTAGTATGTAAAAAAAAATAAAGTTATTTATTTATCCAGAGACAAAGAAAAATCAATATCACCATAAATTGAACAATAATATCCAATAAAATATATTAAATATTAACACATATCCAGTATGAATGTGTGTTCAGCATTAGAATATTGAGTTCTCTAAATGGCTGTGTTGTGTGATGTGTGTTGTATGTAATGTGATGTGTGTTGTGTAATGTGTGTTGTGAGTGTGCGTTTGTAATGTGTTTGTGTGTGAGTGTTTGTGTGTGTATTTGTGTGATGTGTTGTGTGCTTGTGTTGTGATGTGTGTACGTGTGTGTTTGTGATGTGTGTTGTGTGTGCATGTTTGTGTTCGCATTTGTGATTGTGTGATGTGTGTTCATGTTTGTTTGTATTTATGTTATGTATTTATGTGTGTGTGTGCATGTGTTTGTGTGTGTGTGTGAATTCTAATTCACCCATCGTGTTTGTGGTGTGTGTGTGTGTGTGTGTGTGTGTGTGTGTGTGTGTGTGTGTGTGTGTGTGTGTGTGTGTGTGTGTGTGTGTGTGTGTGTTCCAGAGAGTACACAATGCTGACCAGCCTTGAACCGGTGAGTCTCAGTTTAGTCTTTTATTGTTTGTTTATTTGTTTACATTAGAATTCAGCAACAAAACAAACTTAGAGTTACTGAAGAAGAAAAAAACAGGTTTCACACTGAGATATTACTGAAAAATACTGTGCTAAAATTACTGAGCTATTATAGGGAAATTATGAACTATTACTAAGGGTTAAATTCTGAACAAACACCACACACATTTACACAGCAGGTAAACACACACTCTCTCAACATGTGAATTGTTTAAACACTGAAACGGCTGTTGTGTTGATGGCCAGATATTCTGTCAGAAATGCAAATTATTTCATGGAATTATGCTGTAACTACACACACATGCAAATTTACAGCATTAATCAGTCTGTACACACGCTCACACTGTATACACACACAAACACACACTGTAACATTCATATTCTCAACATCACCATTCAGACACACACTGTATACACACACACACACTCACACACATACACATACACTGTACACATATACTACACAGTGTGTACACACACACACTCTCCACACACAAAATATGATATAAGAAAATAGAATACTCTGTAACAGGTTAAATCAGAATTCCATGGAATATAAGAGAATACTATATAATATGTATATAATATAATAATATGTATATAATATGTATATAATATAATGATTTACTATATAATGCACTAATATACATCATATAATACATTAGTATATTTTTAATATGTTGCAATAGAACACCATATAATGTTATAATGGATTATTAAGTAATACATTAATGTACTATTAGTGTACTATTAATATGTATGCCATAATAGATCACTATATAATACATTAGAACACTATATAAAGTGATATAATAGATTATTATGTAATTACACTAGTATACTATTAATATGTTGCAATACAATCTTATACACTAAGCTATGATACAGTGAGCTGTTGCAGTGGTGTTGCAGTGAGATCAGTACATGGCTGAACTTCAGAATCGTCACTCCAGCTCTGCTTTAGCATCTCTGTCTGTATGTTCCTCTGGGTTACTCCATGTTTCATGTTTGTTTCTTCGTTCTTCAGCTCCAATACCTGCAGGAGCTGCATCCTTGTGGGCCGTCAGCTGGAGAGATGGAGCTGGAGGTCATTGAGGAGTATCTGCAGGAGCACTCAGGAGAAGAACCCAGAGCACAGAGCCGAACCGAAGGGGAGATCATCATTGCAGGTCAGCAAGAGAAAACAGCAGTCAGGAGACAAGGACAGTAAAAGGTCAGAGGACAGTAAAGGGGGGGGGGGGGGGGGGGGTCAGTTCACCTAAAGCTGCTGATATTTTGGCTGAGGGCTGTGAACAGATGCTCAAGGACTGGGTTAGATGTTCACTTTTCAGGTGTTTGTTACGTTGCTTTTGTTCACAAAATGAGGAGTTTATTTGCAAAAAAAGATCTCATGAATCATGTTTTATTGTGCATTCCAGGTAATATCAATCAAACTGAGTTGTTTAGATTAAGTAAAAATAAAGGTAATTTTAAAAATGTAACTTTATTGATTTTGTATTATTATTATTATTATTATTATTATTTTGTTTTTTGTCAAAAACAGATAACTGCAATGGTCATTTTGTGTTTCAGAGTTAAAGCCATTTCATGCATACAACTTTCTTTAAGGTCAATATGTAGCATCTTTACCATAAAACAAGCAGGTAAAGAGCTGAAAACTGAACACAAACAGTCCATTAACCCAGTTAATTGGTCAATATTAAACATCCATAAAATCCGAGCTCTGAAAATCCTAATGCTGAATTTTAAATGGCTCACTGCTTCCTGTATAGTGCACTATGTGAGTTATGAAATTTTGTCTTTTTTGCCCAAATATTGCACTTTGTCCAGTGTGAATTCACTCAGCCCAGTTTAGACTGGACTAGTTTACTGAGGGGACGTCCATCATGACCTTTACTCATATCTTCTTGTGCACAGACAGCAATAAAATGAGTGCAGGATGAGTGACTTTCTTGTGGGTTATATTTTCAACAAGCTTGTCATCTAATCATGGAATACTAAACATTGATAATGTTGGAATATGAAGTACTGATAGAATCACCCTGCACGAGGGTAGAGAGGATGGAGATGAAGTTCTACCCCTCAGGTTAATGGCTCCAAAAAGCATCCATTATTTCCAAATTCACTCTGAATTAATTTGTCCAAAAACTCAATATTTATGTATTATTGTGTGATTAAGTCAAAAGAAACATCTCTGAACATGTTAGGAAGGTTTTATCATCTTCAGCTGGTTATTGATAACTGAGGGTCTTACTGCAGTCTGTGATTGTGTTCAGAGAACAGCTGGTGGGGGAGGTTTGCATATGAGTGGCAGTATGGCGGCACATCCAGAGCAGAGGACAGAACCACCAGGCAGCAGCAGTGGCCCAGCCAGTACAGTACCAACGAGTGGGTAAGTACACCCCCTTGAGGCAAGTGTGAGAAAATGTATGCGTGCAGTTAGCATCATGCTAATCGGTGGTGTCATTACTTTTTAGGTATCGGGTGTCTTTAACGCTAAAGAAATAAACTTCAGACTTCAAACACATCTCGGCTGATTGGCAATATTTAGCAGAAAGCGGGGTGGGGAGGTGGGGGTGGGCGTAAGTTAACCATACAGTTTAATCAAATCAAATCAAATCAAATTTATTTATATAGCGCTTTTTACAACTGATGTTGTCACAAAGCAGCTTTACAAAAATGGGAATCACAGCACAGAGAATCAGACAAAACACTGAACATAATATACAGAATATACAGAACCCCCGTGAGCGCTGAGGCAAGGAAAAACTCCCTCAGAGCTGGAGGAGGAAGAAACCTCGGGAGGACCAAGACTCACATCTAAAGGGGGGGACCATCCTACCACTGGTCAGACAACTTATAAGTTAAACATTGAAAAGTCAATTTTACATCCACGCAGTTCTAATATATTCAGGTGTGTATAATCAACAGTGGAAACAATTAGAGTTCATATAGATTTGGATGTGATCTGTAGTGGAGAAGCTGCGTTCCAGAAACTTCCATCAGTCTGGTCAATCAGGGGGACAGGGGGACTTGAGGGTGGGACATCCATCAGTATTGGGCCGGACCGGTGGACAGTCAGTAACTCGGAGGAAGGAAAGATTTAGGAATTAGTTTAGACTGTATTTATGAAGAACAGAAAATGTAAAAAATTATCAGAGTGTGACTAATGA